>NC_069783.1:125521773-125824017 GCF_027406575.1 Nycticebus coucang | reverse complement strand
TTTTTGTAGAGACAGAGTCTCACTGTACCGCCCTCCGGTAGAGTGCTGTGGCGTCACACGGCTCACAGCAACCTCTAACTCTTGGGCTTACGCGATTCTCTTGCCTCAGCCTCCCAAGCAGCTGGGACTACAGGCGCGCGCCACAACGCCCGGCTATTTTTTTGTTGCAGTTTGGCCGGGGCTGGGTTTGAACCCGTCACCCTCGGCATATGGGGCCGGCGCCCTACTCACTGAGCCACAGGTGCCGCCCTATATGGTCTTTGTTATAGCTACTCACCTGTTCTCTTTCTTGCGCCAGCAACCATAGCTATGTAATTGAATGGGCCTGGCGGTGTTCTAGTCAACGTTATTATGGACCGTGAAATCTGAATTTCATATAATTTTCATGTGTCACAAAACAGGATTCTTTTGATTGTTGTTTTTAATCTGAAAAATGTTTAAACCATTCTTAGCTTATGGGAAGTATAAAAACAAATGGCAGACTGGATTTGACCCATGGGCCCTAGTTTAGGACCGCCCTGGCCTAATCAAAGTGGTTATCCCAGGAGGCATTGAGGAGGATGGGGGGAGGGGGGCCCTGAAAAATTTCCAAAGGTCTCTTTATCTTGGATTCCAGTTTTGTGTTGTCTGCAACATAAATTCTAAGTTATAAGCCTTTATTGGGCTACACAATGTCCTTTCTTGCTTGGCAATACGTGTAATAGTAAACTACAGCATTGGATGGCTCAAAATCAGCTCTTAGCAGTCAGGGCAGCTGTTGCCATTCCTGGTTTACAGAAGAAAAGTGAAGGTGGGAGATTTGAGACTCAAGGGCTGGTTAATGCCAGGGTCCTAGCCCAGTGGGCTCCAGTAATGGTTCCTCTGCAGAGACGCACAGTCAGATATCATTAATATTTAGGTCCTTTAATGGAACTGAGGCACAGACTATTGAACTTTCCCAGGATTACACAGCCCCTAAGTGATAGATTCTGGATTCAAAGCCTGGGATGATGATTTTAATCTATCAGATTTCTCAACTGCATCTCTGTGGACACTTTTGGGGGCCACCCAATTCTTAGTGTGGGGGTTGTCCTGAGCACTGTGAGGTGTTAAGTAGCATCGCTGGTCTCTCTCTACCCACTGGATGCTAGCTAGTAGCACACCCTCTTCCCCAATTGTGATAATAAAAACGTCTATAGGTATTGCCAAATGTTTCCTAGGAAGCAAAACTGCCCCCACTTGAAAACTCAGCATTATACATATTGCCTTTTATTTGAGAGATGGTATACCATATTTTGCCATGTATTATGTGCAGCTATATTTTTGGCTCAAACTTTTGGAAGAAAGATCTTCTGTTTTAATTTTCTAATTCAAATTTTTATTTGTTTGTATTTAGGTATTTGGTTTTTTGTATTATAAAGGGATTGTAGCATTTATTTTTTAATGTATTATGGTACAAGAGTTACACTTTTAATGCATAAGCACAAATAAAAGAATTAAAAACATTTATATATCGGCTTGGTGCCTGTAGCTCAGCAAATAGGGCACCAGCCACATACACTGGGGCCTGTGGGTTTGAACCTGGCCAAGGCCTGCCAAAAAACAATGACAACAACAACGAAAAATAGCCGGGCATTGTGATGAGTGCCTGTAGTCCCAGCTACTTGGGAGGATGAGGCAAGAGAATCACTTAAGCCCAAGAGTTTGAGGTTGCTGTGAGCTGTGACCCCACGGCCCTCTACCAAGAGTGACACAGTGAGACTCTCTCTCAAAAAAAATAAAAACAGGCTTGGTGCCTGTGGCTCAAGCGGCTACAGCACCAGCCACATACACCTGAGCTGGCAGGTTTGATTCCAGCCCGGGCCCGCCAAACAACAATGATGGCTGCAAACAAAAAATAGCCGGGCATTGTGGCAGGCGCCTGTAGTCTGGGCTACTTAGGAGGCGGAGGCAGGAGAATTGCTTGAACCCAGGAGCTGGAGGTTGCTGTGAACTGTGATGCCACAGCACTCTACACAGTGTGACAGCTTGAGGCTCTGTCTCAAAATAAATAAATAAATAAATACATAAATAAAAAAATAAAAACATAAATAAAAGCATACAGATGCGGACTGTAGTACTACCCATGTAAAATATGTATCCCTATTTTCCTTCAAAAATATGGCCAAAAATAGCACATTATACACAGCAAAAATGTAATAATGCCATTTTTAAGTCCAGTCAGTAGAGATGCTTCCATTTATCTCAGATATCTTTTTGCCACAAAATTAGGTTTGCGTCAGGTAAGAGTTGGATTAGAAACCCAGCTCTGTCCCTTGTCAGCTAGGTGACTTGTAGTAGTGGGCCTCTCTGAAGCTCAGTTTCATCATGTGCAGATGACAGCCTCCCCCACAATGGGCTGTGGGGACCCCTGAGAAGTCCCCTGAGCCTAATCCATAGCAGGCAATCAAGAGTGTTTATGCCCTCCATTCCACAATTCTGCCCCCGTCTTGTGCTGCAGCAGCTGAGTGTATTTGCTTTTTGGCTGACACCCCTGTGGTTGATTGTGCTCGATGCTGTTTCCAAAGTCACTGTGGAATATTTCAGCTTCCACACTTGCCCTCCTGTGTAAGAACAGGGCTTAGTGTTTGGCGAAGGCATAGCACTTAGGGTGATCCTCCTTCAGTGGGAGCAAATGCCAGCTGTAGGTCAGTCCTCTGGAACCAAGAGTAGCTGCCCTGCAGCACTGTCTGAAAAGACTTTGAATAACCTCTAGCCTATAGACTGGGCCTGAGACAAAGCCAGTCCAGCAGCATCGTCCATCCACCTGCCTAGTTTGCGGTGATGGGTTTGTGGCCTGCCTGATGCATGGGCTCTGTCACCAGTTTTGAAATAAAAATGGTGATCCTGGGTGGCTTTTCCCAGACCAGAGACTTTAGGTCAGCTTGCTAGAGTTTTGATGTTTGTGTGTACAGAAATGGGATGATGCCTCAGACTCTCAGAGGCCAAAGGATCAAGCCAGTCAGACAGGAAAGGTCACAGACAGAACGGGGATGGTGAACATAGGGGGCAGGCTTTGGCTTCATGGAGCACGGTACAAGTGAGCGGCCAGTTAGGTTAGGGAATCAGCAGTCTCTGATCCTTTTGGCATCACTGCGTTGACACAATATAGCATTTACGTAATGGAAAGACATCCTGAGCCTCAGTTTGTCCATCTATAAAATGGAATTCCTCTCTCCCAACTGCTTCTTTGCTTCTGGCTTTGCTGTTTCTTGCTCAGATGGTGGGATTCTGGTGGTGTTCTTTGGGATCAGTCTATTTTTACCAGACCTTTTGGCCCCCTGAGCTCCTCAGCCCTGACCTCCCAAGATGCTTGATGACCCAGTTGCTGGACATACCTTTTGGTGGTTAACCCCTGACCTCATTCCCTATATTTGGTCCCCAGCCTGAATAACCCATTGCCCCACTGCTGGCTTAAGAGAGTGGACTAAGCCAGCACTCCTGATTCCGCTCCTTTTGAAAACCTACCAAATGACAGCAAAGAGATTTTTTGGTTTTCTTTCTTAAGAGACAGAAACCCTTCAAGGTCCGGAGAACAGGTTCTGGTCTCTGGCTTCCAACATTTTAGAAGCCAGAAAGCAAAGGAACAGGAAGGGTTACTGACTTCGCAGAACTGAGAAGGTTGAGTCCTAAGGCAGCGTGAGGAAAGCTAGGGATCCCCTATCTGCACCATAAAACCCAAAAGGCACAGTGGCTGACGGTATGGGGTACCCTGGAACTGGGGGCAAAGGGTGTGGTGAAGGGGGGACCAAAATAAGACCTGTGCTCCAGGGGGCTGCAGGGTGTCCACTCCAAGCCAGCAGAAGGCAAGTGGTTCCATCTCAGGAAAGGGACAAGCAGAAGGTCTTGGGACAGGAGATTGATGGGTGATTGAGGCTTGTATCCCAAATAGGAGGGTGGGGGTCTGTATAGGTGCCGAATCCTTAGAACTGCCCTGTCCCACCCAGGCTTCTGGCTGACATAATCATGTCAGAGGCCAAAGGATCAAGCCAGTCAGACAGGAAAGGTCACAGAAGCCAGAAGACTTTAGGTAAGGAATCTGGCCAGTGAGGGAGAAAGGCTCTAAATATACTGACTCAGGGGATCCCCACCATGCGGCCTGCCTCAGTCACCCTATGTTGAGCTTGGGGCCAGCCAGCCCCACCAAACGCTCAGGGCTTCTGTTCCCGTAGACAGCCGTGAGGACAGAGGCAAACCTCGCCTGACGTTCAGGTCCAGTTTCTAATATGGAAGACAGGACCCAAAGAAATGAACACAGGAAACTTGAAAGAGACAGAAACCGTGCCAGAGAAGAGAACTTCAAAACGCTCCACCAATATCCTCACTGGGGTCAGATGGGATGTTGCACTCAAGGGACAGGGCCTATAAAAGACGGGACATTTGCAGACCAAAAACAAGCTCTTGGACATGAAAAATGAGATTGCCACAATGAAGAACTCCACCTGAGTGGTTAGAAGAGAAGGCTGAGAAAATCACCCCGAAAAGTAGATGAAAAGAGACAACACAAGGGGGAGAAACATGCAAACTAGTGGGCAAGTATAGGAATTTCAGCATCGGAATAACAGGACTTCTAGAAAGAGTGAATAGAGAAGGAGGAAGTCATGAAGGCAGTCTTTAAAGACGATTTCCTAGGACTTGAATTTCCAGACTGAGAGGATCTGGGAGATGTGCAGCCTCATGGATGAAAGCAGACACAACCTGGGCCCATCACTGTGAAACTGTGAAATACTGGGGCACAGAGGTGATCCTTTAAGCTTCAGGATATGAAAAAACAGGCCACCGGCGGCACCTGTGGCTCAAGGAATAGGGCACCAGTCCCATATGCCGGAAGTGGCGGGTTCAAACCCAGCCCCCAAAATAAACCACACACACAAAAAAAGAAAAAACAGGCAACCTACAAAGGATCAAGGGTCTGAATTGCTCTTGTTCTAGCAAACTTGGAAGCTGTAATGCAATGGTGGGAGGCTTCCAAAATCCTGAAGATGTTCCTCCCTAGAATTGCCTGCACAGCCAAATGATAGGGTCAAAGGTGAGGGCAGAAGAAAGACAGTTTCAGAACATGCAAGGCTGAAAAGTATTCCCTGAATGAATACCCCTTATGAGAAAGCAACTTGAGGATGTCTTCCACTAAAACTAGAGGTTGAACCAAATAAGAACAACCCACAGAAGATAAGAATCTCTAGGGTGATGGTCATGCAAAGCCCAGGGCAGCCAGGATCAGGGCAGGCAGGTTGAGGGTGTCATTGTCACATGCTCTGCCATCGTACCATCTTGGCATCAAGCTCACTGGATGATAAGTCCCAGCAAGACAAGGGAGTCCACCAAGAAAGAGGGAGACAGCCAATCTCCCAAATCAGGGGTCTGGTCCCAAGGAATGACAAAAGGTGGGGGCAGTCCAGACAAAAGGATATTTGGCCTCCAGGAAGGAGGCCACCAAGGGAAAAGTAAATGGGACAGATCAATTGTCTTACATGTCCTCAGAGTCTCTTAGGGAAAGAGGGGTAAATTAGCAGCTGAGATGGGGAACACTGAGTGAAGGGAAAAAAAATCAGTAGGTAAGTCCAGGAAAAAACAAGAAGAAAGGAAATAAAATCTGACACACCACAGCCGTTCACCTGTGAAAAATGATGACAGACAATAAAACACCAAGTACTGAATTTGCCAAATTTGGTTAGACCTCTATATTGGGTGGGGAACAGAGGGATACGGGTAGAGAGAGAGAGCTGAATGTCTTCTCGAGTGGCTGACTCACAAGATAGCATCCACACATTGAGAACTATGGAGACATGTAATTGCCAGAAAAAAGTCAACAGTGATTTCCTCTGGTGTGGGGATGGGGAGAGGCAGGGCACAGAACCTGTTTTGTTGTTCTACCTTTTTAAATTTGCAGTTTTCTTTCTTTTTTTTTTTTTTTGAGACAGTCTCATTCTGTTGCCCCAGGCTAGAGTGCCTTGGCCTCAGTCTAGCTCACAGCAACCTCAGTCTCCTGGTTTCAAACAATCCTCCTGCCTTAGCCTCCTGAGTAGCTGAGACTACAGATACCTACCACAACACTTGACTAATTTTTCTATTTTTATTTCCTATTTTTGGTAGAGATGAGTCTTGCTCTTGCTTGGGTTGTTCATAAACTCCTGAGTTCAAGTGATCTTTCTGCCTCGCCCTCCCCTCACCACGCCAGGTCTGTTTTTCAGTTTTCCGAAAAGTTTTGAAATGCAAATACAGAAATGTACATGAAAGATATAAATACTGTTTAACAAGTCTGAAATGTTTTGTTATAATGTGTGGGCTTCATCCCTGATTGTAAAACTCCCATTCCTATTGTGAGTTTTTTATTAATAATGTAACTTAGAGTTCCTAAATTGTGGACATGCAAAGTAAAAATTAACTTAAGATTGAAAGACTCCACATATACCTTGGGTCAAGTGCATGCACTGGCTGCTTGAGACAGTGTCTCCTGCACCCGAACCTCCTTGGGAATTGCTTCTTTGTCTCTGGAGAGTGAGTGCAGAGATGAGGAGGTCCAGTGCACCTCGGCCCCTGTGGACATTGATTTTATAGGTGTTGAGCTCTGACTCCTCCCAGAGGTTCCCAGGCTCCCTCCCTCATGCAGGTCTGTCTTTATGTTTCTCTGTAGGCCAAGCATGTCTGGACTCCACCTAGTGAAGAGAGGACGGGAACACAAGAGGCTGGATCTGCACAGAGACTTTACCGTGGCTTCCCCAGCTGAGTTTGTCACACGCTTCGGAGGGGATCGGGTCATTGAGAAGGTATAGCTGTGTCCCTGCACTCTGGGTGGGGCCAGGTTGGGGTGGAGAGGGCCCCTCTCCCCCCAGCTGGAGGTGGGAAAACCAGCATCAGGATTGTCCCTTACACTGCAGAGAGGGGACGAGGACCACCCTTTTGTGTCACTTGCTTAGCGCTGGCTGCTTGTCATTCAGCCAGATGCAAACAGCAAGTTTTCCCTTCATCAGGAGGGAGGCTGAGGCCTCTGGGTGTGGGCAGGAGGCTCCCACAGAAGACCCCAGATGCTTTTCGGAAAGAGGCCACTTTCCAGGTAGTACAGCAGGAAGCATAAAACCCACCCCTGCCCTGCCCAGGCTTCTTAGAGAAGAGGAGACTCTCGTACTGGAATGATATCAACAAAAGGGGCATAGCTAAGATTTGCCGTTTTTTTTTTGAGAGAATCTCACTTTGTTGCCCTCTGTAGAGTGCTATGGTGTCATAGCTCATAGCAACTTCAAACTCTTGTAATTAAGTGATCCTCCTGACTCAGTCTCCCCAGTAGCTGGGACTACAGGCACCTGCCACAACGCCTGGCTAACGCCTGGCAAGTCTCGCTCTTGCTCAGGCTGGTCTCTAACTCCTGAGCTCAAGCAATCCACCCACCTTGGCCTCCGAGAGTGTTGGGATTACAGGTGTGAACCACAGCCCAGCCCAAGATTTGCCATTTATTAAGGCTTTCCCCCCTTATCTTCTTTTCATCTGCTTAAGGCTCTGGGTCAGGTGTACGAACTCTGTGATCATTTCCATCACACTCATGGAGAAACTTTAGTTGTTCAAAGTCACATAGTAAGTGGTAGAGCTGGGATTTGAATCCTGGTCAGTTTGGCTGTAAGGCCTTGTTCTTCTCCATTTTACTTGAGGGTGGTGGTAATTAATAATAATAGCAAGGACCACAGTGTGGTAGCAGCCACTCTCATTGATTGCAGGCATCCTGTTACAGGCTCTGAATCATCCTATCTCATTTCCCACATCTACAGTTCTGACAGTGGGGAAAGTGAGGCTTGGGGTGGAGGTCCTTTGCCTGGTGGTGGAGTTGGGATTTTTTTTTTTATTAAATCATAGCTGTGTACATTAATGCGATCATGGGGCACCATACACTGGTTTTATAGACTATTTGACACATTTTCATCACACTGGTTAACATAGCCTTCCTGGCATTTTCTTAGTTATTGTGTTAAGACATTTACATTCTACATTTACTAAGTTTCACATGTACCCTTGTAAGATGCACTGCAGGTGTAATCCCACCAATCACCCTCTCTCTGCCCCCCTCCCCCCTCCTTCCCTTCCTTTTTCCCCTTCCCCCTGTTCTTAGGTTGTAACTGGGTTATAGCTTTCATGTGAAAGCCATAAATTAGTTTCATAGTAGGGCTGAGTACATTGGATACTTTTTCTTCCATTCTTGAGATACTTTACTAAGAAGAATATGTTCCGGCTCCATCCATGTAAACATGAAAGAGGTAAAGTCTCCATCTTTCTTTAAGGCTGCATAGTATTCCATGGTGTACATATACCACAATTTATTAATCCATTCGTGGATCGATGGGCACTTGGGCTTTTTCCATGACTTAGCAATTATGAATTGGGCTGCAGTAAACATTCTGGTACAAATATCTTTGTTATGATGTGATTTTTGGTCTTCTGGGTATATGCCTAGTAGAGGAATTATAGGATTGAATGGCAGGTCTATTTTTAGATCTCTGAGTGTTCTCCATATCTCTTTCCAAAAGGAATGTATTAATTTGCATTCCCACCAGCAGTGCAAAAGTGTTCCCTTTTCTCCACATCCGCGCCAACATCTCTAGTCTTGGGATTTTGTGATATAGGCTAATCTTACTGGAGTTAGATGATATCTCAAAGTAGTTTTGATTTGCATTTCTCTGATGATTAAAGATGATGAGCATTTTTTCATATGTCTGTAGGCCGCACGCCTGTCTTCTTCAGAGAAGTTTCTCTTCAAGTCCCTTGCCCAGCCTGCGATGGGATCACTTGTTCTTTTCTTGCTTATACATTTGAGTTCTCTGTGGATTCTGGTTATTAAACCTTTGTTGGAGACATAACCTGCAAATATCTTCTCCCATTGTGAGGGCTGTTTGCTTGCTTTACTTACTGTGTTTGTGGCTGTGCAGAAGCTTTTTAGTTTGATCAGGTCCCAGTAGTGTATTTTTGAAGCTGCTTCAGTTGCCCGGGGGGTCCTCCTGGAGTTGGGATTTGAACACCAGGAATTACAATCCAGAGCCCATAGCTGTAAGGTGTTGTAAGGTGCAGTATTGAGCACTAGAGACTCACCAGTTTCCCAGATCTGCAGCCACCAGTCTTGCTGGTTAAAAATACAAATCTTCCACCTGTGGCTCAGTGAGTAGGGCACCCGCCCCATATGCCGAGGGTGGTGGGTTCAAACCTAGCCCCAGCCAAACTGCAACAACAACAACAAAATAGCCGGGCGTTGTGGCGGGCGCCTGTAGTCCCAGCTGCTCAGGAGGCTGAGGCAAGAGAATCGCGTAAGCCCAAGAGTTAGAGGTTGCTGTGAGCCGTGTGACACCACGGCACTCTACCCGTGGGCGGTACAGTGAGACTCTGTCTCTACAAAAAAAAAAAATACAAATCTTCCACCCTACTCAGATCCTTGGATTTAGAGCTCCTGGGTAGGGACCTAGCAGTTGCATTTTGGTCATTTGCCAGGGGCTGTTTAGCAGCCAACCCAGCTGGTGTCTGGCATTGAGTTCTCAGGTACCCAGGGTCCAAGCTCAGCCTGGAGCTTCCACTTTCTGGCTTAGGAGTTGACCTTGGCTTGCCCTTTCTTCCAGACTCCTCTTGGGGGAAGCCAATGTCCTGGGGACTAGAATGGTGAGCTGGCCTGCAGCAACTGTCTCCCCCGGGACTCCCACAATATTTGTTGCACCATAACAAATGGGGCAAAGAGAAACTGGGCCACCCTGGGGTCATGTTCTTCTCTCTTGATCAAGCTCTGCTTTGGTAATAGATTGAGAAAACCAAACACCAGTCATTTCCTCATCTTTTCCCAAGAGAGAAGAACATTTCACTTGAGCCAGAAACCCTGGGGTCAAATCCTAGTGTGGCCACTCATGGGCTATGAGATCTAGCCTGAGTTTCTCCTTCTATAAAATAGAGGCCAACATAACTCAAATCACCAAGACTTGTCCTTCAGTCAGGCTATCATAAAGATTAGACAGCAATGGGGGGAGCCTTACAATGATGAAATTGTTATGTCAGGTGAGCTATGAAACCATATGCCTATTTTTTTTGGGGGGGGGGGGCTACATTTCCCAGGCTGGATATATGTATTTTTTAAAATAAGAAAATGAAAACTTTGTTTTGTTTTTTTGGGTGTTTTGAGACAGAGTCTTATTCTGTTGCTCCAGGTGTTATTGCAGATTATAGCAACCTCAATCTCCTGAGCTCAAGCGATCCTCTTGCCTCAGCCTCCTGACTAGCTGGGACTATAGGCACCTGCCACCATGCCTGGCTAGTTTTTCTATTTTTAGTAGAGACAGAGTCTCACTCTTGCTCAGGCTGGTCTCGAACTCTCAAGCTCAAACAATCTTCCTGCCTCAGCCTTCCAGAGTGCTAGGATTACAGGCGTGAGCCACTGTGCCCACCAAGATCTTAGTTTGATTTCTTAGAGACCAGGCCAGGAGATTGTCCAGTCTGACCTCTTTGTATAGATGTGAAGCTCAGACTGGGAAGGCATATGGCTAAGGCCACACAGCAAGTTAATAACTGGAAATTAAACCAGGACGCTTTCTGTTAACTCTCTGCTGTGGGGCCGCCAGCATTACTGCTCTTCCTCTTTAACAAATCTTGGACCTTTAACTTTTAGAACGCAGAGGCAGCCTTGGTATACGTAGGGGGTAGTTCAAAGCGTTTGCATCCTCACTCTGCGCTTACTATCTGTGTGACCTGGGGCAGGTACCTTAACTCCTCTGAGTTTTAATGTCTTTAACTCCCAAATAGGGCTAACAATAAAATCTCTTTCAAAAGGCTTTTGGGAGGGTGAAATGAAATAAGGCAGGTATATAGCTTGGTGCATACCAAATAAGGGTGATCATAACGGCACTAAACAAAGTAATCAGACATCAGTCATCCAGCCAGCCATCTGCTCATGCATTCATGCAGCTGGCAGACTTTGTGCACCTGCCCTGTGGCAGGCCGTGTGCTATAGCAATTCAAAGAGGAATGACATGCTGTGGGCACTACAGGAGTCTCTGCAGCTGTGAGGTGGGCTCAGGGCAGCACAGGTACATCTCCAGCTCCTTCCTCATTCTCCCCACGCAGGTGCTTATTGCCAACAATGGTATTGCTGCCGTGAAGTGCATGCGTTCCATCCGCAGGTGGGCCTATGAGATGTTCCGAAATGAGCGGGCCATCCGGTTTGTGGTCATGGTGACCCCTGAGGACCTCAAGGCCAATGCAGGTACCTGGGCCCGGACTCCCTCCCCCCACCACATGCCATCCTAACCTACCCTCACCTCTGCCACCCTGCCTAGGCAAGGCCATCCTGGACCCCACTTGGAGTTAGGACTTCTCATGAGTCCACATTTCTTTTCCCTTTCTTCTTTATTTAATTAAAATATCTGCTGATAACAAGAATAGCCCACATGCCTTCTAAAAATGTAAATGGGGTGATGCCCATAGCTCAGAGGATGGGGTGCCGGCCACACAGAGCAAGACTGGCAGGTTCAAACCCAGCCTGGGCCAGCTAAACAACAATGACAACTACAACAAAAAAATAGCCGGGTGTTTTGTGTTGGGCGCCTGTAGTCCCAGCTACTTGGGAGGCTGAGGCAAGAGAATCACTTAAGCCCAAGAGTTTAAGGTTGCTTTGAGCTGTGATGCCACAGCACTCTACTGAGGGCAATAAAGTGAGACTCTGTCTCAAAAAAAAAAAAAAGAATAAAAAATAAATAAAAATGCAAATGGTTAATGTGCACAGTGGAAATCCCATCTTTGAGAAATGTCTGTGTTCCAGCAGATCAGGGCCTGTTTCCACAAATGTTTTTCCTGCAGATGCATGTACCATATTTCAATCATTTGTTCGTTTTTCTACTCACTTACCTACTCGCGTCTGTTAAAATGGGTCATTCTGGTCGGTGCCTGTGGCTCAGTGGGTAGGGTGCCAGCCCCATATACCCAGGCTGGTAGGTTCAAATCCGGCCCCCGCCAAATTGCAACAACAACAAAAAAATAGCTGGGGGCGGTGCCTGTGGCTCAAAGGAGTAGGGTGCCAGCCCCATATACCGGAGGTGGTGGGTTCAAACCTGGCCCCGTCCAAAAAGTGCCAAAAAAAAAAATAGCCAGGCATTGTGGCAGGCGCCTGTAGTCCCAGCTACTCGGGAGGCTGAGGCAAGAGATTGCCTAAGCCCAGGAGTTGGAGGTTGCTGTGAGCTGTGATGCCACAGCACTCTACCGAGGGCCATAAAGTGAGACTCTGTCTCGAAATAAAAAAAATAATAATAAAAAATAAAATGAGTCATTCAATGAATAACTGAACAGTGTTATCCTATTGAAGGCTCTTATTCCTATACCAGCCAAAGTGATCTTTTTGTTGTTGTTGTTGCAGTTTGGCCGAGGCTGGGCCTGAACCCACTACCCTCGGTACATGGGGTCGGTGCCCCACTCACTGAGCCACAGGTGATTTTATGTTTTAAAAACATAAAAGATCACTTTTCACGCCCCTCCTGAAAATGCATCAGAGGCTGCTGTGTTCTTCCCAGTGTTGACAATGTCAGCTCTGTCCCCTGAGCCCTCTGGCCTCGAGCTCTATCTTGCACTGACAAGCCCTCATTTGTTACAGACCCATTTTATAGATGAAACAGTCAAGGCACAGGGACATAAATGTGTCATTTCTCCAGGGTCACACAGCCAGTGTGTTGCAGGCAGGATTGGAATCTGGGTCTGTCTGAGTTCAGACCATTATCCTGTGGGGCCTTTCATCTACTTAGACTAAAATTCCAGATCCTCATCCAGACCAGTAAGGCACCCATGACTTGGCCACTGCTGGCCTCCTATAAATCAAAACATTGTATCATATTCAGCCTTAAATAGGAAGGAAATCCTGCCATATGCCATAACATGGGTGAAACTTGAGGATATTTTTTGCCAGTCACAAAAAGACAACTGGATAGGCTAGTCACAAAGAGACAACGGCTGTGTGGTTCCACTTGCAAGGGGTTGCTAGAGCAGTAAAATTCATAGAGAGGGTAGGACATTGCCAGCCCTGGGACTTTAGGGAGGACAGGTGGGAAAGGGGAGTTACTGTCAATGCATATAGAGTTTTAGATTCATGAGATGAAAAGGTTCTGGCGATCTGTTTCCAGAGATGTAAATATACTTACTGTATTGAACTCTACACTCAAAAAATGCTTAAGTTGGGCGGCGCCTGTGGCTCAGTGAGTAGGGCGCCAGCCCCATATGCCGAGGGTGGCGGGTTCAAACCCAGCCCCGGCCAAACTGCAACCAAAAAATAGCCAGGCGTTGTGGCGGGCGCCTGTAGTCCCAGCTGCTCGGGAGGCTGAGGCAAGAGAATCGCGTAAGCCCAAGAGTTAGAGGTTGCTGTGAGCTGTGTGACGCCACGGCACTCTACCCGAGGGCGGTACAGTGAGACTCTGTCTCTACAAAAAAAAAAAATGCTTAAGTTGATAAATGTTATGTTATGTGGGGGGGGGGGGGATTTAACCATAATTTGTAAAACTCTATTGTATTTTTAATAGTACAATATTAAGATAAGCTTTAAATAGGAATTAAAAGAAAATCTTCACTCCCACTACCCTGAAAGATTCTTTCCTTCTTTTGTTCCCTCTGTCCAAAGGCACACTTATTTTCACATAATCAAGTCATATTCCATTTTCTTCAAATTCTCGTGCATGTTTGCCCCTTGTCACCACGCATTCTCCAGGGTCCTGCCTTCGATGGCTGTGTGCAGTCGTGTCTTGCCGTGTTCTGCAGTTGACTTCAATGCCTCAGGAGTTCTTTGTCTTCCCCTCCTGTTTCACTCCAGAGTACATCAAGATGGCCGATCAGTACGTCCCTGTCCCAGGAGGGCCCAATAACAACAACTACGCCAACGTGGAGCTGATCGTGGACATTGCCAAGCGAATCCCTGTGCAGGTAAACGAGTCAGGGCACCTGAGTATGCCCATGCTGGGATGATGCCCCAAGTTCTGGAACAATTCTATTCCACGGTTCAGAAGATGGTGGTGGGTGGGTCCCACCAGACTCTGAATTCCTGAGCTAATAAACCCAGCAAAGAGCTTTTGGTATGAGGGGAGGTGAGTTGGTGAAGAAAGACCTTTATACACCCCTTTGTGTGTTTGCAGGCGGTGTGGGCTGGCTGGGGCCATGCTTCTGAAAACCCCAAGCTTCCGGAGCTGCTATGCAAACATGGAATTGCTTTCTTAGGTAGAGTGTGTCTCCATCAGGTACAGGGAGGGTGGGGTATTGACGGGACACTGGCTGGGTCGGACTCTCTTTTTTAGTCACACTTTTGTTGTGTGAGCAAATGAGTCAAGAGGTGAGAGGGTACGTGGGTAGGTTATTCGAGCTGTGAAAATAAGGGCTGTGACCATGGCCATTGCTGTGAAATGAGGGCAGGAAGACAGAGGCTCTGCGGGTGTTCCTGCTGCTAGGATATCAGCCACGTTCAGAGTGCTGACAAGGTTTGGGGTCACATTTCTAAGATGGCCATACTTTTGCTTGGGGTTCTCAGACTGTTGTAGTACCCTAGACCCCTTGAGACCAGAGTCCCAAGGGGACTTATTAGGTAAAATGATACTCATTGTCTTATTATGTCATCTGTTGGTTCCAGGATTTATATCAGCATTTGTGTTTCTTAACTTCGTATGTGTGATTATGCTGTCTGGCTTCCTTATGTGGTTTAGAGAAATCATCTATTCACTTACTATCATGCAATAAATCCCTGCTGCTCCTTACCTCTGGGTCAGAAAACAGACTTGCCCACATGTGAAGAAGCTCAGTGCACATCACCACCTGAGTATCTGCCTGGTGGTCTGTGCCCATTGCTGTTTTGTCTGTCATCAGCTCTGAGTACATCTGGGCATCTGTCCTGACTGACTGTCACACAGGGCTCTCATTATCAGTCTTAGCTCCCGTGGAGCTGGCCAGCTACAGCTCATAAACCAAATCTGGCCCACTGCCTGCCTTTATAAATAAAGTTGTCCACCTCTCCTCCACAGTGACTATTGTAGATGACACCATAGCTTAGGTAAAACTCACACCATGTTCGCAGTCCACATGCCATAGCAGACGAACGGATTTTCTTTTCTTCCCCGATATGAGGTTAAGCTCCTTGAGAGCTGGCACCTGATTATTGTCCTTTGTCATCTGCTCTCTGCCTGGCCCCGGCATGAGTACTTGGTTGGCACTCAGCCTTGAGGGTCTTGTGGTTGACTTGATTCTGCTTCTCTTCTTGTTCTTAATTCCTCAGGCCCTCCCAGTGAGGCCATGTGGGCCTTGGGAGACAAGATTGCCTCTACCATCGTGGCCCAGACACTACAGATACCAACTCTGCCCTGGAGTGGGAGTGGTAAGGGATTTGAGCTTCACTGTGGGGGAACTTCTCAGCCCTGTCATGGTCATGTGAGCAGTCAGGATGGCAGAAGTATGGTTGTTAAAATTTTTTCATTTAAGAATTTTAACTCAGCCAGAAATTATAACGCACACCTGTAATCCTAGCACTCTGGGAGGCGGAAGCGGGAAGATACTTGAGGATGGAGTTTGAGACCAGCCTGAGCAAGAATGAGACCACATCCTTAACTAAAAATAGAGAAATTAGCCACTTTGTGGTACGTGTAGTCCCAGCTACTCGGGAGGCTTGCTTGAGCCCAGGAGTTTGAGGTTGTTGTGTGGGTTGACACCATGGCACTCTAGCCTGGGCAACAGAATGAGACTCTTGTCTCAAAATAAAAAAACAGAATTTTAAATCATTAAAGAAGCAGTACAATTTTACTGTAAACAACTTAGAAAATATGAGAAATATAAAAAGGAAGTAGAAATCATCTATAATCCTATAACCCAATGTTGAACATTTATTACATTTTTTGCCCTAAAGGTTGTATTTTAAATTTGGAATGGAAAATTTACTTGTTTTCATTTATTAAATCTTCACATAGTTTTAGAAGATACTGATTCACATATTGATTCTATAGGCTAGAATTAGGATTTTTTTGGGATTCAAGGTAATATGATTGATTGCTCTTGGTAGACTCAGTCTGAATTTAAGCTTGATTTCCATTATTATTATTATTATTATTATTTTGCACCTACCACAATGCCCAGCTATTTTTAGAGATGGGGTCTTGCTCTTACTTAGGCTGGTCTTGAACCCATGAGCTCAGGCAAATCCACCTGCCTCAGCCTCCCAGAATGTTAGGATTACAGGCATGAGCCACTGTGCCCGACCTCTTTTTTTGTTGTTGTTTTATTTTGTTTTAAGCTTGATTTCACATTCAAGGTCAAGTTCATCCTTGAGAATGTGAAAAGCCGGTGTGGGAAGCTGAAGGGGCATGTCTGTCTTGTGTGGGTCCAGGGGTGCTTCATCAGGGAGGGGCCCTGCGTTTTCTGGGTTGTGTGTGTTTTTGCCGTCCTGGAGTTTGGAAAGAGGGGAATTCAACTTTATTTATGACTCTCCAGGTCTGACAGTGGAGTGGACAGATGATGATCTGCAGCAAGGGAAAAGAATCAGTGTCCCGGAAGACGTGTACGAAAAGGGTTGTGTGAAAGATGTAGATGAGGGCTTGGAGGTAAATACAGGTCCAGTGTGGGCCAGGGCACAGGAGCCAGACCTGCCTTCTCATCCTGGCAGCTGTCTAGCCTCTAAAGACGTCTGTTTGTCCTTTGCACCTAGGCAGCAGAAAAAATTGGTTTTCCATTGATGATCAAAGCATCTGAAGGTGGTGGAGGGAAAGGAATCCGGAAGGCTGAGAGTGCAGAGGACTTTCCAATCCTTTTCAGACAGGTGAGCTGATCTTGCCATGTGTTTTTTCCATGTGTCTTTGGGAATTGTTTTATCAAGTTGTTGGCCACTAGCATTATTCTCTGACAGTCAAAATCAAGAAGACATTTGGAGGAGCTAGATTTATTGCTAAGTGGCATCTTGGAAGCTTATATTTTTACTCACAAAAGTCCATGGTTTTGTGTCTCTCTTTATACCTTTTATTTAATTTTAATTTTAATTTAATTTTATTTTTGAGGTAGAGTCTCACTTTGTCACCCTCAGTGGAGTGCTGTGCCATCATAGCTCACAACAACCTCAAACTCTCGGGCTAAAGTGATTCTTTTGCCTCAGCCTCCCAAGTATCTGGGACTATAGGTGCCTGCCACAACACCCAGCTAATTTTAGAGACAGGGTCTTGCTCTGGCCCAGGCTGGTCTCGAACCTGTGAGCTCAGGCAGTCCACCCACTTTGGCCGCCCAGAGTGCTAAGATTATAGGTGCGAGCCACTATACCATTTCTTTCAGCAATTCTCAACCTGTGGGTCGCAACCCCCCCACCGCCCCCTTTTTTTTGCAGTTTTTTTGGCTGACGCTGGGTTTGAACCCACCACCTCTGGCATGTGGGGCCAGCGCCCTACTCCTTTGAGCCACAGGTGCCACCCAGTTGCAACCCCCTTTTAACATTGAAAATACATTGTGGCATTAGGAAGGTTGAGAACCACTGCTTTATAAGATTTATACCTAGAAATGATTTCAGAGATACAGGCTCATGTTTGCTGTTGTGTTTATTGTGACTATGTTGCCCTGTGGAGAGATAGGATATATGTAATTTTAGTAGTCTTGGCATTTTTAACGTTTCTAGGTGATCAACTTAAATTGTAGAAACTGATTGTATTATATATCTTGTTTTCCTTTTTAGAAACATTATGCCTGTTTTTAGCAATGTTTAAAAAAAATTGTGCCAACCATCTTGCCCTTCTTAAACCTAACTATTTTACTATTTCTAGGTTTTCTTCTAGACCTTCTCCATGTATATGTTTTAAAGTTCTTTTCAGCCTATACAAAATTTTGATCTACATTAAAAAAATTCTAAAATGTAGGTCATGAACATTGTTACCATGTTGTTCTATCCCTCAGAATTATTTGGATGATTGTACAATATTTCATAGGTGGCTATACCCTTATTCATGAAACCTCTTTTTTTCTTTTAGAGACAGAGTCTCACTATATCACCCTTAGTATAGTGCTGTGGCGTCACACCTCACAGCAACCTCAAACTCTTGGGCTTAAACAGTTCTCTGGCCTCAGCATCCCAAATAGCTGGGACTTTAGGCACCCGCCACAATTCCCAGCTATTTTTGTTGTAGTTGTTTGATGCAGGCTATGATACAGGTTGTCTTTGTTGTTTGGCGGGCCCGGGCTAGATTCGAACCTGCAAGTTCCCGTGTATGTGGCTGGCGCTCTAGTTACTGAGCTACAGGTGCCGAGCCAAAACCTTTCTTTTTTTGTTAAATGTTTAGCTCATTCCCAGTTTCATTATTATGAATAATGCTACAATAATACTAAAATATAATATGGTACTTAGTTCTATAAATAATACTTAGCTCCTTTTTTCTTCTTCTGAATTATTTTCTTGGATAAAGACCTGGGAGAAGGACTCAATTAATCATCATGCATTTTACATGCACTTAACAACTATATATCAGTAAATTGCTTTCCACGAAAGTTTTGCTAATAATATGGCTCTTGGCAATATGTTAGCATTATACAAAGAAGCAGTTTCACTACTATGGTGCCTCTGTTGGGTGTACAGGTTTTTTTTAGGGGGGGACTTTGGGAGAATGAATTTACCTGACCTGGAAAGTTCCGTTGTATAGAGAGTTCCTATCTTTCACCCGCTTTCCCTCATTGTTAGCATTTTCCAGATAACTACACTACATTTGTCGAAATGAAGAGCTCAACATTTCTGTTCAGTAAACTCTAGACTTGATTCAGATTTTACCAGTTTTCTTACTAATGTCCTTTTTCCATGGCAGGATCTGATCCTGAATCCTACATCGCATTAGGGGTCTTACAGATTTTTAAAGCTTTCTTTTTTGTTTTTTTTTTGTAGAGACAGAGTCTCACTGTACCGCCCTCGGTGGAGTGCCGTGGCGTTACATGGCTCACAGCAACCTCTAACTCTTGGGCTTACACGATTCTCTTGCCCCAGCCTCCCGAGTAGCTGGGACTACAGGCATCCGCCACAACGCCCGGCTATTTTTTTGTTGCAGTTTGGCCGGGGCTGGGTTTGAACCCGCCACCCTCGGCATATGGGGCCGGCGCCCTACTCACTGAGCCACAGGGGCCGCCCTAAAGCTTTCTTTTTCTTAAAAAAATAGATTTTATTTATTTGAACAGTTTCAGGTTCACAGCAATAGAGCAGAAAGTCCAGAGAGTTCCCACATTCCCCCCCAATGCATGTACAGCCCCCTCCCCCAGCTTATTCCTTTTATTTATGTGAGTGCACTGTGAAAATGTTCTTAATGTAGAAAGTCAAGTCAATGATGTGTTAAGAATAAAAAAGGGAAAGGCCCCGTTCACCTTCACCTGCCAACTCCTTCTGCTCCCTCTGATGTGACCACCAAGAGCAGCTGTGTTTCTTTTTAGTACCTTCACTATATGGGGAGGGATAGGTTCTGTAGGTTTATTCTTAAATTGAATTTGTATGTAAGTTGGAACAGGTACACTTCCTTATTACTTATAATAGCCCTCGTTTGTAAGTGCAAATTGTATGTAAGTGAGATGTTTGTAACGGGGGGACTGCCTGTATGTATTTTTACATAGACGTTCATATAGTTGTTTTATTATTTTTCGTTTAAATGGGATCATTCCCTATGTTAGTGTACATTTCCCCCCTTTATTTGTTTATTTATTTTTTGAGACAGAGTCTCACTCTGTCACCCTGGGTAGAGTGCCCTGGCGTCATAGCTCATAGCAACCTCAAACTCTTGGGCTCAAGTGATCCTCTTGCCTCAGCCTCCTGAGTATCTGGGACTACAGGCACCTGCCACAACACCCAGCTAATTTTTCTGTTTTTAGTAGAGATGGGGGTCTCTCTTGCTCAGGCTGGTCTTGAACCCCTGAGCTCAAGCAATTCACCCATGTTGGCCGCCCAGAGTTCTGGGATTACAGACATGAGCCACTATGTCTGGCCTCAAGAGTTCTACTTTCTAAGCTTAATTCGTATTAGAATTCATTACACATGTGGACTTCTTTTTCCATCTATAAGGGTCTCAAGATTAGTGATTTTCCACTGGTGTGCTGTGAGAGGATCTTAGGTGTGTTGCGAAAGTTTTTAATGATCATTAATCAAATTATTTTTGAAAGAAGTTCAAAGCACAGTTAAGTATATCCTTTTCTCTACTCTTTTTGATCAACATAATTTAAGTGTGCCGTGGAAGTTTAATGTCTCAAGTGTGCTGTGAGATAAAAAGGTTTAGAAATACTGCTCTAGATGATACGTCACTAGAAGGCAGTGCCTTTCAGCCCTGAAAGAGATGGAATAAGTCCCTCCTTAGATTCTGCTGTGTAGAGCTGACTGAGAAAGTGCAAGAGGTAGGAGGAAAGGAAAAGGAGCATGTGTGTCCGTATTTGTTCAAAGAAACTCTCTAAGTATGTGTTGCTATAGATGTAGGAGAAAACCAGTTTGTACATCAAACACTTGCAGCGCCTTATCCTTAGAGATGGAGTCGTGGGGAGATTTCACAATTTTCACAACATTCAACTTAAAGAAAAGGATGTCTTTGAGACAACAAAAGTAAAAGACTAGTAGAATCCTCGAGGAGTCTCCTAACCACATCACTCTGTTGCTTTTTGTGCTTTTCTGAGAATTTCTAGTAGCTTCCAGAGTTGGTTTCCCTGTGAAAGACGAGTGACTCTGCTTCCCCACAGGTGCAGAGTGAGATCCCGGGTTCACCGGTCTTCCTCATGAAGCTGGCCCAGCATGCCCGTCACCTGGAGGTCCAGATCCTCGCTGACCAGTACGGGAATGCAGTGTCTCTGTTTGGACGAGACTGCTCTATCCAGCGGCGGCATCAGAAGATCATTGAGGAGGCGCCGGCCACCATCGCCCCACTGGCTGTGTTTGAGTTCATGGAGCAGGTGTGCCTCCCAGTGCTGGGGGGACAGCTGCAGGGAGAGCTGCCTCAGCTGAGAGTCAGCAAGAGCTTTCCATGGTCAGTGTGACTAGAGGTGGGGTAAGTGTCCAAGAAGAGGAGGAGGGCCCATCCTTGAGATGATGTCAGCATCTTACAGGTGTATTAGGTTAGCTAGTCCATAATATCCCCAATATTTCACACATAGCAGGTACTCAGTCTGCATTTGATGAATCAGTGAATAGCTACTGTTTATAGTGATCCATGGAGACTACTAGAAACCCGTTGTCCCCTGTTTCTTTGCAGTGTGCTGTCCGCCTAGCCAAGACGGTGGGCTATGTGAGTGCGGGGACAGTTGAATACCTCTATAGCCAGGATGGCAGCTTCCACTTCTTGGAGCTGAATCCTCGCCTGCAGGTGGAACATCCCTGTACAGAAATGATTGCAGATGTCAACCTGCCGGCTGCCCAGCTACAGGCAAGGAGATGGGCTGAAAGCCCTGGTGCTTCTTCCCCTACCCTGGGGTGGGAAGGGCTTCCTGGGTTGAGGAGGCCCCTTCTGCCCACCTTTTGGCTGGTTGTCTCTGGGCAATGACTGTTTTGATTCATGAGTAGCATTGGGCACCATGAAAACTGAGAACTTTGCATGAAGTAGTTTGTTACCTTTGGCCATAGAGAAGTTTTGGAAACTGGTGTAAGCTATGAACATTCTCCTGGAAAAATGTATTTATACAGCTTCAGGACCTTCATGGACCCCCGATACCCGTTCATACATCCATAGAAGTGTTTTTTTTATTATCACCCCCCCACAATGTTAAGTCATTTTTAATCCTAATCCCTCTGCTGTGAAATTTTAATATCACAGATATACTATATATCTGTTTAGATATATCTGTTCTTTATACATAAAAAGAATAAGATTTTTTTCATTCCCAAGAACAAATCTTTGCTTCCTTGGGGACGGTATTACCCCCAGTAAGAATATGTGACCCAGAGTTATGAACTCTTGGGTTAATTAGAACTCTGAATTTTTTTAATTAACATTAAAGGAATATTATTTTTATTCCTTCATTTTTTCTTTCCTTCCTCCTTCCTGCCATCCCTCCCTCTCTTCCTTACTTCAGAATTTTTATTTTGAAAAATTAAAAAAAAATTTTGTTTTACATTGAAAAATTTCAGAAAAGTTACAAGAATAATACAATTAATACCCATACACACCCTGCATGGAGGATCCACCAGTTGTTACATTTGATTTGCTTTCTTTATCTTTCTCTCCAGTTATATACTTTTTCTTTTGGTTCAAAAAACCTTCACGACATGTGTCCTCTGATATGATGCTTCACTGTGACAGCCTCCTAGGAACAAGGGCATTCTGGCACAATTCCCCAATATAATTACGGCACTCAGGACATACAGCATTGATACTATATAGATATCGAATATATATCATCCAAATAAAACATTTCCTAGTTGTGCCAGTGGTGTCCTTTATGGTTGTTTTTTGTTTGTTTTCGTAAATCTAGGCACATTCTGCTTCATTGTCATGTCTCGTTAATCTACAACCATCTCCCAGTCTTATTTACTGTATTTTGCTGTGTATAATGTGCAATTTTGTCCGTATTTTTGAGGGAAAAAGAAGGATGCACATTATTTATTGGTGGTACTAATTCTTTACCTTTTATTTAGGCTTCTGCTCTTATGAGATTGGGGAAGAGAGAGGGTGGGGCTGGGGACCTCCTCAAAGCTGTCCTGCTTCTTGGGTCCTTTCCTCCCCTCCTCTGTCTTGCAGCCCTGGGAATGCTAAAGTTCAGTGTGACCAGGCACCTGCAGCCACCAGGGGATGAGGAAAGGGCAGTGCCCCCTGCAGGAGCCCAATTCCCAACCTTTTCTTTCACTTTTTTTCCATCTGCCAAGTCATTTTGTTTTAACTTTTTAAAAAAAATTTTTTCGAGACAGAGTCTCACTCTGTCTCCCTGGATATTGGGAGACAGAGCATCATGGCATCATAGCTCAGAGCAACCTCAAGCTCTTGGGCTTGAGTAATCCTCTGGCCTCAGTCTCCCCCAGGCTCATGCCACCACACCTGGCTAGTTTTTTCTTTTTCTTTTTAGTAGAGACAGGGTCTCACTCTTGCTCAGGCTGGTCTCAAACTCCTGAACTCAAGCGATCCACCTTCCTCACTTTCCCACAGTGCTAGGATTACAGGTGTGAGCCACCGCACCTGGCCACGGCCTGCATTTTTCTTTCTCTCTCCCTCTCTCTCTTTTTTTTTTTTTTCTGAATCAGGCCCAAGGGAGGCTAGAACTTGGCAGAGCAGGGGCATCACTCTAACCACTGAGCTACAGGGCCTAGCTCCAAATGCCATTTGATATATTGCTTTCTCCCCTCCCCTGCCCTTCTTTGGGGGGTATATGCAGCCAAAAGAACTCTATTTTCTTTCTAAGCACTGGAATACACCCACCCCAGCCTGCCGGTGACCTTTGGCTCACATTCTCTCCCCTCTCTAGGGATCAGATTCCAAACTGGGCTGGTGGACAGTGGCTTCAGTGGTTTCCCCTGAAGTAACCCAGAAAGGTCCAGCCTTTGCAGTGTTTCTGGGGTGACCCAGAGAACTGATGTCTTCAGCTGTTCTTGAGAGCAGACCCCAGCTTAGAATGGCTGGGACTGGACCCCACACCAATGCTCCCAGCACCCTAGGGCCTCACCGTTCTGGCCCGGACCACGGGAACCTAGCATGGTCCAGAGATTTGCTTGGCCAGAGATTTGAAACTCCCTGATTGTTCTTCCATGTCAGCATGCTCGTTCTGAAGGCTGAAATAAATGATTTTTTTTCCTGCAAATGTGAGCAAAAAACATGGGTGCACATTATACATGGGAGCGCTTTATGCACAGCAGAATAGAGTAGTTCATTCTGGACGCTGGCAATTTTTGAAGAGTTCAGGGAGACTGTCCTTCACTTTGGATGTCTGATTTTTTTCCCCTGATTAGATTCACTCTAAACATTTTGACAGAATATTACAGAGGTGATGTTGTGTCCTTAGTACATCCTTGTGGGGGGCACCACATACTAAATTTAGTCATTTGGTTAGGCTGGTGTCCATGATTGTCTTTTTTTCACCCCGTCTTCATGTCCAGCTTCCCCTGCATGTGTCTTTACAAAAACCTCCTTTACCCCTGAATGGCACTGAAAGTCTAGAGCTTTTACTTGAAACACATTTTCTGGTTGTGCGATATTGTTTGCTGTATGTTGATGCTTTTCCCAGTCATGCTTTTTTTTCTTTTCTTTTTTTTTCTTTGGTAAGAGGGTCTTGCTCTGGCACCCAGGTTGGGGTGCAGTGATGTGATTATAGCTCATTGCAGCCTGTAATTCCTGGGCTCAAATGAGCCTCCCACTTCAGCTTCTCCAACAGCTGGGACTACCGGTGCACACATGGTGCCTGGCTGCTTTTAAAAAATCTTTTATGCGGCTGGGTGTGGTGGGTCATGCCTGTAACCCCAGCACTCTGGGAGGCCATGGCAGTCGGATTGACTGAGCTCAGGAGTTTGAGACCAGCTAGAGTGAGAGTAAATCCGTTGTCTCTACTAAAAATAGAAAGAAAAAAAGACTAGCTAGGCATCATGGTGGGCACCTGTAGTCTTAGCTACTCAGTAGGCTGAGACAAGAATGTCTCTTGATTCCAAGAGTTTGAGGTTATTGTGAGCTATGATGATGCCACAGCACTCTACCCAGGGCAACAGAGTGAGACTCTATCTCAAAAATAAATAAATAAATAAAAATCTTTTGTGGAGATGTGGCCTTGTTACCCCCAGCTGGTATAGAACTCCTGGCCTCAAGCAATCCTCCTACCTTGGCCTCCCAAAGTACTGGGATTTCACGCATTAGCTGCCATGTCCAGCTCCCAGCCACACATTTTGCTTCTTGGTGGAGGGTTCCCACTACTTTGCATTTGCCTCCTTTGCCTCTCCTGCCACTGTGGAGCACTGTGTTGTATCCATGGTGCTCGGTATATACAAACTCATTGACTGAGCTCCTTCCTCGGTCGCATCTGCCACTGTTTCTACCACTGACAGTCTGTGGGGGTGGATTTCTTGATTTTAGATTGCCATGGGGGTGCCATTGCACCGGCTGAAGGATATCCGGCTTCTGTATGGAGAGTCACCATGGGGAGTGATGCCCATTTCTTTTGAAACCCCTGCAAATCCCCCCCTTGCTCGAGGCCACGTCATTGCAGCCAGAATCACCAGCGAAAACCCAGATGAGGCAAGTTGTGGGAGTCCCTGTGTTCCCAACATCTCATATCTCCCAGTGTGGGGCAGACCCTGAATGTCAGCCTGGAGGAGACACCAGGTGTCTTAGTTTACAAATGGGGAAACCAAGGTGCAGAATGGGACTGTCATGGTTTATTAGATTATTGGATTACTACCAGGCTCCGAGCAAACCCTCCCTGCAGCTCAGTGTTCACTTATATGACATCGCTGACATGGGACATTGTTACCCCATATTAGAACCGGAGAGGTTGTGGTCACTTGCCTTCCACCTCCTGCCCAGGACCCTAAACACTTCAGACTCCAAAGGCCATGCCCTTCTTGGTGACAGACAGCTAGGTGTAGTCCTTGGATTTCTGGATCCAAGTGCTTTTTGCTACCATATATAATAAATAAAGTGTGGCCTGGTCTGTTGTAGGGAGTCCCTTTGTGACTTGGTCTTGCTTGGGTCTTAAAAAACTAACCACCTGGCATCTAGTATAGTTGACACATGTATTGATTCTTGACAGTCATAGGACTCATTCATTTACTGCAACTTAATTGTTTAATTGTTACATTCAGGAAACTTGGGGTAAGAGAAGTACACCTTTCCTATTAATTAAATAATTTAAAGCTATGATGCTGCTCCATTCATTTGGAGTTATTGGCTGCAGATAACTCTGATGGATAAGCAAAATGGGAATTTTTCAGAGGGATAATGGCTTATCTCAGGTGCCTGGGAGGATGGAGAAGCAGGTGTGGAAATAGCCCAGGCACTCTAAACCATTATATTTCTTATTTCCACACACCTCTCCCAAAACAAATGTGTTCCATCACTTACTGGGTCATTCAAGAGAGCTAATCCCAGTGAGAGGGTCCATGTCTACTCATTCTTAACAAAATGGTGCTAAGGGGATCGGCCAGCTCCCTAAATGCATCAGGTGCATGTTAGTGGCAGCAAAGCCTCACCAGGGATACCCTAGGTCCTGTGGGAATTGTCATCCCGAGTTGGAAATCTAACCACTCTTCACTTTTATTTAAACTTCTTATTTTTGAAAATGTCAAGTATATAAAATCAGAATGTCCCTTGATCCAGCTCCAACAATCATCATCATTCACCTTTGTCCCCCATTCCAGCTCAGTTGTTACTTTTTACAGTTTTTATAAAATAAAAATTAAAGGCATTGAGGTGCTCATGTGGACACAGCTATAACTGGATATATCGACTCTTGTCACAAGAGATAGCAGTGTTATATTAATTGCCCTAATCTTTTGGTTGCGGTAGGTTTTCTTAAATTTTCCTAGGACTGAATTCTGATGACAGTATATCTAGAGTAATGATTTCTTCTATTTGGCTTTTTCTGTCTGGACTCCAGGGATTTAAGCCAAGTTCTGGGACAGTCCAGGAACTGAATTTCCGCAGCAGCAAGAACGTGTGGGGTTACTTCAGCGTGGCTGCTACTGGAGGTTTACATGAGTTTGCCGATTCCCAGTTTGGGCACTGCTTCTCCTGGGGAGAGAACCGGGAAGAGGCCATTTCGTCAGTATCTCCTTCCCTCCCTCCTTTCTCCCCTCCTTCCCTTATCCCTTTCTACCCTCTCTTCCTACTTTCTCCCTCGTCTCTTCCCTTCTTTCCTTCCTTTAAGAAACTAAAATTTCCCCTGTGGCTTCTGATGCAGCAGCCTTTTGGGAAACCAAGAAAGGTGAATCACAGGGCAGACCCTATTTTAAATACCATGTGCTGGGCGGCACCTGTGGCTCAGTGAGTAGGGTATAGGCCCCATACACTGAGGGTGGTGGGTTTGAACCCAACCTCAGCCAAACTGCAACAAAAAATAGCCAGGCCTTGTGGCAGGCACCTGTCCCAGGCACCTGTCCCAGTTACTTGGGAGGCTGAGGCAAGAGAATCGCCTAAGCCCAAGACCTGGAGGTTGCTGTAAGCTGTGATGCCACAGCACACTAACGAGGGCTACAGAGTGAAACTCTGTCTCTAAAAAAAATAAATAAATAAAAATAAATAAATACTATGTGCTTAAAGTTCAAGGTTGAGGTCTGCCGTTTCCCTTTATTGGAAATCCACAAAATAAAATGAGCTCACCGAAGTCATTTGGTTTATAACTTATAAGAGTTCTAACTTGAAGAAAATCCAAAGATTGTTCAAGGTGACCTAATCATATGAATTCCCATATTAATCTGAAAACAAACAAACAAACAAAAAAAACCCAAAATCTTGTTCAAGGTGATACCAAAAAAAGGAAGAGGGATAGAGGGTTCATGCTGTATGAGACACCTCTTGGGGGCAGGACACAATTATAAGAGGGACTTTAACAACAAAAAGAAAGTGGGGGGGGAGAAACTGCTTTAAATTTAAACCTCATAAATAGTTCCCTAGTTGTCTGTATTTCACACCCAAGACTAAATTTCTTAGGGATGTGTCTTGCTGTGAGCCACTCACCACCCGAGGCTTGTGACAGCAGCCCCATGTCCCAAGTTCAGCCAGGTCCACACTTGCCCCATGGTTTCTGCAGAGGGGAGAAACTCACATGGACAGACTGACTCCCACATTCTGACACACCACATCTGACATTTCTCCTGTTTTGAAGAGAGTGCAGAAAGGTGAAACACCAGTTTGCTTTGTAATTCAACACTCTTGTGTGGGGTGCATACCTGCCTTTCAAAACAAAATGATCCCAAAGGCATTATGGGCATAATCATTTAGAACACATTAAAATCTAGCCCAGGGCATTGTCCATGAATTAAATTAAATTTGAAAGTTTTGATGACCTGCTTTTCTTTGCCAGCTTAGACTAATTCATTTTAGTTGGGCTCAATGTAAAGTTGAGATCCTTGAAGCTTACAGAGGTCTCTACCAAATTAGGCTTAACAGGAGGAGGTGGGAGACAGGTCAGCTGGGCCAGCCCACTCCAAATGAAAAGACCTGCGGCTTGTCGCAGGCTGTGAAAGGCAGCAGCTTCAACAGAATTCAGAGCAAGAAACTCCAGCTTTTCTTATTGCTGTTAGTCAGAATTCAGCAAGATCTTCAGGAAGATCAACTGTGTTGGTTTTCCCGGGATTTCTCAGTGCTATAGAGCTGGAAGTATCCTGAGCAAATGGGGACAAGTCAGTCACCCTTGAGTCCCGAGGCTTAGCCCTCAGATCCAGCTTCTGGCCCCACAGCTGATCTTCTGTAGCCTGTTGACACCCTCGTTTTACCTCACTGGCTCTTTATATTCTCACCTTCAGAATGCCTCTTTGATTGCCTTTTGTCTGTGCCCATGGGCAGGAATGCTGTCCCAGACGTGAAAGCTTTTGTGCCCAGGAGGAGGGGCGTTCGGATACCTCACTTCTCTTTAGTGCATTCCTGCCCAAACCCCCTCACTATGACTCCTCAGGGAGCCGAGTTCTTGCCTTTCCAACTGGTGCTCTTTGAGGTCAGAGACTATTTGGATGAAGAAGCCATGGTGCCCTTCAGGCCCCTGAGCCAGGTGGCAGTGTCACCTATCCGCAGTGCATCCCAAGCACCGTGGGCAGAGCAGCTGTGTGGACAGTGAGAGGGTGGCACCCGCTCTGGGGATGGGAAGAGAGGCGAATAGGTCAAGGGAAAGATAGAGGCAGAGTGCCTGGTTCTCGTTCTATTACATTAGTAATTAATTATTATGATTAATAATTATAATGGCAATACATCACATTTATAGCAGTTAACATTTACTGATCAATTACTATGTGCTTTACATGGATTGTCTCATTTTAATCTTCAAACAACCTCATGAAGTCAGGGTTATTTTCCAGATGAGGAAACTGAGGCCCGAAGCGGTTAAGTCACTTGCCCAGGATGACTCAGCTATTAAGTGGTGGCGCAGAGATCAACACCCCAGCTGTCTGACTCCGGGCCCTCTCTGTAGGATAACATTTAGAAATAAACATATCCTACATCAAGCCCACCAGGTGAACTCAGTGCGAGTTTAAAATGACTTGCTTTTCTTCCTGAGGCTTAAGGCAAAGCTGCTGTTCGTTCGCGTCTCTGGTCACGCAACACTCTCTTAACTCCCATGCTTTTCTGGTTCTCTGAAAACCAAATCATGAAAACGACCTCAGGATCTCTGTCAATACACATATATTAATTTGGAAAACAATCTGTGTGCCTTTCCCCTCAAGGAATATGGTGGTGGCTTTGAAGGAACTGTCCATCCGAGGTGACTTTAGGACCACCGTGGAGTATCTCATTAACCTCCTGGAGACTGACAGCTTCCAGAATAACGACATCGACACCGGGTGGTTGGACCACCTCATTGCCGAAAAAGTGCAGGTAGAAGGAGCCACCTGTGTCTCCCCTTGGGTGGCCAAGATCCCTCGCTCCCTGAGGATACTGAAGCACAGCGTCTTCCCTAGGCTGAGAAGCCGGATATCATGCTCGGGGTGGTGTGTGGGGCCTTGAACGTGGCCGATGCGATGTTCAGAACCTGCATGACGGATTTCTTACACTCCCTGGAGAGGTAGGGCGTGTGGCACTTCTTTCCCCCTCTGTGTATGTATGTCTGTGACATAGAAGGCAGCACGTGCTTTATTCGGGTGGCAAATCTGTCACTAGGCAGCTGGTGAGTCTCTTCTACAGCCTTGCCTCTGCAAAATTCCTTGGATAAATCTGAGCCCCCCTCAAAGAGGCTAGGGATGGGGTGGGGAGGATGGGATTCTTGGGGTGCGTGCAGCATTCGTTTTGCAGACAGACATGTGCAGATTTATGCTGACTTGTGTAAGGTAAGGGCCATCATCACATCTAGGAACTCAAGAGTTCAAGGAAGGGGATGTGAGAGGCAAAGCAAGTTAAAGGTTATCTCCATAGATGGTTTTCAAACCTTTCCAGAATCACAAGGTACCTAATAAAATGGGCTAGAGTGGAAAAGGGCCAGGCGTTCTCTGTTAGGACAGGCCAGAGAGGGGGGTTTGAGCTCAGCACCATGGGCGTTTGGGGCTGCATCCTTATTTGTTGGGAGAGGGCCACTGTCCTGTGCATGGTAGGATGTTTGCAGTATCCCTGGCTTCTGTTCACCAATGCCAGAAACACCCTTCCTCCTGAGTCAGGAGTCAAATATATCTCCATTGGGAGGCTAAGGTAGGAGGATCGCTTAAGGCCAGGAGTTTAAGAATAGCCCAGGCAACATAGAGAACACCCATCTCTATAAAAAAATTATTTAAAAAATTAGCTGGGCTGGTGCTGTGGCTCATGCCTGTAATCCTAGTACTCTGGGAGGCTGAGGGGGCAGCTTATTCAACCTCAGATTTGGAGACCAGCCTGAGCAAGAGTGAGCCCCCATCTCTACTAAAAATAGAAAAACTGGATGGGCATTTGGTGCGTGGGAGGGTGAGGCAAAAGGATTGTCTGAGCCCAAGAGATGGAGGTTGCTGTGAGCTATGGGGAGGCTGAGGCAAAAGGATAGCCCGAGCCCAGGAGATGGAGGTTGCTGTGAGCTATGATGATGCCACAACACAGAGTGAGACTCTGTCTCAACAAACAAACAACCTAGCTGGCGTTGTGGCATGTACCTGTAGTCACAGTTACTAGGGAGGCTGAAGCAGGAGGATCTCTTAAGCCCAGGTGTTTGAGGCTGCAGTGAACTATGATTGTGCAACCGTATTCCAATTTGGGTGACAAAGTGAGACCATGTCTCTTAAAAATGAAAATTCTATATATAACATTTAAAATTTTATATATATCCACATCACCAAATGTCCCAAGGGTAAGGGCCAAATTGCCCTGATTGAGAATTGCTGTGATAGGCAAATTAAACTATGAAAAAGAAAATAAAAGGGTAAAAGTTATTGGTACTTCATGAAAGAAAAAGGAAGCAAAAAAAAAAAAAGTGTTGTCAGCTCTTGGTTACCACGTTTTGAACAGAATCACAGGCCCTGTGCTGGTTTCTTTCATAAGAGGAGGCAGATCCCCCACATGTGAAATGTTCCTAAGAAGCCATTATGGATTTTTCACTTGAAAAGCCTTTTTCAAAATTTCAAAATCTTTAGCAAGTACTGAGCCTTTCTGGAATCTCACAGTGTGTGACTTTATTAGGGGATAGGGTCTTTCCCCATATAAACAGTTACTGGCTTGGGGAGGTGTAATCCCAGCATTTTGGAAGGCTCACTTAAGGCTGGGAGTGCAAGACCAGCTTAAGTTCCTTAAGAGTTCCTTAAGTTGGTGGGGCATAGTGGCTCACGCCTGTAATCCTAGCACTCTGGGAGGCCAAGGTGAGAGGAAACCTTGCGCTTAGGAGTTTGACTAAGAGCAGGACACCATCTCTATTGAAAAAAAAAATAGAAAAAAATTAGCCAGGTGTTGTGGTGGGTGCTTGTAGTCCCAGTTACTCAGGAAGTTGAGGCTGGGGATCTCTTGAACACAGGAGTTTGACGTTTCTGTGAGCTAGGCTGATACTCCGCAGCACTTTGTCTGAGTGACAAAGTGAGGCTCTGTCTCAAAAAACAAAACAAAACAAAAGAATTCCTTAAGTCCTGAGGATTGTTGACTCCTTAGCAGTCTCTGTACTCGTGTTCTGTGTTCCGTGCTCTGTGCCCCATGTTCCATGCTCTACACTCCATGCTCCATGTTCTGTGCTCCCTGTTCCGTGCTCTGTGTTTTGTGTTCTGCACTCTCTGCTCCACGCTCTGTGCTCCATGCTCCATGCCCCACGCTCCCTACTCCACGCTCTGTGCTCCATGCTCCCTGCTCAGTACTCCACGCTCTGTGCTCCACGCTCTCTGCTCCATGCTCTGTGCTTTGTGCTCCATGGTCTGTGCTCCATGCTCCATGCTCCGTGCTCCATGCTCCATGCTCCACGCTCTGTGCTCCGTGCTCCACGCTCTGTTCTCCACGCTCTCTGCTCCCTGCTCTCTGCTCCATGCTCTGTGCTCCGTGCTCCATGCTCTGTGCTCCACACTCTCTGCTCCATGCTCTGTGCTCTGTGCTCCACGCTCTGTGCTCCACACTCTCTGCTCCGTGCTCTGTGCTCCACTCTCTGTGCTCCGTGCTCAGTGCTCCATGCTCCGTGCTCCATGCTCTCTGCTCCATGCTCCGTGCTCTGTGCTCCACACTCTGTGCTCTGTACTCCACGCTCTGTGCTCCACACTCTCTGCTCCGTGCTCTGTGCTCCACTCTCTGTGCTCCGTGCTCAGTGCTCCATGCTCCGTGCTCCATGCTCTCTGCTCCATGCTCCGTGCTCTGTGCTCCACACTCTGTGCTCTGTACTCCACGCTCTGTGCTCCACACTCTCTGCTCCATGCTCTGTGCTCCGTACTCCATACTCTGTGCTCCATGCTATCTGCTCCACGCTCTGTGCTCCGTGCTCCACGCTCTCTGCTCCATGCTCTGTGCTCCATACTCCACGCTCTGTGCTCCACGCTCTCTGCTCCATGCTCTGTGCTCTGTGCTCCACACTCTCTGCTCCACGCTCTGTGCTCCATGCTCTGTGCTCTACGCTCTGTGCTCCACGCTCTCTGCTCCATGCTCTGAGCTCCACGCTCTGAGCTCCACGCTCTGTACTCCATGCTCTCTGCTCCATGCTCTGTGCTCTGTGCTCCACACTCTCTGCTCCACGCTCTGTGCTCTGTGCTCCATGCTCCGTGCTCCACGCTCTGTGCTCCACGCTCTCTGCTCCGTGCTCTGTGCTGCATGCTCTGAGCTCCATGCTCTGTACTCCACGCTCTCTGCTCCATGCTCTGTGCTCTGTGCTCCACACTCTCTGCTCCACGCTCTGTGCTCTGTGCTCCATGCTCCGTGCTCCACGCTCTCTGCTCCGTGCCCTGTGCTCCACGCTCTGTGCTCCGTGCTCTGTGCTCCACGCTCTGTGCTCTGTGCTGTATGCTCCGTGCTCCATGCTCCACGCTCTGTGCTAAGTGCTCTGTATTCCATGCTCCACGCTCCACGCTCCGTGCTCCATGATCTGTGCTCCACGCTATGTGCTCTACGCTCCGTGCTCTATGCTGTGTGCTCCACGCTAGGTGCTCCATGCTCTGTGCTCCGTGCTCCGTGCTCCACACTCCGTGCTCCACACTCTGTGCTCCACGCTCTGTGCTCCACGCTCTGTGCTCTATGCTCCATGCTCCACGCTCTGTGCTAAGTGCTCTGTATTCCATTCTCCACGCTCCATGCTCTGTGCTCCACGCTCTGAGCTCCGTGCTCAGTGCTCCACGCTCTGTAATCAGTGCTCTGTGCTCCACACTCTGTGCTCCATGCTCTGTGCTCTATGCTCCCTGCTCCATGCTCCATGCTCTGTGCTAAGTGCTCTGTATTCCGTGCTCCATGCTCCACGCTGTGTGCTCCGTGCTCTGTGCTCCACACTTTGTGCTCCATGCTCTGTGCTCTATGCTCCGTGCTCCATGCTCCGCGCTCTGTGCAGTGCTCTGTATTCCATGCTCGATGCTCCATTCTCTGTGCTCCACGCTCTGTGCTCCATACTCTGTGCTCCATGCTCTGTGCTCTATGCTCCATGCTCCATGCTCCACGCTCTGTGCTAAGTGCTCTGTATTCCATGCTCCATGCTCTGTGCTCCACACTCTGTGCTCCACGCTCTCTGCTCCATGCTCTGTGCTCCATGCTCCGTGCCCCATGCTCCACGCTCTCTGCTCCGTGCTCTGTGCTCCGTGCTCTGTGCTCCATGCTCTGTGCTCTATGCTCCATGCTCCATGCTCCACGCTCTGTGCTAAGTGCTTTGTATTCCATGCTCCACGCTCCATGCTCTGTGTTCTATGCTCTCTACTCCATGCTCTGTGCTCCGTGCTCTGTGCTCCATGCTCTACGCACTGTGCTAAGTACTCTGTATTCCATGCTCCACACTCCGTGCTTCATGCTGTGTGCTCCATGCTCTGTGCTCCATGTTCTGTGCTCCATGCTCCGTGCTTCAGGCTCTGCGCTCCACGCTCTATGCTCCACACTCCGTGCTCCACACTGTCTGGTCCGTGCTCCACGCTCTGTGCTCCGTGCTTGGTGCGCTACGCTCCGTGCTCCGTGCTCTCTGCACCATGCTCTGTGCTCTGTGCTCCACGTTCCGTGCTCCAAGCTCTGTGCTCCACACTCTGTGCTCCACTTTCTGTTCTCCGTGCTCTGTGCTCCATGCTTCACGCTCTGTATTCCATGCTCCACGCTCTGTGCTCTGTGCTCCATGCTCTGTGCTCCATGCTCCATGCTCCACTCTCTCTGCTCCATGCTCTGTGCTCTGTGCTCCATGCTCTGTGCTCCATGCTCTGTGCTAAGTGCTCTGTATTCCATGCTCCACGCTCCATGCTCCGTGTTCTTTGCTCCACACTCCGTGCTCCAGGCTCTGTGCTCCACGTTCTGTGCTCCACGCTCTGTGCTCCATACTCCACACTCCATGCTTCATGCTCCACGTTCTGCGCTCCACGCTCTTTGTTCCACACTCTGTGCTCCATGCTCTGCTCCACACTGTGTGCTCCGTGCTCTGTGCTCCACGCTCTGTGCTCCGTGCTCCACGCTCTGTGCTCCATGCTCTGTGCTCCACGCTCTGTGCTCCATGCTCCACGCTCCATGCTCCATGCTCCGTGCTCTGTGCTCCATGCTCCGTGTTCCACGCTCTCTGCTCTGTGCTCTGTTCTCCGTGCTGTGTGCTCCATGCTCTGTGCTCCACGCTGTCTGCTCCATGCTTTGTGCTCTGTGCTCCATGCTCCGTGCTCTGTGTTCTGTGCTCAATGCTCTGTGCTTGGCACTCCGTGCTCTGTGTTCTGTGCTCCATGCTCTGTGCTCCACACTCTGTGCTCGGTGCTCTGTGCTTGGTGCTCCATGCTCTGTGTTCTGTGCTCCATGCTCTGTGCTTGGCACTCCGTGCTCTGTGTTCTGTGCTCCATGCTCTGTGCTCCACACTCTGTGCTCGGTGCTCTGTGCTTGGTGCTCCATGCTCTGTGTTCTGTGCTCCACGCTCTGTGCTTGATGCTCCGTAGTCTGTGTTCTGTGTTCCATACTCTGTGCTCCACGCTCTGTGCTCGGTGCTCTGTGCTTGCTGCTCCGTGCTCTGTGTTCTGTGCTCCACGCTCTGTGCTTGTTGCTCCATGGTCTGTGTTCTGTGTTCCATGCTCTGTGCTCCACGCTCTGTGCTCGGTGCTCTGTGCTTGGTACTCCATGCTCTGTGTTCTGTGCTCCACGCTCTGTGCTTGGTGCTCCGTGTTCTGTGTTCCATGCTCTGTGCTCCACGCTCTGTGCTTGCTGCTTCGTGCTCTGTGTTCTGTGCTCCACACTCTGTGCTTGGTGCTCCGTGCTCTGTGTTCTATGCTCCATGCTCTGTGCTCCACGCTCCGTGCTCCATGTTCTGCGCTCCACGCTTTGTGCTCCATGCTCCGTGCTCCACGCTCTGCGCTCCATGCTCTGTGCTTGCTGCTCTGTGCTCTGTGTTCTGTGCTCCATGCTCCACGTTCTGTGCTCCACGCTCTGTGCTTGGTGCTCCTTGCTCTGTGCTCCGTGCTTTGTGTTCCGTGAATGCCTTTTGATCAGACTTAGCTCTTTTTAGCACTGTCTGTGTTGTGGATTCTCAGGAAAGGCAAAGAACTGGGTAATTTTCTTTTTTTTTACTATTTATTTTTTTGGGACAGAGTGTCCCTCTGTCACCCTGGGTAGAGTACTATGGCATCACAGCTCACAGCAACCTCAAACTCTTGGGCTTAAGTGATCCTCTTGCCTCAGCCTCCCAAGTAGCTGGGTCTACTACAGGTGCCCACCACAACACCTGGCTAATTTTTTTTCTATTTTTAGTAGAGATGGGATCTGGCTTTTATTCAGGCTGGTCTTGAACTCTTGAACTCAGGTGATCCACTCACCTCGGCCTCCCAGAGTGCTAGGATTATAGGCATGAGCCACCGTGCCCGGCCTGAATGATTTTTTTTTTTTTTTTAATCCAGGGATGGCTACAGATTCCCAAGGCTGACTGCAGCTGTGTCTTCTTTTTCAGGGGCCAGGTCCTTCCAGCAGATTCACTGCTGAACATCGTGGATGTGGAGTTAATTTATGGAGGCATTAAGTACATTCTCAAGGTATGCATCCCTGTGCTTCTCCTCTGGTGTCTCTGATGCTCTGAAGCCTTGAGGAAGTCTGTTTTATTTCTTCCAAGATCCGTCCCTGGAGTGGATTTTCTCATGCCTGGGTCTGAGACGTCCGTGTTCATGTTCCTCAGAAATTCCCCATATAGTCCATGACCTTGAAATTTAAACATTTTGGGTTTCAGACTGTAGGGTTGAGCCCTACACAGAGGCCTGGATGACACACACGTGTGTTCGTTTCCTGTGGCTGTAACAAAGTACCATGTATTGGTGGTTTGAAACAACAGAGAAGTGGTCTCTCACAGTTTTGGAGGCCAGCAGTCTGAAATCAAGGTGTCAGCTGTGCCGTGGTCTCTCTGAAGGTGCTAGAGAAGGACTTGCTCCAGGGCCCCCCAGCTTCTGATGCTTGCTGGCAGTCCTTCCTGTTCCTTGCCTTGTGGCAGTGTAGCTCCAGTCTCTGCCTCTGTCGTCACATGGTGGTGTCCCTTTGTCTGTGTGTCTGTCTGTCTTCACATTGTCTTCCCTCTGAGAAGGAAGATACCCTAGTCACATTTGATTTAGTGCCCACACTATTCCAGTATAATTTCGTTTGCTGCTGAGGCTGGGCTTGAGCTCCTGAGCTCAATCAGCTCACCTCAGCCTCCCGAGCTGCTGGGATTACAGGTGTGCACCACCACACCTGGCCAATTTCATCTTAACTATTTATATCTCAAAGGCCCTGTTCCCAAATAAGGTCACAGTTTGCGGTTCCAGGCAGATCATGAATTTTAGGGGATACTATTCAACCCAGCACAGAGTGGGTGCCTTGCTGAGCTGGCATAGTGTCCAGGTCATTCCCAGGAGCTGTGAGGCTGGTTTGTTCTGTGTCTGCACACCAAATCCCCGGGGGGATGTCTAACCTCTCCTGTGGTTTACTTCCAGCATCCCTGGAGCTTACTCCGGTTATGCTCCTCTCTCAGGAGAATCTAGTTACCCTTCCGAGGCCAACTCAGCAGAGAATGTCAGAGAACCTCTGAGATTCACGAGCACATAGAAAGGATTGGGGTCCCCACAGAGTGGTGAGCTAAGGCACTGGAGCCCTGACTTCCAGCGCAGTGCAGGACCAAGGAGTTCCCTGTAAGCCTAGCTGGCACTTGCCAACCTCACATTCTGGGGAGGAAAAAGAGGACAGAATTCGCATCTGCTTCTGAGACTGAGTTTTTTTATTTTATTTACTTTATATTTAATATTGATGGACACAAGTAGAACTCTCAACTTTAGAGATTTTTCAGGCTAAATATGTGTTATTAATTGGGGTATACTTTAAAATTATTTTCTTGACCAGGCACAGTAGCTCACACCTATAATCCCAACACTCTGGGAGGCTGAGGCAGGTGGATTGCTTGGTATATCAGACCAGCCTGAGCAAGAGCGAGACTCCTCATCTCTACTAAAAATAGAAAAACTAGCCAGGTGTTATGGTGGGCACCTGTAGGAGGCTGAAGCAAGAGGCTTACCAGCTAAGGATTACCAGGCAAGAGGATTACCTGAGCCTAAGAGTTTGTGAGATTGTTGTGAGCTATGACACCATGGCATTCTACCTAGGGTGACTTAGTAAGACTCTGTCTCAAAACAAAAAACAAAACAAACAAAAAACCCAACAAAAACAAAAAACAACTATCTTCCTTTGCCCTCACTGCTTTTAGGGGCTACCTTTGGGGACTCAGTAGCCCCGCACTTGATTTTAAATGTGGTAAATGTTCAATGTAGAAAATTTCAAAATTTCAAATGAGCATAAAAACTCAGATAGACAAACCCACACTGTGCTGATCCCAGAGGCAATCCCCATTAACATTTTAGCAGATTTCGTTGTTTTTTTTTTCCCCTTATGTATAAATTTTATGGAATTGAGATCATGGTACAAATATACGATTGTGGCTTTGATATTATCACAACATGAAGTTTCCCATGTTATTAACAAGTTTTCTTTAGCATAAGTTTAGCGTCCAAAGCACTGTCTACCAGAGCTTTTGGTAGTGATAGAAATGTCCTCTGTCTACTCTATCCAGTATGATACCCACATGTGGTTATTGAGCACTTGAATTGTGGTGAGTGTGACTGAGGAACTGGGTTTTATGTTTTGTTTAGTTTAAGTGGCTGCATGTGGTTAAGCAGGTGTCACTCTAGTGGACAGCACAGATCTAGAGTGTTCCATTGCAAGACCGTTGGTTTGCTAATTTGATTCTTTTATTGTTGCCATGAATAATGCTGCAATAAATATTTCTATGTTTCTTGCTAGCTTTTGTCATAAAATACGTATTTTACAGGTGGAGGCCCCTTTAGGCTGTTTGCTTTCCAAGGGAGAACACTCACAATGCACTGAGAGTCAGATGGGGCTGGTACATCAGCTGGATGGAAATGTAGAGCCCTGGCCAGCGCCTGGCCACTTGCCTCTGTCACGTGTCCCCAGTCTCTCATGTGTCTCTGCACAGAGCTGGGTCTCAGGAGCAGAGCCCTTGTCTGGGTTCAGGCATCTTAGCCCGTTTGGGCTGCTATAACAAAACACCACAGACTGGGTTGGGTGACTTACAAAACAACACACTGTCCCCTCCCCTCTCTCTTTCTTTTATTTGTCTCACTATGTCACCATTGGCAGAGTGCTGTGGCATCACAGCTCACAGCAACCTCAAACTCTTGGGCTTAAGTGATTCTCTTGCCTCAGCCTCCCGAGTAGCTAGGACTATACGTGCTCGCCACAAAACCCAGCTATTTTTTTAGAGATGAGGTCTGGCTATGGTTCTGGCTCAGGCTGTTCGCAAACTCATGAGCTCAGGCAATCCACCCGGCTTGGCTTCCCAGAGTGCCAAGGATTTTAGGATTTTAGGTGTGAGCCACAGCGGAAGCATGTATTTCTCATAATTCTAGAGATTGGAAAGTTCAAGGTCAAGATGCTGGCAGATTTGGTGTCTGATGAGGGGCTGCTTTCTGTTCCATAGATGACTGACTGTCTTTTCACTGTGTCCCTATATTTGGGGAGGGCTACCTGCTCATGACCTATCACCCCCCAAGGCCATCACCTTCAGAATTAGGATTTCAACATAGTTTGGGGTTGGAGGACAGACATAAACATTCAGTCTGTTGCATCAGGCCACTAGTGAGTCTCCAGGGTTGCCTCACCCAGAGTGAGACCCCATCTCTGTGCCACCAGGTACAATGATACCTGGAGTCAGGAACTAGAAGGAAGCCCCCAGCCCCAGAAGGCATGCAGTTGGTGGGAGATGGCTAGACAAGGACTCAGTCTGCAGCCAGTGGCCATCAGTCGGCCCACCCACCAGTGTGGCCTGCTGTCTCCAGCTGCTGACTCAGCTCCATTTGCAGGGGCTCCCCTGGGGGCAGTTGAGGCTCAGCGCCCTGGGAGCCCATCTTGAGCCCAGGCGGTGACGTGGGTCCTGTCCCTGCAGGTGGCCCGGCAATCTCTGACCATGTTTGTACTAATCATGAATGGCTGCCACATCGAGATTGATGCCCACCGGCTCAACGACGGTGGGCTGCTGCTGTCCTACAATGGGAACAGCTACACTACCTACATGAAAGAAGAGGTGGACAGGTGCGTGTGCTCCACATGCCGGCGTGGGCTGGGCATGTGCACTCAAAAACACAAAGCCAGCCTGCTTGCAGGTCCCAGGGTCTTAGCAAATCTTGGTCAATTCCAGGGACTCATGGAGAGGTTAATATCCTGGCTGGAGTTCTGTGTAACTGGCAGACAGCTAGGGAAGGCTCACAGGAGGTGCTTTTGTAGCAACCCGGGAGGATTCAGAGCTGAATGGGATGTGACTTTCAGCTACTTGGCCTGTGAGATGTGTGCCCAGGTATCTGCCACCCCTTGCACCTGAGCTGTGCCCCACATGCACACCTGTGTGAATGGGTCCCTCCAGTTAGTACAGGAGTCATTTTTTGAGCTACTCTGTAGCTAGGTATTGAGGTAGCACCATGGCCACAACTCTGGAGCTTCAAGCTTGCTGGGAAATGACATTAAACAAGCAGACAGGAAGTGCTGCCCTGTACCTGATGGTGAACACACAGGATGCTCTAGATGCCTTTTGCACAAAGGTTCGTGAGATATGCCCCAATGATGCTCCATCTCCGGTGTTCTGAGTACACTGAGATCACACAATGAAATGTGCGTAGGCCCCAACCAAGGTGAATAAAAAGTAAGGGGGTGCCAGAGGCCCTGTGCCTCAGAAAGCTCCACTTAGTGTTTAAAAGAAGACAGAGTAGATTCATACCAGAGCAGTGTTTCACTATCTCTGGTTTTTTTTTTTTTTTCTTTTTGAGACAGAGTCTTACTAAGTTGCTTACCGAGGTATCACAGCTCACAGCAACCTCACACCCTTGGGCTTCAGTGACTCTCTTGCCTCGGCCTCCCAAGTAGCTGGGACTACAGGTGCCTGTCCCAACGCCCGGCTATTTTTTTGTTGTCGTCGTCATTATTGTTCAGCAGGCCCGGGCCAGGTTTGAACCCACCAGTCCTGATGTATGTGGCCGACACCCTAATCATGGAGCTACGGTCGTGAGCCTCACTATTTCTTTTTTAACCCACATTTTATCTGCCAAGAATATTCCAGATTATTATAAGCATCACTCTTCCCGTCCAGTTGTAAGATAAAGATGTGGCATCAGTAAATATTTATTAAATCGTATTTACCGATACTTTCCCTGCAGCAGGGTCTGTTGGAAGTATGTCTATAAAAGGAACCAGCTTCCAGCCAAAAAGGGGTCAGACCCTTTCACTTACCCAACTCCCTCCTGGTATCTAGGATAACTGTCAGATGTCACCATTTGGGGGACATAGAGTTCCTAAAACTGCACAGAGGCGGGATAGTTGTGGCCATTCTTAGGAAAGGGGAAATACAGTCAAAGACCTCATTAAGTTTGCTGCACTGATGGTCCTCATTGACCACCCACGCCCTGCACCTCTTCTCTCCCAGTTACCGAATTACCATCGGCAACAAGACATGTGTATTTGAGAAGGAGAATGATCCCACAGTCCTGAGATCTCCCTCAGCCGGGAAGCTGACACAGTACACAGTGGAGGATGGGGGCCATGTCGAGGCTGGGAGCAGCTACGCAGAGATGGAGGTGACCACAGAGTCAGCCTTTGGGAGTGGGGTCTGTAGCCAACCTTCCCTAAGCCTCTGCTGTCCTGCCATTGTCTGTGTTCGAGCAAACAGACCTCACCTCTCTCCTTGGGCACGGTCTGCAAATTCCTGAGAGCGCCAGTCTGTGGGGTTCAGTCTAAATTCCCTACAGTACTCAAAGAGAAAACCTGAAAAATGCACATCTCCCCAGGAATGAGTTACTAATAAGGATGGAATTGATTTAAAGGTGTTCAGCCAATCCTTGCAAAGCCCTTACCACGTGGCAGGCTGTGATTCCCTTTTTATGAGAAAACTAGACCGAGGCAGGCTAGAGGTACCACAAAGCCAGGCTTGAATCCTTGAACTAGAACTACAAGCCAGGATTCAAGCCTGGCCTCTGCTCTATGCTTCCAGGAAAATAATAGCAATAATGGCAACATGGCATTGAAAATATGGCAATGATAGTAACCAGTGCATATCGACTTCCTGCAGTGTGGCCGGTTCTTTACCTCATTAATGCTCATGTGAGTCCTAAGGGGCAAAACTGTCATTAGTCTCCATTTTCCAATTTTGGAAACTGAGGTTCAAGGAGTAGAAGGCACTCTCTGGAGATTACAGAGGGAATGAGTTGGGTGCCTGGGCTGTGAACTGCCAAGCAAGAGGCAGCACAGTTCTGTCTCTCTGCAGCTGCTGCTGCCGCAGTGACTGAACTCATGCCACACATGTATCCAGACGCTCAAAGAAGCAAATTAAAGGGCCCAGCGAGTGTGCTGTGAACATATACTCCTTTGCATAAAGCATTCCCCGAGGGGTTTCTTGGTTCCTTTAAAAAAAGGAGCCCTTCACAAAATGCTTGACTTGGGGAGCACATTTTAGGAACGTGTATTAATCACCCTATGTAATAAAATCTTATTACAATATAATCTTAATTGTATTTCTAAGCCATAGGCCTTCCCTTGGAAATAAACATCAGTTTCCTTATCTGTAAAATAGGTGTAATAAACGCCTACTCCCTGGCCGGCTTTGCAGGTTGAGATAATTAGTGAACAGTACTGTGCCTGGAGCGCAGTGGACTTCTAGTAAATGCCGGTTTTCTCTGTCCTTTCTGCTTGAACACCACCCAGGGAGTTAGTTGTTCTGCTTAAATGATGAAGTCTCTGCTCTAGTGCTACTAGTTCTGGGTGACTCTGGGTGTCACACACACAGGCCAGTCCTGGCAAGTTCTGTCTTATTTCTTCTTTTTGCAACACAGGTGATGAAGATGATCATGACCCTGAACGTGCAGGAAAGTGGCCGGGTGAAGTACGTTAAGCGTCCTGGGGCCGTGCTGGAGGCAGGCTGCATGGTGGCCAGGCTGGAGCTTGATGATCCTTCTAAAGTGCACCCAGTATGTGATGAGTGGGGTCACACAGTGCTTGTCCTTTTGGGACTGGCTTATTTCCCTTAGTGCGACATCCTCAAGGCTCATCCATGTCGTAGCTTGTGCATTCACCTGTCTGTGGACACCCAGGTTGTTTCCACCTTTGGGCTATCGTGAATATGCTACAGTGCCCATGAGTGTGCAGTTTCCTTAGTTTATACCCACTGCCCAGGTTAGGACACTGCAGACAGTTGTCACGTCTCTAGGCTCTTCATTCAACCACCCTTTTTAAAATTGTACCAACTGGCCTGTCTGGTGGCTCACACCTATAATCCTAGTACTCTGGGAGGCTAAGGTGAGAGGGTTGCTTGAGCTCAGGAGTTCAAGACCAGCTTGAGGAAGAGTGAGACCCCCATCTCTGCTAAAAATAGAAAAAATAGCTGGGCATTGTGGCAGACACTGTAGTCCCAATTACTCAAGAAGCTGAGGCAAGAGGATTGCTTGAGCCCAAGAGTTTGAGGTTGCTGTGAGCTATGACTCTACCCAGGCTGGGGCGGCGCCTGTGGCTCAAGGAGTAGGGCGTCGGTCCCATATGCCGGAGGTGGCAGGTTCAAACCCAGCCCCGGCCAAAAAAAAAAAAAAAAAGACTCTACCCAGGCTGACGGAGTGAGACTCTGTCTCTAAATAAATAAATAATGCCCATGTATGTATACACCTCCCTGCCTCACACTCCCCAACCACCTCTTCTGCTTCATTTCTCTCCCTGGCACCTGTCATCATCATCAGAGACAATCTCACGGATTATCTTGGTGGCTTATTGTTAGGCTTCTAAGAGATTAGAAGTCCCCATAGAACTAACTTTCTTCCTTCCCTTCCTTCCTTTATCCTCCCCTTCTCTCCTCTTTCTTCTCCTTTCCTCCTCTCCCTTCCCCTCCTTTCGAGACTGAGTCTCACTCTGTCACCCAGGTTAGAGTGCAGTGGTGTCATCATAGCTCACTGCAGCCTTGAACTCCTGAGCTCTAGTGATCTTCCTACCTTGGCCCCCCAAAGTGCTGGGATTACGGGTGCAAGCCACCTCACCCAGCCAGTACTATTTTGTCTTTCTTGCTCGCTTGCTGGATCCCTAGTGCCAAAAACAGCCCCTAGGATGTAATAAGGGGCTCCATAAATATTTATCTCATGTACATACAGAAGTGCAGCTACTGTGGGGGCAGTGCCCTGTTCTCAGATCCACTGGGGGGTGCTCCAGAGTGTCTGTCGTGTGACCCTGAACTCAGCATTCAGGGGGGCTGCCAATTTAGATTCTTATTAATTTTTCAGCATTTGTCATGCTTTGCCATTAGATGGTGAGTCTTCAAGGTCAAGGACTATCTTTTGTTATTCACTGTAGTGATCTTGGTGAGTAGCGCATTGCTTGGGGTATAGTGAGTGCTCAGAAAAAGAAGGTCTTGTTGATGAATGGATGAATTTTTACTCCTTCCTAAGGAGCCATTCATGTGTGTTGCCCTGTTCTCTTAAATAATTAGTACATCTGTGCAGAAAAAAAGAAACATTAAAAAAAATTGCATTGTCTATTTTCTCCCGAGTTTTCTATCAGTTTTATTTATTTGTTTTCTTTCCATTCTTTTTGTTATTCTCTTGAGGGGTTTTCCAAAGCCAGAAATAGACTGAGGCTTGTGGGGTGGTGGGCAGGTCCGTGCGCCTGTATCATCATTCCTTTCAGTAAACATTTCCTGTGCTAGGCGAATGAGACAGGGCCTGGCCACCTGGTCCCTGCAGAGTCATGTAAGTGCTTAGTGACAAACGGAGACAAAAGTTATTTAACTTGGTAAATGCAATGAGGGGACAGCCCCTTGGCCCTTGACTGTGGAGCCCCAGATAGAGAAGCCAGAATCAGATTCCAGAGGAGAAAACTCTCAAGTTAGCTCTTAAAAGGTGAGAGGAGGCCAGGTGTGATAGGTCACGCCTATAATCCTAGCACTCTGGGAGGCCAAGGCAGGTGGATTGCTTGAGCTTAGGCGTTCGAGACCAGCCTGGGTAAGAGCAAGACCCCATCTCTTAAAATAGCCAGGCATACTGGCAGGCGCCTTATAGTCCCAGCTACTTGGGAGGCTTAGACAAGAGGATCACTTGAGCCCAAGAGTTTGTGGTTGCAGTGAGCTATGACATCATCACAGTACTCTACCCAGGGTGACCGAGTGGGAAAAAAAAAAAAAGTGAGAGGAGCCTGCAGGGTGAGCAGGAAATAGTGTCCCAGGCCAGGAGAATAGCACATCCCAGCCATGGGTACTTGTGTCTCATGGATAGTGAATATTGGTAGAATGAATTACGTGAAGGGGTGGGGAACCTACAGTGTTGAGATCACCTGTAGCCTTCTGGATCTTTGAGTGTGGCCTTTTGACCACATAAATAAAGGGATTTGTTCTGTTAAGTTTGGATTCGGACAAAGGGCCACACTTGAGGATCTGGAGGGCCACGTGTGGCCTTGAGGCTGTAAGTTTTCTATCCTTTAGGGAGCTTTCTATTTTTTCCATTTGGTTTATCTAAGGCTAAATGTTTATAATTTACAAAAATCAGGTACATTTGTATGAGTTTGTCATGAGCTTTTCATCCTACTAGATGTTTATCTTTGAGATTTAACTCAGTAAAGAATAAAAATGAATAGAGACTATATATATATGTATATATAAGTAAAGCAGCAAAACAACAAATCTCACCCCTTTCAAAATTGTTTGAGATGTGAAAAAAATGGGGCACCTGTGGCTCAAAGGAGTAGGACGCCAGACCCATATATCTATCGGAGGGCGGGTTCAAACCCAGCTCTGGCCAAAAACTGCAAAAAAAAAAAAAAGAAAAGAAAAATGTAATGGGTTAATTTGCAAAGAGGTTGACTGGGAAAGCCCACATTGGGGTGTTAATTTGGCAGTTTTAACTTACCAGCTTGATACTTCAGTTCTTTTCTCAGGCTTCATCCTAGCTCCATGTAGTAGGTCTGCCTTGTCCCTGGGCTGTCTCCCTGGAGACCCCATGGTTTCCTTGACTTCTTGCCTTCTGTCTCGTCAGGCTGAGCCATTCATGGGAGAGCTTCCGTCCCAGCAGACACTGCCCATCCTCGGAGAGAAACTGCACCAGGTCTTCCACAATGTCCTAGAAAATCTGACCAATGTCATGAGTGGCTACTGTCTGCCAGAGCCTATTTTTAGCATAAAGGTCAGTTACCCATGAAGAGCAGGTGTGTGTAGTTCTCTGTGAACAGTCAGGCGGGTTTGCCGCATAAGATTGGAGGTTGCTAACAATGAAAATAATTTTATGGTTGTGGGTCACCACAACATGAGGAACTGTATTAAAGGGTCACATTTACTTCCTCAGCATTAGGAAGGTTGAGAACCACTACCTTAAAAGAAAAAATAAAATCTGTCAGGAATTTGATGGCCCAGCTTTGCACCCTGGTTTTGCTTCATACTAGTTGAATGACCTTGAGTGACTTATTTACCTCTCTGTGATCAATTGCCTCAGCTGGTAAAAAGGGAACAATCACTAGACCCCTACGTTGTAGGGTTATCTCTAAGGATCAAATGAGAATGTGCTGGGAAAGGTGGTACAGTGCTGCCTGGCACTAAGCACAGCACATGTAAGCTCATCTCACAACCTCATGTTATACCTGCACTCCATGCGCAGAGAGGGGAGTGGGGACCTTCATGCAGGAGGAGGCTGGGTACTCCCCAAGTGGTCAGCGGGCCGTTCCACTCTGGACTGCTCCAGAGTCTAGAGCTTCCACCACTCAAGTGGGGCCTGGGTAGGTCGAGTCAAGTTGGGCGCTCCATGCTAGGTGGTGGTGCCCACGTGTCCCCCTCCCCAGGACTAAGTGCCAATGCTGTGGTCCCCTCTGCAGCTGAAGGAGTGGGTGCAGAAGCTCATGGTGACTCTGCGGCACCCATCACTGCCACTGCTGGAGCTGCAGGAGATCATGACCAGCGTGTCGGGCCGTATCCCTACCCCCGTGGAGAAGGCAGTCCACCGGGTGATGGCCCAGTACGCCAGCAATATCACCTCAGTGCTATGCCAGTTCCCCAGCCAGCAGGTATGATGAAAAGGATGCTCAAGTTGGGCAACTCCAGGTCAGTCTCAGTGATGTCTGGTTTCTGATCAAGGTGAGCTTCTTGAGATTCACTCACAGCCCTAAATGCTGAGGGCCCAGGGTTTTCATCCCAGCCTTGTCTTCAAAGCCCTATTGTCTTCTCAAAACATCAGTTGTTTGGATGAATGTCAGCAGTCATGAGGCTGTACTCCATAAAACTCACTCAGCATAGGAGGAAGCGATTGGTGCAAAGAGAGGATCTTCCAGAGGACAAGCTGCTGACATGACTGGGAGAGACCACAAGGTTTCCTCTCTGGCTCGTAGCTTTGACTTTCTCCCTCTGGGCTTTATAAGGTGATAGTCACGGGGCTATTCAGGTACCTATAGTATTTTTTTTAAGAATAGGTACCACTTAAGGATAGTATAAAACACCTCTCCTCAATCCACATTGGCCCCAATTTCTTTTTGTTGTAGTTGTTCTATGAAGCGTGTTAAAGATGATTTGCTCCTGGAGGACCCCGTCTGCTGTTTTCTTTTCTGCCCTCTGGGCTTCTACCATCATCATTCCCCAACCACACATTAGTGATTTGAGAGGCAAGAGGTCAGCATATTTCAGATGACTCCCAGAGGCTAACAACTCTAGAGCTTGGAATATTGTTTGGCTATAAAAAAGAATGAAGTGCTGATTCATGCTACCATGTGGGCCAGCCTGCTGTGCTCAGGGAAAAAGCCAGACACAGAAGAACATATATGTGATTCCATTCTTATAACATATCCAGAATTGGCAAACTCAGGGAGGGGAAAAGAGTCAATCAGTGGTTTCCAGGGGAAACAGTAGTGACAAGGTTTCTTTATAGGGTGATGAAAATGCTTTAAACGTAGATAGTGATGGTAGTTGCACGACTTTGTGAGATACTTTAAGTCACCAAATGTTCATATACTTTAAAGGGGGTATATAGTTATATCTCAACTAAAAAGTGACCAAAACAAAACTCTAGATCGGTGTTTTTCAACCTTTTTATCTCACGGAGCATTCAAACCTATAGTTAATCTTCCATGACACACTTAAATTATGTTGATCAAAAAAAAGAGAAAAAAAGATATACCTTTTTACTTCAGACTTCTTTCAAAAATAATTTAATTAACGATCTTTAAAAATTTTCTTGGCACACCTAAGATCCTCTCACAGCACAGCAGTGTGCCAAGGCACATGGGTTGAAAATTGCCGCTCTAGAGAACTCTGATTGGGAAGATACATGTTTGGCTTCAGGAAGTTGTCACTTATGCAAGGCTTTTTTCTTTAAAAATATTTCTGATGCCAAAAACAATATATCAAGAACATTAAATCGGATTATAAAGACAGGGCCCTTCCCCAAAGTAAGCACCCTCATTTTTGCTAGGATTGCACATTCCTGCTTCTCTTTTCTGGTACTGTTTACATCTATGGAGGGGTACAGTGCCCATGTGTGCACCTCTTTATGTGATTGTTGTATTTCTTGGTCCTTGAATTCCTCAAGCAATACATCGAGGAGGATGAACAGTGCTTTGGGGGGTGGCCAGAGAGCTTTGGGGCTTGAATTTTTGGTCTTTGAACCTCTTTGAGTGCCTGTGGTGGGACCTCCAGATCACCTAGTTGTCAACAGTCAGACCTTTGTTTTCTCACCCAGATAGCCACCATCCTGGACTGTCACGCGGCCACCCTGCAGCGGAAGGCTGACCGAGAGGTCTTCTTCATGAACACTCAGAGCATCGTACAGTTGGTGCAGAGGTGACTCCAGGGCCCTCTGTGGGGCGAGGTCATCACACTGACTTGTCACACGTATTGTACCAGGGAGGTGCTCTGGGAAGGACAGGCTCAAAATGAGAGAAAGTGCATTGCAGTCCTGGCAGTGCCATTCCTAACAGCAGGAACCTGAACAAGGCACTTCTATGAATATCAGTTTTCCAGGTGATAAAATGTGAATAAAAACACTTTACAAGATAAGTCATTTGGAATTATAAATAGATTGATTTTTATAAAGTGCTGACATACAGCAGATACTTGGTGGTAGCTTGGCTTGTGAGACAATGGGCTGAAATGGTTTTTTTGTGTGTGTGTGATAAAAGACCACACAAAGTGTTACTATGGTTTTTGGGACCATTGCAAAGGTGGATTTCCCACAAAGTGAAAGTTTCACAGTCCAGGGCTGCAAGGGGAGGCTTTCCTCTAAAACACATCAACTGATAACTTTAAACTCATCTTTTAAGCTTCGGAGAAACACCTAGGAGAAATGAACAAATAATAAATGAATCAAATTTATTAGCAGATTTTTTGTACTGAACATAAATGTCCAAACTCTGTCCTGTGTTGGGAGGGCTGTGTGTGTTTTAGAATCACGCTGCATCAGTGAGTGCTTTAGATTCTTGCTGCCTTTTGTTATTATTTGGAGATGCTGGGGTTAGGCTGATTTCTACTTCTCTAAAACTCAGTGTTGCATTTCCTAAGAAACTCCATTCTCTGTGCTCAGAAATATTTCAGAAGAGGAAATGTTTAGGGGAACATCCAGGTTAAAATTTTGTTTCAGAAGAGAAGTGAGATTTACCTGGGATAAATGCCTTTCCCCTTTGTATTTTTTAAACTATCTTTATAGATTGGGTGGTGAATTGGAATTTTTGCTTTTAATGGTTAAAGCCTGCTAAAATTGCCTGCCCCTATTCAGTATTTCAACTCTTCGGTTTGTTCCCTTCAGTCTGGGGCTGGACACCTGCCCTCCCAAAGCTCGGGGTTCTACTCCAGTTCGCTGTGGGACCTTGGGCAAGTCACTACTCTCTTTGGCCTGCAGAATGAGAGCAAAATCCCTTGTAGGACTGAGGATTAGAGTGCACAATCTCCAGATATTTAAAAAAATTATTATTGGGCGGTGCCCGTGGCTCAAGGAGTAGGGCGCCGGCCCCATATACCGGAGGGGGCAGATTCAAACCTGGCCCTGGCCAAAAACTGCAACAAAACCCAGAAAATATTATTATTATTATTATTTAAAAATATATTTCAATTAATTTTTTGAAGTAATTGTTTGTAGTGATGGGGGTCTCGCTATGTTATTGTCCAGGCTGAACTTAAACTCCTGGGCACAAATAATCCTCCTATCTCTACCTCCCCAGATACTTTGTTACTGTTTTTTTTCTTTTTTGCCTTCACTGCTGGCTGAAGGGTGGCACCTGTGGCTCAAGGAGTAGGGTGCCGACCCCATATGCCAAGGGCAGGTTCGAGCCCAACCCTGGGCAAAATTGCAAAAAAAAAAAAAAAAAAAAAAATGTGCTGGCTGAAGATACTCAAGTGCTGGAGGAGGGGGATTTGAGCATTAAGGGCAGCCTTTCTTCCTCCCTAGATACCGCAGTGGGACCCGTGGCTATATGAAAACAGTGGTATTGGATCTCCTTCGAAGATATTTGCATGTCGAGCACCATTTTCAACAAGGCAAGCGATGCCACCACTGCCACCAGAGGCACTGGTGACAAGCCACTGGGTGGGGGAGTGGGGAGAAGCCTGAGCCTTACTCCTGTGTGGTCTTTTGTCTCCTCTGTAGCCCACTACGACAAGTGTGTGATAAACCTCAGGGAGAAGTTCAAGCCAGACATGTCCCAGGTGCTGGACTGCATCTTCTCCCACGCACAGGTGGCCAAGAAGAACCAGCTGGTGATCATGTTGATCGTAAGCGAGAAGGGTTCTCTTTGCCCCAGCTGCGAGTGGGTCAGGACTCCACAAACCTTTTTCTAAAAAGAGCCAGAAGGTATAGACCAGGCATCCTCAAACTTTTTAAACGGGGCCAATTCACTGTCCCTCATACTGTTGGAGGGTTGGACTATAGTTAAAAAAAAAAAAAAAAAAACAACTATGAAAAAATTCCTATGTACACTGCACATATCTTATTTTGAAGTAAAAAAACAAAACGGGAACAAATACAATCACAATGCCTCATGTGGCCCGTGGGCCGCAGTTTGAGGACCCCTGGTATAGACTTTTCAGGTTGGTACGATCCTGACACTGCCACTGTAGTTTAATTGAATTGGCCTGGCTGTACTCCAGTTAAACTTTGTTTGCAAAATCAGGCCGTGAGTGGGATTTGCTGGCTCCTAGGGAGACCATACCTAACACTTACACAGCACCTATTTTGTGCCGGGCACTCTTGAAGGACTTTACAAATAAGTATCAGGTCATAGCAACCCTAGAAGGTGGGTAATGCTCTCACCTCCCACTGGCAGAGCACAGAGAGGGGAGGCCACTTGCTCAAGAGCACCCAGCTTGTAAGTGCAGAGCTGGGATTTGAACCCACAGTTAGCCTCAGAGTTATGAGCTATTAAGGGATACTGGATTCTGAGTCTTGTGGCAAGTCTTTAATTTTGACTTCTTGAGGAAGTATGGCGTTTTTGTTATTATTTCCCCTTCTACTGGATGATAATTAGCAGTCTTTTATAGCTAAAGATTTTTCTCTGTAATATATCCCTGATGACTGACTTGGAAAATATGGAATTGGGAGAGTAGGGAGACGTGGCCTTGGCTTATAGCAAAGCGGGATTGGTGAATTTTTTTCTATAAAGGGCTCCAGATAGTTAAGTATTTTAGGCTTATGGCTATCCATAAGAAGATACTCAAGTGCTGGAGGAGGGGCAAGAGATGGCACCACTGCCAGCAGAGGCACTGGTGACAAGCCACTGGGCGGGGGTGTGGGGAGAAGCCTGAGCCTTACTGTTGCAACTGCTCATCCGGCCCCTGTTGCAACTGCTTTGTCTCTATGAACTCTGCACTTAATAGCCTGAAAACAGCTATAGACAATATGTAAATGAATGATCATGGCTGTGTGTCAATAAAACTTTATTTACAAAAAACAATCAGTCAGCTGAATTGGACCATGAGCTTATAAGATAGTTGATACCTTACTAAGATGTATTCATAAATACTGGGTTTTTGTAAAGAATTATTTAAAAATCTCATGCAGCAGCTTTTAATTCTGGCTGCAAATGAAAATTACCTAGAAGGTGGGGCTGGGAGGACTCATAAAATATACAGATATCCAGATAATTAAATCAGAGTTTCTGGAGGTGGGGTCCAGGTATTAGTGCTTTCCCATTGGGAAACTTTGGGAAACTTAAAATGTAAACTGTATATTAGATTATATTATTGGTTTAATGTTCAATATTTTTGGTGTTTAATGGTTCTGTAGTTACATAGAATATCTTTTTTCTCAAGGAGATACATGCTAAAATAGTATAAAGTATCTGCAACTGACTTTCAAAAAAGAAAGTGTGTGTGTGTGTGTGTGTGTGTGCACGCGCACACGTGTGCTTTTTAGAGAAAAGTCAAATGTGGTCATGTGAGAAAAGTTTAGCAATGAGTGAATCTAGACTCTAGATGATTAATAGGGGGGTTTTAACATACTGACCTGCTATTCTTTTGCAGTTTTGAAATTTTTCAAAATTAATTTTGAGGGGAGGGCTCTCCAAGTGATTATAGAGTGTAATTAGGACTGGGAACTTATTCTCAAGGAGATATCTACTCTTTAGGGGAATTCGACTGCTAAAATAATATAACCCTTTACAAAATACCTCCTTTGGATGGAGTTTTTTGGAGTTTGAGTGTTGGCAAAGCAAGATGCACCTGTCATCTGGTATAGTCAGCTTGCCATACAAAGGCCTGGCGTCGGGTCTGTAGATTATTCTGCTGTTCATATCTTGTGAATATTGACTTATTGACGTATTGACTTTCCTCTGGACATGAAGTCACTAAAAATCATGTCCACCAGAGGACAGCCTGGGGAAGATGGGTGGCCCCCAGCTCAGAAAATTAGGATGCTTACTTGAGGCCTCTTGCTGGAGGAGGCTAAAATTGTTGAATCAGTTATAGTTTGGGGGTTTCATTATTTTATATTAGTTATGTGAGTTTCATTATTCTTCTGGGTTTTTTTGGTTCCATTTGTTAGAAAAATAGCAAGTTCTTTGTACCTAATGGTAATTGGTACCCAGCAGGTTCTCATCAAAGACTTTCAAATTGAATGATTACTTTGAAATGGACTTTTTAGTCCTTTTAGGGGACCTAGTTTATGAACATCAATTCAGTGGTCATAGGAATTTCTTAGTGACAAAACATGATACTATCAACTAAAACATGAGATGAAACAGTTTCACACAAGTTAACAAGAAAAAAATGTTATATAGAAAAGGTAATAGATTTTATTTTTATTTTATTTATTTATTTTTTTTGAGACAGAGTCTCAAGCTGTCACCCAGGTAGAGTGCCGTGGTGTCATAGTTCACACCAACCTCAAACTCTGGGGCTCAAGCAATTCTCTTGCCTCAGTTTTTCTATTTTTAGTAGAGACGGGGGGGTCTCGCTTTTGCTCAGGCTGGTCTCGAACTCATGAGCTCAAGCAATCCACCCACCTCAGCTTCCCAGAGTGCTAGGATTACGGGGTGAACCACCACGCCCAGCCTAGTAGACAGATTTTTTAAAAATGTTCACACATTCAGAGAGATAGGCAACTGTCTAGTTTGAGTTTTTCATTTCTTAGAAAACCACCAGCTGCTGGTTGGACAGCACCTGTGCTATCTTCTCTTTGGAGCCACAAGCTTGGTGAACAATTGGTGGCGAGTAATGTTGCTGCCACTTGATAACACACAGCAAATCAGAATGTGGAAGGGAGAGAAAATTGAGAATAATTTTCTAAGAAATTTCTTTAGCCCTGACATGCCTATATGTTTGTGTATCAGGTATTAATACATTTATACAATTTCTGATTATAAAAACAGTATAGGCTCATTATAATTAGGAAAAATGCAGAAATACATGTAGAAAAAATGACCCGTGGTCCCGCCATCTGGTAACTTCTTAGAGAACAGTCCTGGCTGAGGCAGGGGTAAGGAGCATGTTGCTGAGAACCTCTGATTTCCAGCATTCACTGATCTGTCTTCAGCGAATATTTAGGGAGCAACTGCTTGGAGCCTTTTCTAACCCCCTCATGCACATAGGGCATAAGAGAGGAGATGGAAAGACCCGTTGCACACAGCCCTGGTTTCCGGCAGAGAGGAGGGTATGGACACAAAGAACAAGTTTCGCTTCTAGGTCCCTCTCCTCTGAATCTGTAAGCTCCTTAAGTTGAGCGATAATGTGTGGGTTAAAGAGTAAGAGGCTTCTTGCTGGAATAGGCTGGCGCTGGAATCTGGCTCCTTCTCACGGGCACTTAGTGGCCTTGGAGAAAGGCATATTGCCTCATTGAGCCTCAATGTTCCTATCTGTAAAATGGGGATCATGATACTAACTTGCCAGGTGGGTAGGAGAATTTGGGGAGCTATATGTAAAGGGTCTGGCCACTTACTAGCTCCCTGGCACATAGTAGGTTCTGGTAATCCCTGGATACTAACAGTAATGTACAGAGGGACTTAGTTGTATTTTTTTTCTTACCAGGTGTTTAGGGCATGTTTTGGCATGGATGAATGGGTGAATAAATGAATGAGGTGGGCCAGAAAGTGATGAGGAAGTGTGTTCAGAGAGATGGGCAACTGTCTAGCTTACCTCTGGCCAAGGTAGGTGCTGGCATGTTTCTCGTGGCTGGAGAAAAGCCAGGTGCATTCTGTTTTGTCCCCCAAAGGATGAGCTCTGTGGCCCAGACCCTTCTCTGTCGGATGAGCTGACCTCCATCCTCAATGAGCTCACTCAGCTGAGCAAAAGCGAGCATTGCAAGGTGGCCCTCCGAGCCAGACAGGTAGGTCCTGAGGTGTACTATCCCACATCTAACCCTCAGCCCCTCCCCTGGGAGGTTGGCTCACCTGGGCCCTCCATCCCTCCCCCTCTAGGTCCTGATCGCCTCCCACCTCCCCTCCTATGAGCTGCGACACAACCAGGTGGAGTCCATCTTCCTGTCTGCCATTGACATGTACGGCCACCAGTTCTGCCCAGAGAACCTCAAGGTGAGGCCGTGTCTCCCTCCTTCCACCTTCTGCAGAGCATGCATAGTAGCGAGGTGGGGGCCTCGGGGAAAACGGGTCCCTTTGCCCTCGAGGAACTTGCACTCTGGTGCAGGGTACAGCCATAGACACAGACAGTTGTCAGCCCAGTGCAGCCAGAGCCCCCAGAGAGGGCAGCAGGGGAGACCCTGTGAGATGTGGGTGTGGAGCCCCACGCTGCAGGGTGGACTGTGTGACAGGCCGCAAGGGCTCACCTGGGAGGGGGTATTGAAAAAATTCAGCAGTGATAGAGGCTATTTAGAAGACCTCCCATGGCTGAATCATGGCATCGTCTTCCCAGGGACCCTTCCCCCAGTCCTGGACTCTGGCTCATTTACAAGCTTCTAGGTATGGGAGCCCTGCCCTGGGTCGGTCACCCCAGCATTCTTCAGTTCCATCTTCTGTGATTAGACATGAGAGGAGTTCATGCACTGCTGGCCGCTGGCTGCCTTCAGTGGTAGCAATGAGATGGGCTTCTCCCCGGGTCCACTGCGTCCACCCACCCTGCCAGTGGTTAAAATTTGTTCACTTTCACTTTCCTGTTTACCTTTTTAATCTCCCATAGAAATTAATATTTTCGGAAACGACCATTTTTGATGTCCTGCCTTCATTCTTCTATCACACTAACAAAGTTGTGTGCATGGCGTCCTTGGAGGTAAGCAGGACAGACGCTCAGAATGACCGCTCTGAGCACGACAGTGCCAGCATCTGCTGCCACCCACCACACACCTTTCATTCGTGATCTGACCATTCTCACTACTAGCCAGGTACTACGCCTACCCCCATCTTACCGAAGGAGGAATTGAGGCTCAAAGAGACAAAGTGACTTGCCCAAGGTCACACAGAACCAGGCAGAACCAGGTTTAATATTCAGTCTGTCTTATTCCAGAATCAGTGTTGGTAACCACTGCCGTCTCCTGAGTCATTCTAGCACATCACCGTTAATTACTAACCCCCAAGCACCAAGTTCAAAGTACCTCTCCAAACTGTAGTCCTAACACGTTGGGAGGCTAAGGCAAGATGATTGCTTGAGGCCAGAAATTTGAGACCAGCCTGAGCCCATTTCTACAAAAAAAAAAAAAACACCTCGCATACATTCAATACCTTTGAAAGACTGTTCTGCTTGGAACAATGAGAGCCAGAAGGAGCTCAGGTGACAATTTAAGGTGATTGCCATTGTGTGACAGTCTGAGAAGGGCATGAACAGCTGCAAACCCCAGATTAAAGCTAGTCTTGCTTCTGCCCCCAGCTCCCTGAGTTCAGGGGCCAAGAGGTATTTTATGAGCTTCAGGAAATCAGAGTTTTTAATATACTTTTAAGAAAATATGAGATGGGGCAGTGCCTGTGGCTCAGTGGGCAGGGCGCTGGCTCCATATACTGAGGGTGGCAGGTTCGAACCTGGCCCCAGCCAGCTAAAACAGCAGTGGGAACTGCAACAAAAAAATAGCTGGGCGTTGTGGCGGGCGCCTGTAGTCCCAGCTGCTCGGGAGGCTGAGGCAAGAGAATCACTGAAGCCCAAGAGTTGGAGGTTGCTGTGAGCTGTGATGCCATGGCACTCTACTGAGGGCGACAGAGTAAGACTCTGTCTCAAAAAAATAAGAAAATATGAGATGATATCGTGTATTTTTCACACGAATCTCTCCCCCTGGGTTGCTTTGCTGCTGCTGGTGGCATTTCTTCTTTTCTTCATCCTCTGAGCTCAGAGCCTCCCCTTGCTCTTCCCTACCTTTTAGACCCTGTGGGTCACATACCAGGAGGTTGACTGGGTCTTTGTGGAGGCTATCTGGGCTTGTGGAACATATCATAGGGTCTCCTGGGCCTCCGGTTTTTGACCTGTTCATTGGGTTTCACCCCCATTTTTAACTGTGAGACCCAATACATTTCTTCTGTAGTTTCCTTTTGAAGTGTTATAAAGTATATAAAGTATATAAATCCTATTTATATCTGTTAAGGACTTTTCTAGGATGATTTTATATACCAATCACTTTGGCAAGTTCTTGTCCCTGCCCTAAATATGTCAGGTGTCTCCAAGACCACCTCCAGGTTAGGTGATGGGTTAGAAGGACTCAAAGCTATGATTTGTGACAGTGAAAAGATGTCAGGCTCAGTCAGCAAAAGGAAAAGGCACGTGGGGAGAAGTCTGCTTTACCTATAGCTTAGAGGTCCTTCAGAGATCACATCTGGTCTCCTTATAGCCTGTGTTTTCTCAGGTTTTGGGGATGCTCTGTGGGGCCCTCTGGGAGAACACCCATCATGTAACACTTCTGCTTCAACAGGTCTATGTGCGGAGGGGCTACATCGCCTATGAGTTAAACAGCCTGCAGCACCGGCAGCTCCTGGACGGCACGTGTGTGGTGGAATTCCAGTTCATGCTGCCCTCCTCCCACCCAAACCGGTATGGAATGGCATGTGCCTGGGGATGGCCCGTTTTCCTTTTCTCCCTAACCCCTGCATTTCTGGAAGGACCCAGCAGCGGTATGTCTGGGCATGCTAGGGTCTCCCCACCGCACCATTCCTTCCTTTGTAAAATGGAGACGATTCACAGTCTTACTCCTATATCTCCCCTGTCCCGTATAATAGTTACTACCTACATGTGCCTATTTAAGTAAAATAAAATTAAAATTCAGCTCCTTGATTGCATCAGCTGCACTGAAGGTAGTCAGTAGCTGAGAGTGGCTCTTGGCTGCCCTGGTGCACATTGCAGTTATAGAACATGCTGTCACCACAGAAAGTTCTGAGGACAGTGATGTCCTAGACTACTGGTGATAGCAATGAAGATAAGGACAGTGCCTGCATGAAGAAAGTTGTTTGAGTAGTATCTCCCCCTGACAGTGATGACATCCTTTTGTTCTGTCTGGGCCATCGGCCGGCCTCTACTGAGCACTCCCACACTCATTTCATTTCCGCTCTCACCAGCTGTCAGTCAAAAGTGGGTTTCCAACCCCATCTTACAGATGAGGGCACTGGGGCCTTCGCCTGACACAGGCTGAGCCTCACACACCTGCAAAGTAGGAATTTGAGCCCAGGTCACGCTCTTTTTTTTTTTTTTTTTTTTTTTTTGTAGAGACAGAGTCTCACTTTATGGCCCTCGGTAGAGTGCTGTGGCCTCACATAGCTCACAGCAACCTCCAACTCCTGGGCTTAAGCGATTCTCTTGCCTCAGCCTCCTGAGTAGCTGGGACTACAGGCGCCCGCCACAACGCCCGGCTATTTTTTTGTTGCAGTTTGGCCGGGGCCGGGTTTGAACCCGCCACCCTCAGTATATGGGGCCGGCGCCTTACGGACTGAGCCACAGGCGCCGCCCCCAGGTCACACTCTTACCTCCAAGTTCCTCCTGCAGTTTTTGAGGGCCCCCTTGAGTCAGGGGCCAGTCACACATCCATGTCCACTATACTCTGCCCTCCAAAAGCCGTGGCTCAGTGGAGCCACTCCATGTTCTTACTTGGGGACATCTGGTGTGTCTGAGTCCCCCTTCAGCTCATGATCTCTTTTGTTGTTGTTGTTGTAGAGACAGAGTCTCACTCTGTCACCCTCAGTAGAGTGCTGTGGTGTCACACAGCTCACAGCAACCTCCAACTCCTGGGCTTAGGCGATTCTCTTGCCTCAGCCTCCCGAGTAGCTGGGACTATAGGCACCTGCCACAAAGCCCAGCTATTTTCTTTTCTTATTGTTATTACAGTTTGGCCGGGGCCAGATTTGAACACACCACCCTCAGTATATGGGGCTGGCGCCCTACCTACTGAGCCACAGGCACCGAGCCCCTGATCTCTTTTTTAATCTGTCTTATTTCAGGACCTGAAGTACCATTCGGGCAGGTTGAGTGCCATACCTTCTACTAAAGTGACTCTGCCTCTCTGGAGTTTGACTCGTTCACTTTCACTCTTTTCCTCCGTCTGATTTTGGTTCTTGTAGGGGTTCCTAAGACCTTGCTTGTGGCTTTAACAGTGTTGTCCTGATTTGGGGTTTAGTTGGTCAGTTCTACATAGACAACAGGATTTGTGCTTTCTTTCTCTTTTCTGTTTTGTGTGTGTGTGGGGGGGGGGCTTAGTATGACATGCCAAGTGCTTTCTTGAAGCAGGGAATTTTCTAGTCTTTTGGGACTTTTAAAGCATATGTTTTTTCTTCTGTGCATGGGTTTTAAGAAGGAAGGTGCTGCTCTGTTTGGGATGAAGGAAAAAACCCAGCTTCCCCATGAGGCGCCTTCCTTCTGTATTTAAAATTTATTTTTACCCGGGTGGCGCCTGTGGCTCAGTGAGTAGGGCCCTGGCCCAATATGCCAAGGGTGGCGGGTTCAAACCCAGCCCTGGCCAAACTGCAACAAAAAATAGCCGGGCGTTGTGGCGGGCGCCTGTAGTCCCAGCTGTTTGGGAGGCTGAGGCAAGAGAATCGCATAAGCCCAAGAGTTAGAGGTTGCTGTGAGCCGTGTGACGCCACTGCACTCTACCCGAGGGTGGTACAGTGAGACTCTGTCTCTACAAAAAAAAAAAAAAAAAAATTATTTTTACCCTTCTTGTTAAAAAAAAAAAAAAAAAAAGATCATGACATTTTGCCCTATTGAGAGAAAGGGAGACAGACAGTTTGCTGCTTGGGGTCAAGTTGGGAGGTGTTGTGAGACACTTTGCAGTTATCTGCCCCTAAGGAGGAATCCTCTCTTTTGTTTATATTGGCTTAAAGTTCAGCCCAGTTAGGAAAGAGGTGGCTCTCCTAAGGGCTGTGGTCATGCCTTGTTTCTTAGAAAGGACCTACATGTATATTCAGGTTATTGATTGTGGCATTCAGTATGGGCACAGGGTCCTATTTTGACCCTGTTGAGAACCTCCAAAATCCTAAGCTCACGGAATAAAGCAGGTGCTGATGGGCAGTGCCTGTGGCTCAAAGGGGTAGGGTGCCGGCCCCATAAGCTGAAGGTGGTGGGTTCAAACCCAGTCCCGGCCAAAAACTGCAAAAAAAAAGAAAGCAGGTGCCGAGCATGAACCATATTGTCTGTACAAACAGTTTAGCACAGCAAGCTGTCCTCACCATTTAGGGAATGGTGGAAACCCTCCCCAAGTCCAAGTTTCCAGACACTAGCCACAGGCTGGCCCCTGCACACAGTCGTCCTTTCCCAGAGCAGCCCCAGGCCTGCCATGTTCACTTCCCTGCACATCCTCTGATAACCCTGCGAGCCCAATTCTGACAACCTCAGGTGACTAGTTTGGGTTTGCTCCTGGCCACAGTAGCTTTCTAGACTCTTATGACTACATCCTAAGAGCAGGTTTGATGGAGGAGGAGGAATTAGCTCCCAGGTCTCTGCTCAGGAGAGACCAATGCTGGGACCGTTTATTCTCCATGCAGCCAGATTCATCATTTGTAATTTACCTCAGGACTGTGTTGAAGCTGGACTTGCTTGCACACGTGCATCATTCATTCATTCACTTATTCCCTTGTTGAGCCCTTCCGGTGTATCAGGTCCTGAGGAATCAGATGAGACCCCTCAGCCTCCAGCCCCAGCCTTTGTCCCCCTCCATGACAGCATTTTAAGCACTGCTTTGGGAGGGCTCTGATTCTGCTTGCTAAAGCTTCAGGGGCAGAGGCAGCTCCCAGGGTTGGGTCTGTAAGCAGCCGCCTCATTCCCCACTGTGGTCACCCCTGCAGGATGGCCATGCCCATCAGCATCACCAACCCCGACCTGCTGAGGCACAGCACAGAGCTCTTCATGGACAGCGGTTTCTCTCCCCTCTGCCAGCGCATGGGGGCCATGGTGGCCTTTGAGAGATTCGAGGACTTCACCAGGTACCCAGCATGGCCTTGCCTCCCAAACACCCCCATTCACTGGACACACAGCTTGGGGGAGACCCAGAAACATGGCACAGCAAGTTTGTAACCACCAACAAAGTAGCAACGGCCAAGGGTGTGAGCCCATGCAGTGAGTCCTTGCTCTACCTTTCCCAACTGTGAGACCAAGCAAATGATTTAACCTCTCTCTATCTTGGTTTTCTCACCTACAAAATGGGAATAAAAGAAGGACCCACTTCATGGGGGCATCATGAAAATCAAATGAGATGGTGTGTATTTTTTTTTTTTTTTTGGAGACAGTCTTATTCTGTTGCCCAGGGTAGAATGCCATGGCAACACAGCTCACAGCAACCTCAAATTCTTGGGCTCAAGTGATCATCTTGCCTCAGTCTCCCAAGTAGCTGGGACTACAGGTGCCTACCACAGCACCCAGCTAGTTTTGCTATTGACAGGGTCTCGCTCTTGCTCAGGTTGATCTCAAACTCCTGAGCTCAAGCAATCCTCCCACCTTGGCCTCTCAGAGTGCTAGAATTATAGGCGTGAGCCACTGCACCCAGCCAGTGAAGTCATGTGTTTAAAGTATGATTAATGTGCAGATAACACGCTCAGTAAATGTTGGCTATCAGGATTGTTACTGTCATGCTCTTTTCTCAACTTTTTATTGATGTCAAGCATTATGCTTAGATTATCTCGTTGAATTTTCACAAGAGCCCCATGAAGTGATGACTCATTATCCTTGTTTGATTCAGAGGTGAGGTGATGTTTCTAGAATCTCTCAGCCAGTGGAAAGGAGGGCCAAGAGCTGACCTCAAGCCCAGCTGATGCCCCAAAGCGCTGGAATTATTACTGAACATGGATCATATAGGCCCATTCTTACCTTTTGGGAAAGACCCCACCAGGGGTCTTAGACCTAGACAAAGAGCCACCTCATCTGAGCTCTGCACATAGAAAGAAGTGGGGCCTGGGACTCCCCTCTGCCTGGCTCAAAAGGGACAGCAGCCCTTCAGCCCTCCCCCTCTGCTTGTGCCCCCAGGAACTTTGATGAGGTCATCTCCTGCTTTGCCAATGTGCCCAAAGATACCCCCCTCTTCAGCAAGGCCCGTACCTCCCTGTACTCCGACGATGACTGCAAGGTGAGTATCCAAGCCCATGGAGCAACCTGGGGGAGGGGCGGCCCCTCCCTTCTGCCTGCCCACACACACTCTCTTGTGTTCCCCTCTCAGAGCCTCAGGGAAGAGCCAATCCACATTTTGAATGTGGCCATCCAGAGTGCAGACCGCCTGGAGGATGAGGCACTGGTGCAGACCTTACGGACTTTCGTGCAGTCCAAGGTACCCTGGGTGTGCCTCTGATGCTGCGAGGCAGTCCATGCACCTGAGTGGTACAGGGGAGACATTCCTAGCCTAGCTCTGCTCTTCCTTGTAATGGGCGACCTTGGGCACAGGTGGCTGAATGTGGGGACAGCATTTCTCTCTCCTGGAGTGTTGCAATGGTTAAATGACAAAACATATACATCACTTAGCCTGTCATGAGCACAGATGACACACTCAATGAATAGTTCGGGGTTTTAAGGGAATTTGTTAATGGAATATCCCTAAAAGTTGCAATTTAAAAAATGGCCAATTACAGTGACTGGGCAAATAACTGGTTGCTTTCTCAGCCTGTGTGGCCATCACCAAGGTATATTCTCACCCTGCTGGTAGGGACAGCTGTTACCTACATCCAAGGGCGTTAGCTACAAACAGATGTGGAGCTGCATTGCAGCGAGTGTAGATCGGGGAAGCACACAGGTGATGAAGTCACACCTGCCTGGTCAGTGTGGGTACTGACTTCATCATCTATGTGACCCATAACAGGTAACTTTACCTTTGTTTTTGTTTTTTTAGAGACAGAGTCTCACTTTGTCACCCTTAGTAGAGTGCTGTGGCGTCACAGCTCACCGCAACCTCCAGTTCTTGGGCTTAGGCAATTCTCTTGCCTCAGCCTCCTGAGTAGCTGGGACTACAGGCGCCCGCCACAACGCCCAGCTATTTTTTCTTGCAGTTTGGCCGGGGCCGGGTTTGAACCTACCACCCTCGATATATGGGGCTGACGTTCTACCCACTGAGTCACAGGTGCCGCCCAACTTTACCTTTTTGATCCTCATTTCTGCCATCTGTAAAATAGGATCTGAGATTCTTAGTTTATAAAATAATCAAATAAGCCCAGCATGCTTTTTGGCTATTATTTCTTTACCCTCCTGACTTGGTCTCATAAGAGCACTTGGGAATTTTTAGTTGCTGCTTTTTAGTCTGTTAATCTATATATGTCTTTTACTCCCCATATTATCTTGGTTGGAGGGACACCTCCTCTGTTGCCCTGAGGTCCCTCAGAGGAAGTCATCTGGTGATCCATGGGTAAGGGGTGCTGGGTGCTGGGTGAATGAGGCTAAATTGTGAATAACCCCATCAAAGCTCAGGGACATTATTTTTACTTATATAAAGGTATCCCAAAAGTTACCATATATATGTAAGGAAAATGTGCCATGTGTGGTGGCTCACACCTATAATCCTAGCACTCTGGAAAGCCAAGGCAGGTGGATAGCTGGAACTCAGGAGTTTGAGACCAGCCTGAGCAAGAGTGAGACTTCGTTTCTACTAAAAATAGAAGAACTAGCCAGGTGTCATGGTGGGTGCCTGTAGTCCCAGCTACTCAGGAGACTGAAGCAGAAGGATTTCTTGAGTCTAAGAATTTGAGGATGCTGTGAGCTGTGATGCCACAGTACTATACCCAGAGTGATAGAATGAGATTCTGTCTAAAGAAAAAAAAAGAGAGATAAAATGGGATCTTATAGCTAAATATACTTTTATTTACACAATTTTTATTATAAAATTTTACAAAATATTTCTCTATGTGTTGGTATATAAACATAAAATGAGTTTGTTCATTTTTCCTATGTTTAGCAACCTTTGGGACACCCTATATTTAGCTTTTACTTAATGACCCCCACAATGTTCACTGTGGAAAATGTTTTTAAGGTGCCGAGAAATCCCAAAAGTACGTTTAACAGGAAAACCTACAGCCCCATCCTCTGAGGCAGCCACTGTGAAAATGGCGACATGTTTCCAAGAAGCCTGCTTCTCCTTAACATAGCTGGTGTCATTCCTGGATTTTCAGTTCAACATCCCAATGCGTAGATAAGGTGACATCTCAGCTGGATGGGCATTTGTCTATCTTCCTAACTAACTCATGTGAAGCTCAAGGTACTTGATGGTTCTTGCCTAGAGAGGAAAAGGGGGAGAGGTGTCTGGTGACTCACCTCTGGAACATGTGGACAGTGAGGAGTTCTGTGGCATGGACAGCTGTGTCGTGGAGTGCCACAAAGCTGTTTCTTTTTTTTTTTTTTTGGTTTTTGGCCAGGGCTAGGTTTGAACCCGCCACCTCTGGCATATGGGACCAGCGCCCTACTCCTTGAGCCACAGGCGCCGCCCAACAAAGCTGTAAAAGGGAACAAAACAGGTCTCTGTAAATAGCAACCGGAGAGGACATCCATGAGATAAAAGACATTAAGTGTTTGTATCTCTGTATATGTGGGTCACTATGAAAATTTTGAGACAGACTGTGTTAGGGTCTGTTATTTCACTCCCAAGAAACACAGTTGGCAGCATCCTTTCTGATTCACCCGTGCAAGTTTCAGCTTGCTCAGCTGATCGGTATTGCTGGGAAAGCTTCCATTATTTCCATCTGCACTGATTTTATTTTTCTTGATTTTTGTGGATTTCAAAAGTTTTGTAATGATCCACGTATAAATAAATACTAATCCACTCTCATCGCTGGAAATGTGTTCCAAGACCACAGTGGATGCCCCAAACTGCAGATAGTACTGACTCCTCTCTACACTATGTTTTTTTCAGTCTGATAACTGAGATGGTAAGGAAGTGACTTATGGGTATACATATGCTGAGTAAAGAGATTCGTGTCCAAGCAGAGCAGCACAAAATTCTATCATGCTATTCAGAAGGGCACATAGTTTAAAACCTGTGAATGGTTGATTTCTGGAATTTTCCATTTAATACTTTTGGACCTCAATTAACTGTAGGTAACTGAAGCCTTGCAAGGTGAAACCTCAGATAATAGGTAACTGCAGACCGGAGAACTAGGAGGGTTTACTGCTATTGGGGGCAAGGAAAGACTTTTCAGGTTATATATGTTCTATATTATTTTAAATTTTTAAATATTAAACATATATTATGTAGACATTTGTATATACGTGCACTACATAACACAACTCATACATACATTCACACGCACACCCACACACACACATCCTTAATTCAGAATCAATAATCAGGCCAATTTTCCCACACTGGAACCCACTTCATGTAATTTGTCCATTCTCTTTCAAGTATATCCCACAAAAATGTTCTTTTATGTATGTGTATTTATTTCTTTTTGAAACAGACTAGGGTTATTCATTTCCCCTAATAATTTTCCTTACCATGTTGACAAATTACATAATAGCTTTGTGTATGTGTTGTGTGTGTTTGTCTTCTTTCCCTATAAATGTGTCTATAATAATATTTATTTCATTTGGGAAGTAACAAGAGAACAGTTTCCTACTTTTCTGGGTAATTTTTTTTTTGGAGACAGAGTCTCATTTTGTTGCCCTCCATAGAGTGCTGTGGCATCATAGCTCATGGCAACCTCAAACTCTTGGGCTCAAGCAATCCTCCTGCCTCAGCCTTCTGAGTAGCTGGGACTACAGACACCCACCACAATGCCTAGCTAGTTTTAGAGATGGGGTCTTGCTCTTGCTCAGACTGGTCTTGAACTCCTGAGCTCATGTAATCCACCCACCCCAGCCTCACAGAGTACTAGGATTACAGGTGTGAGCCACTGTGCCTGGCCATTTCTGGGTAATTCTTTATTGAAGCGCACAAATCATGAATGTATCTAGCTTGGTGAATTTCACAGTGAACACCCAACTATCAGCTGTTCAGATTAAGAAACTGACCCCTGAGGCCCCCGGAAGCCACCTTGTGCCTCCTTCTGTTCATTGCTTCCCTCCAGAAACAACTGCCTGGATTCTGACTTCTAACAGTATAGGTTAGCTTTGTCTGTTCTCAAGTTTTGTATTAATGGAATCAGTTTGAACTCTTTCATGCTGGGCTTTTTCATTCAACTTATCTTTTTTTCTCCTTCCAGCTTTATTGAGTATAATTGACTAATGAAAGTAACTATGGTATACAACACAATGTTTGGATTGTCATTGTTTAATAACAGCTGAGAAATAATTCATATACACACAGTTAACCCATTTAAAGTGTGCAATTTAAGCCAGTGGCTCACACCTGTAATCCTAGAATTCTGGGAGGCCAAGGGGGTATAATCACTCAAGGTCAGGAGTTTGAGACCAGTCTGAGCAAGAGCAAGACTTCAACTCTACTGAAAATAGAAAAAGTAGCCATGTGTCATGGTGCGTGCTTATAATCACAGTTACTTGGGAAGCTGAGGCAGGAGAATCGCTTGAGCCCAGAAGTCTGAAGTTGTGAGCTGGACTGAGCCCATGGCACTCTAGCCCAGGTGACAGATCTAGACTGTCTCAAAAAAGCATGCAATTTAATGCATTTTTAGTATATTCACAGAGTTACACAACCATTACCGGAATCAACTTAATTATAATTAATTATTAATTAGTTTATTTATTCATGGATACGGCATCCCTGTAGTCTAAAATGTGGCAGCTTTTACATAGACTCCATGCTTTCTCTGATCAGAGCCCTGGGTTTTCTGCATGGAGCTCAGATCTGGAGAATTTTGCCCCTTCTGCCTCCCTACATTTTGTCTCATTTTGGATAATTTTGGTACTTGCTGCTGTATCAGTAAGTCTCACTGTCACCCTGGCTAGAGTGCAGTGGCGTCATCATAGCTCACAACAAGCTCTACTTAGCATCATGTTTGCCGGTTCATCCATGGAGTAGTACTTCAGATCTTTTTATGGCCGAATAATATTCCATTGTGTCTTTGGTTTTTAATGCAGAAAAATATTCTTGTGGATTATGGACTCCGAAGAATCACATTCCTGATTGCCCAAGAGGTCGGTCCAATTCTCAATTCATCATCTCCGTCTTTTCCATTCTCCAGACGTCAGTGCTATTTGTTTGGTGTTTATTCTGTAGATTGGGGTGGAAAAGATCAAAAGAAGTCTTTCCAAATGATTCATTCTGGAAGCAGACTGGGTCCTCATTCACAATCACAAATTAGAATACAAATCTTTCAATGAGTCTTGCTTGATTTAATTCTTTTTTACGGATTTCTTTTCACAGAAAGAATTTCCCAAGTTTTTCACATTCAGAGCAAGAGATGAGGTATGGCTAAAAGCGATGACATTGTGGCATCTGGCATTTTGACATTGGTGAAGAATGTAGTCCCCAGTCCTTACAGCATCCCCATAGTCTAAAATGTGGCAGCTGTTAGTAGATTCCATCCTTCCTCTGGGATTGTTTCTAATCAGAGCCCTGTTTTCTGTGTGGAGCTCTGATCTGGAGAATTTTGCCAATTCTGCCTCCTTACATGTTTCTGTCTCATTTTGGATAATTTTAGTACTTGCTGGTGTACTCAGTAAGACTGCTTCACAAACCTCTTTTTCTTGTGCTCTTTTGGAATAATGTGGTAAAATGTGACTTGCATACCGGCTGTTTTCATGAACAAAGTTTTATTGAACACAGCCACCCTATTTGATTCCAGATTGCTTACTGTGGCTTTCACTCGACAGTAGCAGAATCGAGTGGCTGTGACAGAGCCCGTGGGACCTGTCAGCTTAAAACATTTACTGTCTGGCCTTTTGAGGAAAAGTTTGTGGATCCCTGTTCTAGAATAGTAGGTTTGTTCCCAGCATAGATTTAATACCCAACCAATTCAGCATTTTTTTTTCTTTTTGAGACAGAGTCTCACTCAGTTGCCCTGGGTAGAGTGCCCTGGCATCATAGCTTACAGCAACCTCAAACTCTTGGGTTCAAGCATCCTCTTGCGTCAGCCTCCCAAATAGCTGGGATTGTAGCTGTCCCCCATGATGCCCAGAGATGGGGCATCGCTCCTGCTCAGGCTGGTCTTGAATTCCTGAGCTCAAGCTATCCTCCTGCCTCTGTCTCCCAGAGTGCTAGGATTGCAAGTACGAGCCACTGTGCCCAGCCAAGTTCAGCACTTTGTATTTTAATGTCCAAAGCCTTACTTTTCTAGCTAAGTCCCAACTGAGACCTATACTCTTTTTAGACTTTTTTTTTTTTTTTTTTTAGTTTGGTCTTGAGCACTGTCAGTCACTTTCTTTTGGGAGACCAATTTCTACCAAGAAACTGGGGGTTAAGGACTTCTTTGCTATGACAGAGCAGTCTGATTACACTGGCATATGCTAGGGACTAGCTTGACTCCCCTGGGAGCTATGAGACACACCAAGCACACCGGCCTTGCAATGCCCATGGCTCTCCCCAGGTCCTAGCAAAACTCCTAATCTCTTGAGCCCTGAGGATTGCTCACAATTCAGTGCTTAGAGTGAATGCTGCCTTCCTGAGTGCTCAACTTATGAATACCAGGGGTCTGCAGAATAAGGTGTGGACTGCAGAATAAGGAGCAGGCGCATAACCCCAGTGCCAAACTTTATGTGTGTGTGTGTCTGTCTGGTCGGCCTGCAGTTTGCAGAAGATCGCATTTACCGTCACTTGGAGCCTGCTCTGGCCTTCCAGCTGGAGCTCAGCCGGATGCGCAACTTCGACCTGACTGCCGTACCCTGCGCCAACCACAAGATGCACCTTTACCTGGGTGCTGCCAAGGTGAAGGAAGGGGCGGAAGTGACGGACCACCGGTTCTTCATCCGGGCCATCATCAGGCACTCTGACCTGATAACAAAGGTGTGACATTACAGAGCCTTTCTTTCTCCCTCCTGGTTGGTCCCTTGAGCCCTGGCCTTCTCTTCCTCAGGTTCTTGCCCTGGGCCAAGCCCTGGGCTGCAGCTGGGGATGGGGTATGCACCGGGTACACACGGCCCTGCCCTGGGACGCTGCCCTCTCACCCTTTGGTAGGAGGCCTCCTTCGAGTACCTGCAGAATGAGGGAGAGAGGCTGCTCCTGGAGGCCATGGACGAGCTGGAGGTGGCCTTCAACAACACCAGTGTACGCACCGACTGCAACCACATCTTCCTCAACTTCGTGCCCACCGTCATCATGGACCCCTCCAAGGTCTTGCCTTTTGTGGGGACTGGGTGGCCCTGACCAGGCCCTGGATTCAACCTCATGTGGCTCCTCAGGCCCTGTCACTCTGGGCCTCAGTTGCTGCAGAATAAATCTTCCGTCCTTTAATTCCAAAGCCCTATTTTAGGCACAGCCCTATTTTAGCCATGCCTTAGATGGCTTTTTCTTTTGAGACAGAGTCACACTCTTGCCCCATGTTAGAGTGCCATAATATCACAGCTCACAGCAACTGCAGATTCCTGGGCTTGAGTGATCCCCTTGCCTCAGCCTCCCAAGTACCTGGGACTACAGGTGCCTGCCACAATGCCCGGCTGGCTTTCCTATTTTTAGTAGAGATGGGGTTTTACTCTTGCTCAGGCTGGTCTCCAACTCCCAAGCTCAAGCAATCCACCCTTGTCTTGTAAGACAAAAGTTCGTCCTCTCTCTGGTTCTGGACTACGTGTGGGTAGAGGGAAGAGAAGGGACTCTGGGGTCTGTGGCTGAGCTGTTCTCCATTGGCTAGTTCTTCATAAGTGGGCAGACTTTCATGGTGGTGATCCTGGGCTGAAAGAAGTCCTGGTACATCATTTTGCCATCTGTGGCCTGCGGGGGGCCTGGGTGGATGTCTTGGCTTCATCAGCCCACCTAGTTCTGGAAGAAAACCTCTGCATAGATTGAGAAACACATAAAGATGGGATAATGGAGAGACACTAGCTTGGTCACTTGTCAGCCTGTTTCTTCATCTGTCAACGGGGGATAAAAAAGCTTGCCTCTCTGGCTGGGCGTGGTGGATCAGGCCTATAATCCTAGCATTCTGGGAGGCTGAGGTGGGTGGATTGTTTAAGCACAGGAGTTTGAGACCAGCCTGAGCAAGAGAGAGATCCCATCTCTACTAAAAATAGAAAAACCATCCAGGTGTTGTGGCAGGTGCCAGTAGTCCCAGCTACTCAGGAGGCTGAGACAGGAGGATCACTTGAGCCCTGAAGTTAGTTTGAGGTTGCTATGAGCTATGATGCCACAACACTCTACTCAGGGTGATAGAGTAAGACTGTTTCTAAAAAAAGAAAAAGAAAAAAGCTTGCCTCTCTGAAGAATTAAGAGAGCAAAATGAGTTAATGATTAGCAGGATGCCTTTAGTGCTTAGCATGATGCCTTTGGTTGTCATTGGCTAATACTCCCGGTTAGATACTTAGTCCATCCCAGGCATTTTGCATCCAGTAAACCTCATTATCCTGTTGTTGTCAGCATGTGGAATGAGTAGGCTCTGAGTCTGGAATCGCTGTGTTCTGGGCCAGATCGAGGAGTCTGTACGCTCCATGGTTATGCGATATGGCAGCCGCTTGTGGAAACTCCGAGTGCTACAGGCTGAGGTCAAGATCAACATCCGCCAGACCACCACGGGCAGTGCTGTCCCCATCCGCCTGTTCATCACCAACGAGTCGGGCTACTACCTGGACATCAGCCTATACAAAGAGCTGACCGACCCAAGATCTGGAAACGTAAGTCGAAGCAGAGGCAGGCTGTTCAGGACAGTAAGACAGATTAAAATGACATTCAGTGGCTGTCTTGGTTTGCCATGCAGGACTGAAATGGCTACTTCACGTTTTATGATGAACATGTGAGCTTTTAAATTCTGATTCTCCATTCTCCTAGAAAGGAGAACGAATCCTCCAACGTTTAATCCATTCTAAGACATATTTAGGATAAGATATGGGGTACTGTGGTTGATAAGTTTACCTAGGGAAATAGATTTTCTCCCCAACTTGTTTTAGAACTGACTTTTAAAGAGTGAATCAAATATACTTTTTTTTTTTATTGTTGGGAATTCGTTGAGTGTACAAAGAACCAGGTTACATTAATTGCTTGTGTCATACCCTCCCATAATAATGTTCTGCCCCCAAAAGGTACACTAACCCCTGTGATCCCCTACTCCTTCCCTTTCTCTGCTCTCTCCTCCCCCACCATGAGCTAAATCATTCATTGTTCTCATGTCAGAATTGAATACGTAGGATTCTTGTTTCTCCATTCTTGTGATGCTTTGCTAAGAATAATGTGTTCCACTTCCATCCAGGTTAATACAAAAGATGTAAAGGCTCCGTCCTTTTTAGTGGTTGAATAGTATTCCATGGTGTACATATACCACAGCTTGTTAATCCATTCCTGGGGTAGTGGGCATTTAGGCTGTTTCCACATTTTGGTGATCGTAAATTGAGCTTCAATAAACAGTCTAGTGCATGTGTCACCCAAATATGCTTTTGACTGTCAGTTATATATATATGTTTATATATTTATGTAGAATGTCCATGTAAATATATATGTGTGTATGTATATGTGTGTGTGTGTATATATATATATATATATATATATATATACATTTTATTTATTTTGGAATGAAGACTCAAGACTCAAAAGAAATTACAAATTAGTACAGAGAAGAAAACAGTACAGAGAGTTCCCATGTACCCTTCACCCTGTTTCCACAATGGGAACATTTTACTTAATGGTCTTACATTATCAAAACAGGAAACTGACCTTGGCATAGTACTTTTAACTCTAGTACAGACCTTATTTGATTTGTATGTTCTGAATGGCACTATGATTGCTATATTTTTGGAGGTCTGTCTGTACAGCTCTCATTGTCCCTTCTTGTTCTGGTTGTCCACAGTGATGGAGAAGAGAATTGCACCTGTCCCGGGAACTCCCATCGTTATGCCACATGACATGACTTGCTTCTCTGCACTTTTGTCATTGAGGCCTGGGTAGCGGTAACTGGGAAGGAATGTGGCTCTCTGAGACCTGCTCCCTTACTCTGTTTTTCTTTTATTCTTTCTGGTCCAGATCATGTTTCATTCCTTCGGCAACAAACAAGGGCCCCAGCACGGAATGCTGATCAATACTCCCTATGTCACGAAGGATCTGCTTCAGGCCAAGCGATTCCAGGCCCAGTCCTTGGGGACCACCTACATCTATGACTTCCCAGAAATGTTCAGGCAGGCAAGTCTGTGGCTCAGCTGTGTCGCCACCCCCTGTTCTCCCAGCAGACTCCATCAGAACCAAACTGTCAGCCTTAGATCCTCTTCTAAAGACTCAATCTAAAAAACAAGTGTTGGGCTGGGTGCAGTGGCTCACACTGGTAATCCCAGCACTTTGGGAGGCCAAGGCAGAGAGACTGCTTGAGGCCTGGAGTTTGAGGCCTGGGCAACATAGGGAGACCCCCTCTTTACAAAAAAATAAAATAAAATTACCTAGGCATGGTAGCATGCACCTGTAGTCTGAGCTACTCAGGAGGCTGAGGCAGGAGAATCACTTGAGCCCAGGAGTTTGAAGTTGTTCCCATGAGCTCTGGTGATGTACTCTGGCCTGGGCAACAAAGTGACACACAGTCAAAATAAGTAAATAAATAGGTAAACCTAACTTATCCCAATGATAAAAGTAATATGATCTAGAAATTTCAGAAAACAAAAGAAAATGCTAGAAAGAAAAAAGTAACTCCTAGTCCCACAGCCTATGACAGGTAGCTTGGCATTTTCATGTGTTTCGTTCCAGTCTTTTTAATGGTCATTTATTAAGGACCTGGTACTTGGTAGGCACTGTTGTGAGGCAGATAGACAATGAGGAAGAGGATGGGGTCACTGCCTTTGAGGAAGTTCAGTCAACTTTTGAAAGTTGAAAAGCAATGTTTTGTTAAGTTTTTGTGATTATTAAGGTGAATGTTGGGAAATAGAGAAAAATAGGAATAAGGAAATAAAATTTCACCTGTATATATTCTTCCCAGCACGGATACTTGTAGTGAAATTTTAGTGTGTTTGCTTTAGGTATCTTTTTAGGCCTTTACATTTTTATGTTAAAGATGAAAGACACTGACATTGGTATCGTAGATGTCTCTGCACTTCCCCTCTGTTGCTTTATGAAGGAAATTCATGAGACAAAGTTCAGGGACCTTCCACTGGAGGCAGGATGTGTCAGTTCCTACCTACACCTGTGCTCCAGACATGGAGGATGCAGAATGGTAGGAAAAGCTGCTCTTTAGAGTCACAGGAGCCTGAGCTCAAATGCCGGATCGGTCCCTTGCTTCCTGTTGTCCCTAAGCAAGTTCCTTTACCTCTCTGGGCCTCAGTTTCCTCCTCTGTAGGAAAAGGATAATAAGAGTACCTAACTTAGAAGGTTGTTGGAGAAATATATGTAACATATTCAGTAAGTACTTAATAAATGGAAACTTTTATGATTAAGACTATCATTTTCTATATCCTTTTGCCTCTGGCCTCAAAGACTAAGACTAAATCAGAAGCAAATCAATCCTCTTTTTCTTTTTAGATAAAGAAATAGAACAATATGGACAACTTCTATTTGAAAACTTAAATGAAATAGAAAATTTCCAAGGAAAGTATATTTTATCAAAACTGACTCAAGAAGAAATAGAAAATCTGATATGAATAGATCATAAGCATTAAAGAAACTAAATTAATAGTTTATAAAATTGGGCCCAGATGGTTTTATAATAATTTTTATCAAATATTCAAGGAACAGGTAATTCCCTCTCCACAGATACAAATTGCTTACAGGAAAAAAAGACAAATGCTTCTTAACTCATTTTATCAGTTTATTACCTTACTATTAATCCCATATAAGAACTTCAGGAAAAGGGACATTTGTTATTTTTTTTTATGAGCATAGACACAAAAATAATAAAATATTAGCAAATAAAATCCAGTAATGGGTTTTTCTAAAAAGGTTTAGATCAAACAGGATTTATCTTGTAACAGTTTTTATGATTTGATATTAGGAAATATATTCATAAAATTCACCATATTGATAGATTACAAAAAAACTTTAATTTCTCAATAAGTATAAAAAATTTGCCAAGCTATCATCTATTTATAATAAAAGCATTTAATAAACTAAAAATAGAAGGGAATTTGTTTGTTTTTGGAGACAGAGTTTCACTATGTCACCCTTGGTAGAGTGCTATGGCATCACAGCTCACAGCAACCTCAAGCTCTTGGGCTTAAGCGATTCTCTTTTTCTTTTTTTTGAGACAGAGTCTCATTATGTCGCCCTTGTGCCGTAGGCGACACAACTCACAGCAATCTCAAACTCTTGGACTCAAGAGAGTCTCTTGCCTCAGCCTCCCAAGTAGCTGGGACTACAGGTGCCCATCACAATGCCCGACTATTTTTGTTGTTGTTGTTGCAGTTGTCATTGTTGTTTAGCTGGCCTGGGCTGGGTTCAAACCCACCAGCCTCAGTGTATATGGCTGGTGCCGTAACTCCCATACTACAGGTGCCAAGCCTTAAGCTATTCTTTTGCCTTGGCCTCCCAAGTAGCTGGGACTACAGGGGCCCACCACAACACCCAGCTATTTTTTGTTTTAGTTGTCATTGTTGTTTTAGCTGGCCTGGGCCAGGTTCGAACCCACCAGCCTTGGTGTATGTGGCTGGCACCATAACCACTGTGCTACAGGCGCTGAGCTGAATTTATTTATCTTAATAAAGATATCAATCTAAAATTAATAGAACCTAAAATGGTGAAATGGTTAGAAGTATTCTCTTTAAAAACTGGCACAGGGTGCCTATAGTCCCAGCTCCCTGGGAGGCTGAGGCAAGAGAATCACTGAAGCATACGAGTTTGGGGTTGCTGTGAGCTGTGATGATGTGATGACATGGCACTCTACCAAGGGCATGAGACTCTGTCTCACAAACAAACAAAAAAACTGGCACAGGACAGAAATATACATTGTCATCAATTCTAATCCATATTTTCACTGGTGTTCCTGGCTAATGAAATAACAGAAAAAGAAAAGGTATAAAGATTTGAAAGAAAAAAAAAGCAAATAAATATCTACATACAAAATCCAAGAAAATATATAGAGCCAGTTAGAGAATACAGCAAGATTACTAGATATTAGATCAATATACAAAAATTAATTGCATTCCCATAGACCAGCAATAATTGTGCAATATAATTGGTGTGTGGGGGATACCATTTACAATATCAAGATTAATTATAACTTTACCTAGGAATAAATGAAACAAAAAAACTAAGATCTTTACAGGGGAATTTTTTTTATTATTAAATCATAGCTGTGTACATTAATGCACTCATGGGGCACCATACACTGGTTTTGTAGACCTTTTGACACATTCTCATCACACCGGTTAACATAGCCTTCCTGGCATTTTCTTAGTTATTGTGTTAAGACATTTATATTCTACATTTACTAAGTTTCACATGTACCCTTGTAAGATGCACCGCAGGTGTAATCCCACCATTCACCCTCCCTCCACCCATCCTCCCCCCTCCCTCCACTCCTTCTCCCCCTTTCCCATATTCTTAGGTTATAATTGGATTATAGCTTTCATATGAAAGCCATAAATTAGTTTCATAGTAGGGCTGAGTACATTGGATACTTTTTCTTCCATTCTTGAGATACTTTACTAAGAAGAATATGTTCCAGCTCCATCCATGTAAACATGAAAGAGGTAAAGTCTCCATCTTTCTTTAAGACTGCATAATATTTCATGGTGTACAATTTGTTAATCCATTAGTGGATCAATGGGCACTTGGGCTTTTTCCATGACTTAGCAATTATGAATTGGGCTGCAATAAACATGCTCGTACAAATATCTTTGTTATAATGTGATTTTTGGTCTTCTGGGTATACACCTAGAAGAGGAATTATAGGATTGAATGGCAGATCTATTTTTGATCTCTAAGTGTTCTCCATATATCTTTCCAAAAGGAATGTATTAATTTGCATTCCCACCAGCAGTGCAAAAGTCTTCCCTTTTCTCCATCCACGCCAACATCACTGGTCTTGGGATTTTGTGATATGGGCTAATCTTACTGGAGTTAGATGATATATCAAAGTAGTTTTGATTTGCATTTCTCTGATGATTAAAGATGATGAGCATTTTTTCATATGGGTGTAGGCCATGCACCTGTCTTCTTCAGAGAAGTTTCTAAGTCCCTTGCCCAGCCTGTGATGGGATCACTTGTTCTTTTTTTGCTTATACGTTTGAGTTCTCTGTGGATTCTGGTTATTAAAACTTTGTCAGAGACATAACCTACAAATACCTTCTCCTATTCTGATGGCTGTTTGCTTGCTTACTTACTGTGTTCTTGGCTGTGCAGAAGCTTTTTAGTTTGATCAGGTCCCAGTAGTGTATTTTTGAAGCTGCTTCAATTGCCCAGGGGGTCCTCCTCATAAAATACTCGCCCAGACCGATTTCTTCAAGGGTTTTCCCTGTACTCTCTTCTATAGTTTCATGTCTTAAGTTTAAATCTTTAATCCAGTGAGAGTCTATCTTAGTTAATGGTGAAAGGTGTGGGTCCAGTTTCAGTCTTCTACAGGTTGCCAGCCAGTTCACCCAGCACCATTTGTTAAATAGGGAATCTTTTCCCCCACTGAATGTTTTTAGTTGGCTTGTGAAAGATCAAATAATGGTAAGTAGCTGGATTCATCTCTTGGTTCTCTATTCTGTTCCAGACATCTACTTCTCTGTTTTTGTGCCAGTACTATGCTGTTTTGATCCTATCGATTTATAGTATAGTCTGAGGTCTGGTAGCGTGATTCCTCCTACTTTGTTTTTATTTCTGAGTAATGTCTTGGCTATGAGGTTTTTTCTGATTCCATATAAAACCAAGTATTATTTTTTCAAGATCTTTAAAGTATGACAGTGGAGCTTTAATAGGGATTGCATTAAAATTGTGTATTGCTTTGGGTAGTATGGACATTTTAACAATGTTGATTCTTCCCAGCTATGAACATGGTATGTTTTTCCATTTGTTAACATTTTCAGCTATTTCTTTTCTTAGAGTTTCATAGTTCTCTTTATAGAGATCTTTCATGTCCTTTTTTAGATATACTTCCAAATATTTCATCTTCTTTGGCACCACTGTGAATGGAATAGAGTCCTTAAATGTTTTTTCAGCTTGACTATTATTGCTATATGTAAAGGCTACCGATTTATGAATGTTGATTTTGTAACCTGAGACGCTGCTGTATTCCTTGATCACTTCTAAGAGTTTTGTAGTAGAATCCCTGGAGTTTTCCGGATATACAATCATATCATCTGCGAAGAGTGGAAGTTTGATCTCTTCTGACCCTATATGGATACCCTTGATCGCCTTTTCTTCCCTAACTGCAGTGGCTAAAAGTTCCATTACAATGTTAAAGAGCAGTGGGGACAATGGGCAGCCTTGTCTGGCTCCTGATCTGAGTGGAAATGATTTCAATTTAACTCCATTCAATATGATATTGGCTGTGGGTTTGCTGTAGATGGCCTCTATCAGTTTAAGAAATGTCCCTTCTATACCAACTTGCTTAAGTGTTCTGATCATGAAGGGATGCTGGATATTATCAAAAGCTTTTTCTGCATCGATTGAGAGAATCATACGGTCTTTGTTTTTTAATTTGTTTATATGCTGAATTATACTTATAGATTTATGTATATTGAACCAGCCTTGAGACCCTTGGATAAAACCGACTTGGTCATGATGTGTAATTTGTTTGATGTGTTGCTGGATTCTGTTTGTTAGGATCTTGTTGAATATTTTTGCATCTATATTCATTAGTGATATTGGTCTATAATTTTCTTTTCTTGTTGGGTCTTTTCCTGTTTTGGGGATCAGGGTGATGTTTGCTTCATAGAACGTGTTGGGTAGTCTTCCTTCTTTTTCTACATTTTGGAACAGGTTGAGTAATTTAGGTACTAGTTCCTCTTTAAAGGTTTGGTAGAATTCTGTCGTGAAGCCATCTGCTCCTGGGCTTTTCTTTTTAGGGAGATTTTGTATGGTTGATGCTATTTCAGAACTTGATATTGGCCTATTCAACATTTTCACTTGATTCTGGCTAAGTCTTGGAAAGTGATGTGCTTTCAAGTATTGGTCAATTTCCTTCAGATTTTCATATTTCTGAGAATAAAGTTTCTTATAATATTCATTAAGGATTTTTTGAATTTCTGAGGAGTCTGTCGTTATTTCGTCTTTGTCGTTTCTGATTGATGAGATTAGAGATTTTACTCTTTCTTTCCTGGTTAGGTTAGCCAAAGGTTTATCTATTTTATTAACCTTTTCAAAAAACCAACTTTTTGATTTATTGATCTGTTGTATAATTCTTTTGTTTTCAATTTCATTTAATTCTGCTCTAATTTTGGTTATTTCTTTTCTTCTACTGGGTTTGGGATTGGAATGTTCTTCCTTTTCCAGTTGCTTGAGATATCCCATTAAATTGTTAACTTCCTCTCTTTCCAATCTCTTGAGGAAGGCTTGCAGGGCTATAAATTTCCCTCTTACGACTGCCTTTGTGGTATCCCAGCGGTTCTGATAATTCGTGTCTTCATTGTCGTTTTGTTCCAAAAATTTGGCAGTTTCCTTCTTAATCTCATCTCTGACCCAGCTATCATTCAGCATAAGATTATTTAACTTCCATGTTTTTGTATGGGTATGCAGATTCCTGTTGTTGCTGAGTTCAACTTCTATTCCATGGTGGTCCGAGAAGATGCAAGGAATAATTTCTATTCCTTTAAATTTACTGAGGTTAGACTTGTGACCTAAGATGTGATCGATTTTGGAGTATGTTCTGTGGGCTGGTGGGAAGTATGTGTATTCAGTTTTGTTGGGATGAAATGTTCTGTAGATGTCTGCTAAATCCAAATGTTGGATGGTTAGGTTTAAATCTAAGATTTCTTTGCTCAGCTTCTTATTGGAGGATCTATCCAACACTGCCAAGGAGTGTTGAAATCTCCAACTATTATGGAGTTGGAGGAAATCAAGTTGCTCATATCTGTTAGAGTTACTCTTATAAATTGAGATGCATTCTGGTTGGGTGCATAAATATTAATAATTGAAATCTCATCATATTGAGTACTACCCTTAACAAATATGAAGTGACCATTCTTATCCTTCCTTACTTTTGTTGGTTTAAAGCCTATTGTGTCTGCAAATAGAATTGCAACACCTGCTTTTTTCTGATTACCATTTGCCTGAAATATGGATGACCATCCTTTCACCCTTAGTCTGTATTTATCTTTTAAGGTAAGATGTCACTCTTGTATGCAGCAAATATCTGGCCTGAGTTTTTGTATCCAGTCAGCTAACCTGTGCCTCTTTAAAGGACAATTCAAGCCGTTCACATTAATGAAGAATATTGATAAGTCTGGTAAAATTTTGGGTATCAAGTTTTTTGAAAGTCCAGTGGACATTTTTAATCCTTTCCACTGTGAAAATTGGAGTTTGATCAAAAGTTTCTGAGTGAGTTTACTTTTGTGGTAGAGGATTGGGGTGGTCATTATGGAGAATGGGTCTGGGAATATCCTGAAGAGCTGGTTTGGTTAGGGCAAATTCCTTCAACATATGAATGTCATTAAAGTATTTAATTTCTCCATCATAAATGAAACTCAGTTTAGCTGGATACAAGATCCGGGGTTGAAAGTTATTTTGCTTTAGGAGATTAAAAGTCGATGACCACCCTCTTCTGGCTTGAAAAGTTTCAGCAGAGATATCTGCAGTCATTCTAATATTCTTCCCTTTGTAGGTAATGGATTTCTTATGTCTGGCTGCTTTCAGAATTTTCTCCTTCATATTAACTTTAGTGAAGTTAATTATGATATGCCTGGGGGATGTCTTATTCAGATTGAGTCATGCTGATGTTCTGAAACTGTCTGCTATCTGAATTTCAGAATCTCTTGGCATGTCTGGATAATTCTCTTTCATAATTTGATGCAGAAGGGCCTCTGTGCCTTGTGAGGCCACTTCATCACTTTCAGGGATTCCAATGAGGCGGATATTAGCCTTCTTTGAATTATCCCAGAGCTCTCTGAGAGAATGATCCATTTTTGCTCTCCATTTCTCTTCCTCTTTGAGAGTTTGGGAGCATTCAAAGACTTTGTCTTCAATGTCAGAAATCCTTTCTTCTGCTTGCTCCACTCTGTTACTGAGGGATTCTACTGTATTTTTCAGATCTTTGAGAGCTGCAAATTATTGCTTCAGTGTGTCAAAAATCTTTGGTGGTTTTGTCTTTAAATTCGTTAAATTCTTGAGACAACTTTTGAATTTCTCCTCAATTGTCTAATTCTGACTTTTGAATTGCTCCTCGAATTTCTCCATTCTATTAATCTTGTTTGCAATCCAAATTCTGAATTTGATTTCTGACATCTCTGCCAGCTATTTATGAATGGGATCTTCAGTTACATCTGCCATATCTTTCCTTGGAGGGGGGGTGTTGATCCATTCTGGTTATTCATGTTACCAGAGTTTTTCCGCTTATTCCGCCCCATGATTGTTTTACACTGTTTAATTTTTCCCCTGGAGCTTTGTCGAGGACCTGTACAGTGCTATGGCCTGAGAACTGAGGACCTGTTTGGTGTGGTGTGGCTAAGTGGTTCTGTCTTGTTTTCAGCTGGTCTCTGTCCGACCCTAGTGAAACAGTTACTCTGGGTTTGACTTCTCAGCTGTGGAGAAATACCAGCAATTAAGTCACCCCACTCCCCACAGGCAACAATTGGAAAAGGAAAATCAAACCTTTCTACAACCACACACCCAGGGCACCACTTGAATAGTCCTCAGGCGATTGGCTCAGTTGAAAAGGTCTAAATCAATTGTCTCAGTCAGCACCTGTCTCAGGTGGGAGAGTTTAAAAGGTCTCTGGCAATTGTATCACAGGGGTCTGTTGACAACTCAGATATGACTTGCTCTGGTGCTCCGTGAAGTCAGGAGGACCCACCCAGCAAATAGATTAGTCTGGGAAGGTTGATGCCTCTTTCTCCACCTTGCACCTCTGTCACACCCAGCCACTGATATGCCTACAGGGCTGTGACCCAGTCACCTCTAGTGAACAGATACTCCAGGGGTTTGTACCTGCCTGAATCACAAGGAAATCTATTTCTGCTCAGCCAGGCCGCTGTGCTCTGCCTCTATCCAGCAGGTAGAGGTGAGGCCTGACAACCTTGGGTGCTTGATGGAGGCTGGGGAGTGTTCACTCAGTTCCAACCCCACCCCGATGGATGTTACTGACAGAACAGAACAAAACAACTTTGCAGGAATTTGTTTCTGCTAAATTCCCCTGCAGAGGAGAAGCTGTTTTGAGTTCCCAGAGCCTGTGCCTCAGGCCCTGTCTTTGCTCCTGTAGGTTTGTATTCGGTTAGCTGTCAGTTCTAGCCTCCTGCCTTCCTTTTTCTATAGGCTGACGATCCCCTGAGGGCCGGGTGCATCTTAGGCTCAGTAAAGCAGTCCTCTTGGTCAGTCCTGCCCTGGGAATCTCCCAGCTCTGTGCTGCGTGTTTCTAGTCCCTGTGCTCCACCCAGGCCGGTACCACCTCAGGCAAACCCTTTACTCATGGGACCTGCGTTTCCATCCCAGATCTGTTCTGTGGTAGTTGCCACCTGAGAAGATGCCCAACCTCCTCTGGTTGCTCAGGGAGACGGGGTGTGGCTTCAGAATATCCAGGAGTGAGCCCTATTGTTGCCAAAAATGGCTGCTGCTCTGTCCAGCTGCTCTGTCCAGCTGACCTTCCTCTCCTCACTCCCGTGCTGCAGAATCAGCACTGACCAGCTGCAGTCTAGGCCCTGTCCACTCCCCTCGAGAAGTCACCCAAGAATCTGGACTCCTGGGGGACAAGCCTCCAGACCTCAGAGTGAGAGTGGAGGGAAGTGCTGGGGGCTCAGAATTGCAGGTAGAGAATATATACAGTTTTATGCTTGGCAGGAGAATGCCATGGCACCCTAGTAGGGGAGGTAGGTCCAGTTTTTAGAGGGTCTCTCCTGTGGAGTGTAGTGGGAGGACCTTTGAACTCTGCTTGTTTGTTTGTGGGGTACTCCGAGCCGTTCTCATGGGGGAGAGGACTCCCATCTGCTTGGTGATGGATTTTGTACCTTTTGTTTGTATCCTTGGGGTCGCAGCTCTCCTCAGTGGGGTTGATGTGCGTTCTTCAACCTTCTCTCTTGGTGCAGCTCTAATCCACCAGGTTACTTGCTAAATTTCTGTCCTTTAACTCTCCTTCTGGACGGGAGCCTCTGTAAAAAGCTGGCTTCAGTCAGCCATCATGTACAGGGGAAATTTTAAAACTCTATTGAAATACATTAAGCCTAAGTAAATAGAGAAATATGCTATGCTCATTAATGATGGGAAGATTCAATATTGTGAAGATGTTTTGCTCAAATTAATGAATATAGTATAACCCATAGTTTTTTGATGAAACTTAAAAAGGCTAACCCTAAAATTTATATGGAAAAGTAAAAACAGTTTTGAAAAAAAACCAACATCAGAGGGACTCAGCTTAGTGGATGTCATAACTTATTTTAAAGCAACAGTAGTTAGGTCAATGTGTTATTCTTGTGATGGAGCCAGACAAATAGTTCAGTGGAGCAAAATATGGAGCCTAGACTCAGACTCACTCATAAACAGAATTTTAATAGATTATGAACCAGGTGATGATTATCCGATTGGAAAAAGTAAATTTAGATTTCTGCCACATCCAGTAACACACATTTAAAAAGGATTAAAGCCACTTAGAGTTAGTGAAAACCACAAACTATATAGGAAAAGACCCATACATTTTATTGAAACTTAAAAGTTGTTTATACGAAAGAGAAAAGATAAGCCCCAAAGATTGGGAGATATGTTTTAGTGCCTATAATCAGCAAGGGATTAGAACTAGATGATCTATAGCAGCAGTCCCCAACCTTTTGGCACCAAGGATCAGTTTCATGGAAGATAAATATCCACAGACCTGGGGGAGAGGAAGGTTTTGATATGAATCTGCAAACAATTGATTTATTCTGGTCTCTACTAATTTATTATCTCTCTACTAATGATAATCTGTATATGCAGCTGCTCTCCAGCTCTAGTGTTGCTGCCTCAGCTCCACCTCAAATCATCAGGCATTAGATTCTCATAAGGAACTCACAACCTGGATTCCTCTCATGGGCAGTTTACAATAGGGTTTGTGCTCCTGGGAGAATCTAATGCCACTGCTCACCTGACAGGAGATGGAGCTCAGGCTATGATGCAAGTGATGGGGAATGGCTGTAAATGCAGGTGAAGCTTTGATCCTCACTTGCCACTCACCTCCTGTGATGTGGCCTGGTTTCTTACAGGCCAAGGACTGGTACTGTTCTATGGCCTGGAGGGTGGGAAAAAGAAAAGCAAAACTACTAAAAAATATGGGCAGGAGTTATAAACAGAAAACATGCCAAAGAAACTCACATGGTTAATAAACATATTAAAAGGTGCTCATTTCACTAATTATCAGTGAAATGCACATGAATACCACAATACAATTTCCCACATAGCAGATGGGTAAACATTTAAAAATCTGACAAAACCAAATGTTAGGAGAATATGTGGAGCAAGGAAGCTCTTACATATTCTCACTAGCCTTTGAAAAGAGTTTGAAAAAATGTAGAAGCTATTTCATAGTGTCAAGTAAAGTTGAAGCTTCACCTTCCCTGTGACCCAGCAGTTCTACTCTGTGGGGTGTAGGTATGTGCATATGTGTACTCATGCATGTGCACGGGTATGTGGTGTAATTCTCACCCACGTTTGTAAGAAGAGACCACATGAATGTTCATTGCAGCCTCATTTGCAATACTGCAGAACTAGAAATAATCTAAATGCTCCTAAACAGAGTTATGAACAAATAAATTGTGATATGTTCATACCATGGAAAACTGAGCAGCAGAGAAATAAACCAGAGCTAAATTTGTCAATACAGATAAATCTCTCAAACATAATGGGGAACAGAGAAAGTAACTTGTAGAAGGAAGTGTCCAGTGTGGTACCGTTTACTTAACAGTTTGTTTAAATAATACTGCATGTTTTAATGTGTGCATACACGATGAAGTAAAAACGTAAAAGCACACACAGGACTCAGGGTTGGGGATGGTGTGCCAGGGACCTCAACCACATTTTTCTTCTTTCTTTAAACAATCTTAAGCAACTATGGAAACTAGATTTGACAAAGCCACCAGACAGGTACCTGGATGTATGTTTATTATTCTACATGGATTTTTTTTATTATGCTTCAAATATTTCATGATTAAAAAAAGAGAGCAAGAACTAGAAAATTCACACTGAAATTGTGACAATCATCTTCATCTAAGAAGGACAGTCCTTCTCTACTGAGAACTTCAAGATTTTCCCCTTTCCTCCCCTCTTCTCTCCCTAGGCCCTCTTTAAACTGTGGGGCTCTCCAGACAAGTACCCTAAAGACATCCTCACATACACTGAATTAGTATTGGACTCTCAGGGCCAGCTGGTGGAGATGAACCGACTTCCTGGTGGAAATGAGGTAGTAACTCCCTAGAGCCCAGCCTCTGGCTAGAATCACCCTTTGTAAAAAGTGTCCCCTTAACAAACAAAATCATTTTCCCTATGCATTTGTTTTCTTGCCAGGTGGGCATGGTGGTCTTCAAAATGCGGTTCAAGACCCAGGAGTATCCAGAAGGGCGGGATGTGATTGTCATCGGCAATGACATCACCTTCCGCATTGGATCCTTTGGCCCAGGGGAGGACCTTCTGTACCTCAGGGCATCTGAGATGGCCCGGGCAGAGGGCATCCCTAAAATCTACCTGGCAGCCAACAGTGGGGCGCGTATCGGCATGGCAGAGGAGATCAAACACATGTTCCAGGTGGCTTGGGTGGACCCAGAAGACCCTCAAAAAGTATGTCATGAAGCTGGTGTGGTGGAGTGATTTCACTGTGCTAGTGTATTTTCAGTGAAGGTGATAATACCTGCCAGAGGGTGGAAAAAGCTTACTCTTTTTATGTATAAAGCACAGATATATGTGTATTGCATAGGCCACCATGCAGTGTATCAGTGGCTTTAAATTTTCATTAGTGGGGAGGGTTGCAATTAGTAAAAAAAAAAAAAAAGTCTAAAAAGTCTCCTTAGCAGGATGAGAGTAGAACAAAGTTGATAAATGCTGAACCAATACATACCGAACATTTCCTAAATGCAGTGTGCCCTGAAAATACGCCACTGCCGGCCTCAGAGAATTCTTAAAAATCCTTCAGGACTGCAGACCCCAAACCTCAGGCTGTGGACTGATATCAGTCTGAGGCCTGTTAAGAACCTGGCTGCACAGCAGGAGCTGAGTGGGTGGGGAGTGAGTGAAGAAGCTTCATCTGTATTTACAGCTGCTCCCCATGGCTCACGTCGCTGCCTGAGCTCTCCCTCCTGTCAGATCAGCAGCAGCATCAGATTCTCATGGGAGCTCAAACCCTACTGTAAACTCTGCGTATGAGGGATACAGGTTGCATGCTCCTTGTGAGAATCTACTACCTGATGATCTGAGGTGGAGCTGAGGTGGTGATGCTAGGGCTGGGGAGCGGCTGCCAACACAGATTATCATCACACAGAGACCCATCAATGGCTTGTAGACTCATATAAAAACAACTCCCCTGCCCCCTAGTCCATGGAAAAATTGTCTTCTATGAAACTGGTTTCTGGTGCCAAAAGGGTTGGGGACCGCTGATCCAGGAGATTCCTAGATAACAGCTACAATAAAAGGCAAGATGGATGAAATAAAAGCACACGTATGTAATGTGAGAATATGGAGAGGACAGGCATTCTTTCCAAACACAGCATGCATTCTTGGTGTGGGGGATGGTATTAAATACCCCGCAAGGGGGGAAAATTATTTTTAGGGTGGCAATAAAATATTATTTTTGTGTACACATATATCGTACAGAGTATGTAAATAGTATATCTTTAAAATTAAAATTTTATTAAATTAAAATTTCCAAGTAGGTAGCTTAGGGGCGTGCTAATGAAGACTGAGAAATGCTAAATGAGGAAAACCAGGAAAAACATGAAGCTGTTGTAGGGATGGGTGGAAAGGGCTTAGCTCAAAGCCAACGTTTAGTTTACAGCTGTTATTAACATCAGGCCTGTTAAGATGTTATTGACATTTTATTAACATGTTAACATTTGCCCCTACACTATTGACATTTAAAAGAAAAAACTGGCTAACTGGATTCATAGCCTCATTGAAGTATATTTTTTAAGGGATTTAAGTACCTGTACCTGACTCCCCAAGACTTCACCAAAATCAGCTCCCTGAACTCCATCCATTGTAAACATATCGAGGAAGGAGGAGAATCCAGGTAAATAACTTACCAGGTAGCTTCTTAATTTTGTTCATGGTTCTTATCAGCCAGTATCAGAAAATGCCTCCTTTCCTTTGAGCTTGTGTTGGTTGATATTTTTAAGTGGGGCTGTGATGTTTATATAGCAGGACCCCTAAGCTTCTGTGGAGGGGGCAAAGATGACTTAAATGGTTGGAAAATTCTCCAAGGTGAACCCATCCATGTTGTCATAAAATAGATCACCCCTTATATAAAAATGGCACATCATGCAGTGTATTGTATATATATTGGATTCTCAAGATGCTTGGGAAGACACAGGAGGCGCAAGCTCACACTTTAGGAACAGACTGGCCAAATGGACACAGCAGTAATATGGTGAACAGGGAAGACGTGGACAGGACAGGGCAGGGATCTGAGAACTTCAAAGTTTGTCTTTCTTAGTGGGGTTGTCTAAATCAGGAATCCCCAGGCTGGGTTTTCCAGAATGTTAGTGATATGTGAGGGAGGAAAAATTCCCTTAGTAGGGTGAGTTTGGGAAATACTGGGTTAAATGAGATTTAATAAACATCTGTACTGTGCAGGCATTCTCAGAACCTTTAACATGCTGAAGCGCTTTGTGAATCTTTAACAGGAGGTTGGCTGGACAGTTTCTCAGGCTTCCATGGTCACTGAATGTTGATTGATTATGAACAGGCTTCCCCTGCATACCCCCATCTCTCTGTAGACCAAATACTATCCCAGATTGCTTTTGGAAGATTATGGGGTGGAGTGACATTTTTCTAAGTCTCCAAATAGTCATACATCTTTGGGTAAGGGAGAAGGGTGACAATATTTGATGCTGTACTTGCCCTTTTGGAAATGTTAGCACCTGTTGTGAGGGTTCTAGACCCCTACTATCATTGAACCTCTGGCTACTTTTCCACTTCCAGTCTCTCACCTTGCTCCCCAACCCTTCTTGTTTGGGGTCCTTGGGATTTTCTGGGCTAGAGCTCTGCCTTTAACCTGTGTTTGGTTTTGGAAGGTATGTCATCATGGATATCATTGGGAAGGATGATGGCCTGGGTGTGGAGAATCTGAAGGGCTCAGGCACCATTGCTGGGGAGTCCTCCCTTGCTTATGAAGAGATTGTCACCATTAGCTTGGTGAGTCCCTCCTGTTTTCTTTTTTTTTTCAACTTTGCTTTTAGAGACTTTCAAATAGTCACAAGAATAGAGAGGATCAATAGTGAGTGCCACGTGCCAATCCACAAAGCTCCCCTGTCATCAATATGTAGCCTTTCCTGTTTCCGTAGTCCACCTTCCACCCCCACCCAGCTTAGAATATTTTAAAGCCAACTCCCCATCACATCTTCTCACTTGGAAACACTTCAGGTGGATCTGCAGCAGAGATAAGGACCTTGTCTTTCCTTTTTACATACTACAATTCTGTTATTACACCCCCCCAAACACTATTCTTTAATGTCGTGGGAACCCAGTTTTGGTTTGTTTTAAAACTTACCTTGGGAATATCTTTATAGTTGGTTTGTTTGGATCAGAAGCCCATGTGCTCTTATTTCAAAGGTATTTAGTGTTTAGAAGAACTCGTGTCTGACTTGAACTGGTAGAAAATGAGTATTCCCCATCGTAGCCCCATGGCTTTTCTAAATCTGTCCTGTTTCTAGTAGTAGCGATAGTGGTGGCAGCTGATGCAGTAGTGATAATAACAGTAGTCGCAATAGTAGCAGCAGGAGTAGTAATAGTAGTAGTGGTGGTAGTGGTAGTAATAGTGGTAATAACGATAGTGATGTTAGTAGTAACAGTAGGAGGAGGAGGAGTAGTGATAGTACCAGCAGTAATACTGGTAATGACAGTAGTGATGATAATAGTAATAGTAGCAGTAATAGTACTCTTTAATTATAAACTGTCTTTCAAGGCCTTATTTTTACATGCAAATTTAAATCTTCAGCTTCCAGAAGATGCTGGCCCTGAATATCTTCCTTAGGCTTACTCTCTAGATATTTTATACATACCTGTGTGTATCTTTTCATTTTGAAATAGTTAGGACTCACCAGAAGTTGCAACATGGTGCGGAGAATCCCATGACCCCTTACCCAGATTCCTCTGTGACAGCAGGCTGCATAAGAGCAGTCCATTCACAAAACCAGGAAACAGGCTGGGAGCAGTGGCTCACACCTGTAATCCCAGCACTCTGGGAGGCTGAGGCGGGTGGATTGCCTGAGCTCACAGGTTTGAGACCAGCCTGAGCAAGAGCGGAAACCCGTCTCTAAAAATGGCTGGGAGTTGTGGTGGGCGCCTATAGTCTCAGCTACATAGGAGGTTGAGGCAAGAGAATCGCTTGAGCCCAAGAGTTTGAGGTTGCTGTGAGCTATGACACTACAGCACTCTATCAGGAGGAAGAAAGTGAGACTCTGTCTCAAAAAACCCACCAGGAAACTGATGTTGGTACAATACTGTAAACTCAGTACAGACTTTATTAGATTTCACTAGTTTTTATGTGCACTCTTAGATGTCCTTTCTGTTGTGCAAGAGTCTAATGGCTTGTGAATGGCTGAGCTCAGCTAAGCTACACACAAGCCTCTTAAGATCCCGAGCGTTCAGTGTCTGCTGTTTGTCTTTACAACAGTCTTTACAAATCATTTTCTTTCCAGATAGGAAGCCAAGCTCAAACCAGGTGCTTTTGCCTCTGCTGTTTGGCTCCCAAAGCAGGTTGCCATTGGCCAATTTTGCCCAGCAGACCCCTGGGCTCTCCACTGCAGTGGGCAGTGGGTGCCACGCCACTCCTGGGAATTCAGAAGGTCTCTTCTCCCTACAGGTGACTTGCCGAGCCCTTGGGATTGGAGCCTACTTGGTGAGGCTGGGCCAGCGAGTGATCCAGGTGGAAAACTCCCACATCATCCTCACAGGAGCCAGTGCTCTCAACAAGGTGACGGGGAGGGGTCTCCAGCATGGGCAGGGGACCGTGGGGTCCAGGCGGCATTGTTTCTTCAAACAACCGGTGGGTTGTTTCTTCAATACAAAGGCTGTTTCATTCCTTTTTCCAGTTTGTAGTTATCTGGGCCTCTGAGGAGCCAAAAAAGAAGTTTTAGGCTATTTGTGGAACTGTCTTCCTATATTACTGGCATTTTAAAACAAAATTATTAAAGCAGCATTACACATTACAGAAAAGTGGGAAAAGAACAACAGAAAAAAGTAATTTTGCTCCTTCTATAATTTTGGTGTGGTTCCCTCTCATCTTCTGTCTTTCGGTGGTTAATTTATGGTGAGTAAACAGTTTAGTGTTCTACTGTTTTTACCGTATTAAAACATTTTCCACATTGTTATAAAGTCTGCTCGGCTCTCACGGAGAATTCCCAAAGTCTGGTTCTTAAACCAACCAAAGTTCCCAGCATCACCTGAGAACTTGTTAGAAATGCAGAGTCTCAGGCCTCACTGCTGACCGGTGAATCAGAAACACTGGGTAGGTAGATTTTCCTTTTTTTAAAACAGGATCTCTCTCTGTTGCCCCAAGCTAGAGTGCTGTGGCTCCATCATGCCTCACTGCAACCTCAAACTCCTGGGCTCAAGCAACCCTCTTGCCTCAGCCTCTGAGTAGCTGGAACTACAGGCACATACCACGGTGTCTGGCTAATTTTTAAATTTTTTGTAGAGATGGGGTCTCACCTCACCCACATCGTTCACAAACTCCTGGCCTCATGTGATCTTCTTGCATTGGCCTCCCAAAGTTCTAGGATTATAGGCGTGAGCCACTGCACCCAACCTCAGATTTTGCTTTTGAGATGGCCAAAGTAGTTAGATGCATCACTGGTTCTCAAATTAGGCTGTGTATTGGAATTATGTGGGGTGTTTTTTTTTTTTTTTGAAAGAAAAAAAAATCTATGCCTGGTCCTAGCCCCAAAGATTCTGATGTTATTGGTCTGGGTGCAGCCTGGGCATCAGGGTTTTTGAAAAGTCCCAGGTGGTTGGTTCTAAAGTGCAGGCAGGATGGAGAGCCACTGAGTAGGGTGACTTCTGACCAGGTGGGAGAGCTCTGGGCTGTGCAGGACTTGGCTAACCATGTTGTGTCAAAGCAGGTCCTGGGAAGAGAGGTCTACACCTCCAACAACCAGCTGGGTGGTGTGCAGATCATGCATTACAATGGTGTCTCCCACATCACTGTGCCAGATGACTTTGAGGGCGTCTATACCATCCTAGAGTGGCTGTCCTATATGCCAAAGGTGCAGTATCCTCCCTGCTTCCTAGAGCTTGGAAGACTTTCTATCAAGCTTGTTTGCTAATTGTGTCTCTGTTACCTCCTGGGTGGTATGCTCTCTGATGCCTAGTCCTGTACTAGCCATTCTTTGCTCTTTTGGTGGCACTAAGGCTATTGCAAGGATGCTATCTATCTATCTATTGGTCCTTCAAAAAGGGGTAGCATTGCCTCTTGACAGAAGAGGCAACATGGATAGTAGAGACTCCTCAAGCTTTCCGTTCAGGCTGGATTTGATTCCTGGCTTCAGCTGCAGTAGTTACATGATTCTGGGACAGTCTCTTACTTTTTCTGAGCTTCAGTTTCCTCATCCACAAAATGGGAATAATCATATTACCTAACCCATGGAGTCATAATGATTAAGTAAAATATTTAGAGCTCAGAACTTGGCAGGGCCTCACCAAATGCCACTCATGATGTGAGAATTAATTAGTTCAGGTGGGGCCTCTTTAATTCCATGTTGACCAGGCAGATGCTTGTGGTATTGTTTCTCCGTTGTCTGATGATGATTGTCCTACCTGATTCTTAGGAGATCTACTCAACAACAGAGAATGAGATAATAGTGAGTGTAGCACTTAATTAATGGTAACATTCTACACAGATGAGTGAGGTCGTTATTCTTCATCATAATATTATTTCTGAAAGGTTGGTTCCAGAGTTCAGCTCATTCTATACCTTCTACTAAAACTCCCAAGTTAAACTATTTTCATACATGTGAGTTCTTACTCCTGAGTGCTCCTTTTCCCCATCTGCATGCCACCTGTTACCACTATCTGCAGCCAGTCTCTCTTTTTCTTTCTTTTAAGATGATCTTTCTCTCATCTTGCTTGATGTAGCAGGAACAATCCTTTCCTCCCTTTCTTTCACTTCCCAGATCACTGAATCTTGCTGAACCCTGAAGTACACTCAGGAGCTCATGAACTAGATGTCAAAAGAATCCATGGGATGGCCAATCTTTGGCATTTTCTAAACAGAGCAGCAGTTTCAAAGGCCTAGGGAAGGGATATTGCTACATAATTAGGCATAACCCAGTCAGAGGAGAAAAGTACAAATAACAGATGAGAAACATTATTGACAAGCACCAGTGACTGAGTTGGAGACTTGGCTTTCTTTTTTAGGATAATCTCAGCCCAGTCCCTATCATCACACCCACTGACCCCATTGACAGAGAAATTGAATTCCTCCCATCCAGAGCTCCCTATGATCCCCGGTGGATGCTTGCAGGAAGGCCTCACCCAAGTAAGTCCTTAAGTGTTTTGCTGGGACCTGGGTCTTGGATTTCTTTCAGGGCCTGGGATAAAGGAGCACTTAGGTAGAAGCATTGATATTATCCTGTATCCCAGAGCAGTACTGCTGAGACCAAATGCAGGGGGAGTGGAGAAATGATGATTTCTCTGAGCCTTTGACCAGAGAAATGGGAACAGCCTCTGGTTTCTGAAGCTGATAGGGAAGTGTGAGATGCAATGGTGGTTGTGACCTGCCTCCCCAAACTGCCCCGGGGTTACACTAATCTCTCTTCCTATTCCCTCTTTTCTCTATCTCTTTGGCTAAACATTCACAAAGAACTCTCTGAGACTTTATCCAGGATGGGCAATCAGGCCTCTTCTAAACACACACGCACACATGTGGACACACGCCCCTGTGCACACACTCTCTCTCTCTCTTTCTCTAAGAGGGGTGGGTTTGTCTCTTGGAGGTGTATCATTTCATGTTGAGCAACCAAAACAGAACAGGAAAGCTGAGCTCCCTATTACCATATCCCAAGTCTAGAATTTCCTGTGCTGCTCCCTTTAGACCCAGGCTTATTCTTCCAGCCATGCAATTCGGGAGAGGTGACCCTCAGGAGCAGGCCAGGACCCAGCCAGCAAAAGGAGCCCAGTGGCTTGCTGCTATGTGTTTCCATTTCCCTGTGGCTCTCTTGAGGGGGCTGCTTATTGTAATTAAAAAATATTCAGTTTCTCCCTGACAGTTGTCTCTGCCTAGTCAGGTGTGGAAGCTGGGCTGTCCCGTTCCCAAGTCCCCCGCCTCCCACACACTTGCACCTGAGACTCCTCATGCTGTCTGGCTCCCCTCTCCTTGTCAAAACTTACATTGTCATGTGGATTTAAATTTCTGGCTGAGTGCCTGTAGCTTACTAAAAACAAACCTGTCCTGGGCCTGCTAAACAAACAACAACAAAAAATAGGCAGGTGTTTTGGCAGGTGTCTGTAGTCTCAGCTACTAGGGAGACTGAGGCAAGAGAATCACTCGAGCCCAAGAATTTGAGGTTGCTGTGAGCTATGATGCCATGGCACTCTACTAAGGGTTTAGAAACTCTCTTTAAATCAGTCAGTCAATCAATCAATCAATCAAACTCCATATTCTCCCCAGCACTGGCTGTAGTCGACATCATCACATTCTTTCTCTCTGTCTATTTGGGGAATTGAAAACTTTCTAACCAGTTCAAGGATTATTAAGCTGCAACCAGCAGGCCAGGATGAATTTTCCTGAGCAGGTGGTCCCTCCCTAAAATCCTACCTTCTGGGAGATGGCCATCAGCACTTTTTGCATCTTGGGAAGAGAAAGCAGAGCCTGTGATTAGGTGTCAGTGTGTTTGGTATTGGTGGAATTGGTGGTAATTGGATGTTCATATGGATTGAATTCCTGATTTCATATATTTTTTGCAGCCCTGTTTATTTTGGAGTTTTGTTTGTTTGTTTTGTTTTGTTTTTAGTAAGGGCTTGGAATCTGTGTGGTCTTGGAGGAAGGGGGTATTTGGGCTACGAGGTTAAAGACAAGCCATCCTTACAGAGATTGTAGAATAGTCTGCTCAGCCAGGTTGCCCCCTGGGGCCCTTACTCACATAGCCCCTCATCCTGGGCACTGCCATTCTGTCCACAGCTCTGAAGGGAACCTGGCAGAGTGGATTCTTTGACCACGGCAGCTTCAAGGAAATCATGGCACCCTGGGCCCAAACTGTGGTGACAGGACGAGCAAGGTTGCCGTGAGGATGGGAGCAGACTACATGCACTCATGCATTGGGACGCCCAGGCATTAGGCTGGGGGGCCACTAGGGACATTTTCTTCCAGTCCCCAGGATTTTCCCAAACAAAAACCCAACTAGGAGAACATTTCTGGATATGAAATCTAGATTATCTGTCTGTGGCCTCAGAAGCCATCTCAGGCAACCTCCTACTGGGGGCCAGGACCCTAGCCTCTAGTCACTCCCCAGCCATGGGGGCCACTAACCCTTTTGGGAATCAGATAGTGGCCCTGGGTACCCTCCCCAGAAAACTACACAGACATCAAACACTCTGAATTCCATTTCAAGAAGGCCATGGGCAGGATCCCTCTTGTACATGATTGCTGGTGGGAAGCTTAGATGCTTAGATGGTTTCCAAGCTGAGCAGCTCACTCATTAGGGATGTAGCCTTCGTCTTCTTGGACAGCTCCAGCTGCCTGAAAATTCTTCCTTATACTGGGCCCCAGATTTGATCCTCAGAATTTATTACTCTAATTCTGTCACATATGGCCAGCAGCCACTACATCTCAGTCTAGACACCAACCCACACTTGGAAAGAGCTTAAGGATATGACCTTGATTGAGACTCAGCTCAGGGGTTAGCCCCAAGCCATGTGCATCACTAGATTGTTCATTTACTTGCACAATGACCCTACAAGGCAGGTGGGGGTGGGGATTTTTCAATTAAGGGAAGGCCTTCACGTGGAAGGAGGAGTTGATTTAATGTCAGATTTTTACAAAAATGTTTTTTAAAAGAAATACTTATGGAGAAGCGAGTAAGTGCCAATCCTGTGAGGAGTACTTCAATATGTGCAGCCGAGGAGGTAAATAATAACAGCAGCAACTACCACTTACACTTATGTTATTTAAACTGCTTAGCATGTGTTGTTATTTCCAACCACCACAATTATCCTCATTTTACAGATGAGGATGTAGACACCCAAAGAGGGTGAGTGATGGAGGCTGAGGCTTAAGCTCACATCCACCAGAGCCAGGACTTGCAGCTATGACTCCTACCAGGAATTGGGGTAGTAAATTCTGAGGATCCAATCTGGGGCCCAATATAAGGAAGAATTTTCAGGCAGCTGGAGCTGTCCAAGAAGATGAAGGCTACATGCTTTGGGGCACTTTCTTTGCCTTCCAGCAAAATAATCCACCAGATTAAAAATAGCATCCTCTCCCACCTGCCTCTTGTCCACTCCCAGAAATGCCCACAGGTGGGGCTGGGGGATCCAGATGCCTCTGAAATCAGTCTGGGGTGCTGTCTGGCATCCAGCTCACCTGTGCTTACCTTCTAGGCTGGGTGGGATCCCTGTTGGAGTGATCGCCGTAGAGACCCGGACGGTGGAGTTGGTGGTCCCTGCAGACCCTGCCAACCTGGATTCTGAAGCCAAGGTGAGGGGCCCAGGAGCTGTGGCTACCGATTCAGGTGGCTTTGCCAGTGAGAGTGAGTGCTGGGCATGGTGATCCCACACCTGCTGTGCCAACTCATGGGTAGAAAGCAGTAAATTCAGCAGTCCTTGGCCCCAGAGGGGCTGGTGCCTATTTCTCTGCTGCTTTGTCTGTGGGATACACACTGCTATGACCATCTTTCCCTGGGCTTCCCTCCCATCTTGCCCCTGTTCCTTTTTTGTGTGTGAGGCCACGGCACATACTGGGAAGAGTTCAGAAGTCACAGGGCTGGGTCCTAGGACCAACATTGCCGCTGACTGAGTGTGACCTCTGCTAGCCTAGCACCCTTTTGAACTTGTGAATGGGGACAGAGGGAGCATCACTGGACTGCAATGTAAGGGTCTAGTGGCTGTGCTTTAGGCTCTTCTTCTGAGCCCAGGCTCTGGGGTAGGTGCTAGTGCAGATGGGATTGCCTGTCTTCCCTTTAGGGCAAGGCTGTGGCAGCTGTCCTGTGCCTGGGACCTGATCCAGGTGGCTCTGTGTTACAGATAATCCAGCAGGCGGGCCAGGTGTGGTTCCCAGACTCAGCCTACAAAACTGCCCAGGCCATAGAGGACTTCAGGAGGGAGAAGCTGCCCCTTCTGATCTTTGCCAACTGGAGGGGGTTCTCTGGGGGTATGAAAGGTAAGCTTTCTGCCCTGTGGCTGCCGTAGGGTTGGCAGTGTTCAACAGCCCTGAATACAGGAGACACTTGCGCTCCTACTGTCTCATTTTATAGATGAGGACTTGGGGTCAGAAGCAGAGTGTGACTTTCCAGAGGTCACACTGTGAGGCACAAGGTGGGCAGGGGCACCCCTGAAACCTTCTGAGTGCCCTGGGCAGTCACCTCCTGGTGCGGTAAGGTGATGCGTGGTAAGGAGGGGCATCTGCCCTGCCTGCCACAGAGGGCTGCGCTGAGCCTCGTGTGCCCTTGCAGTTGTACACAGGTTTTTGACGCCCCTGAGCACATTCTGAGAGACAGTGGCTGTCAGTGGGGTGTTGAGGACAAGGTCAAAGGGGAGGCCGATGAACTTGCCATGAATCCTTGCTAGCTAGATGCTTTCAGTGAGCCTCAGTTTCCCTCCTTTGTGAATGGGGATAAGAATAGGACCAATTTGAGATGCCCAGGTGAGGACCCGATGAGCCAATCCGTGGCATGTGGTGCAATTATTTTTGATGTTATTGTCACATTATTGGTTATCACACAGAGTGCCTGGGTGGGTACTTGAAGGTATGTGTCTTGGTGGAAGAAAAGAGCTGTGCTGGGCCAGATATAGTGGTTCACACCTATAATCCTAGCACTTTTGAAGGCTGAGATGGGTGGATTCATTAAGCCCAGGTGTTTGAGACCAGCCTGAGCAAAAGCGAGACCCCATCTCTACTAAAAATAGAAAAACTAGCCAGGCATTATTACGGGTGCCTATAATCCCAGCTACTCTAGAGGCTGAAGCAAGAGGATTACTTAAGCCCAAGAGTTTGAGGTTGCTGTGAGCAACGTTGATGCCCCAGCACTCTACCCAGGATGATAGAGGAAGACTCTGTCTCAAAAAAAAGAAAAGAAAGAAAGAAAAGTGCTGTGCTGTCTATGGACAGTGGGAAGGGTCATGTGGTTTTCTGGGCTGTTCAATGCACTGGAAACCATGGGGCAGTCATGAGGAAGTCTGAGCTGGAAGGATCTCAGAGATCGGTTAGTCCCTATACCATCCCTGACAGACAAGAACATCAAACATGAGTAACCTGTCCAAAATCACACAACTACTTGGGGAGTGATCTATTCTCCCAAACCCTGGCCCAGTGCTCTACAAGCCTCTCAGCTGAGGTCAGTCCAGGTGGTGGCCTCACACATGGATCAGTGGGAGGCCTGAAGTCACCTAAGCAGGCTTTGCTTTTCAGACATGTATGACCAGGTGCTAAAGTTCGGAGCCTACATAGTGGACGGCCTCAGGAAGTACACACAGCCTATCCTGATCTACATCCCACCCTACGCAGAGCTCCGGGGAGGCTCCTGGGTGGTCATAGATGCCACCATCAACCCCCTATGCATAGAAATGTACGCCGACAAAGATAGCAGGTAGGTGTGTTGCCTTTGACCTGGATTAGCCTCTTCTTGTTCTCCCAGTCTTGAGGCCCCATCACCTTTGGGCCACTGGCTGGGTATCACAGAGGCCATTCGGAGTTTCTGAAGAAAGGAGAACCTCCAGTTTCACCAATTTGCATCTAAGGCAGTGTGCAATTGGATTTCCACAAGAGTGAGTAGCTGGAGCCCCAAGGTGGTGGAGGAATGTTGTCTCTTCTTTCATAGTTTGTACTCACCTCCTGCCTAAGGAAGTTTGCAATCAAAAAATAAAAAGGTAATACCAAAAGCACATGAGCTTCCTGGCAGACAGAATGAAAGGGGAAATACGATGAGCTGTTTATCCTTCATTAGACCCTTGAGTTTCTCCCAAAGCTATGAGTTTCTATAGAAGCTATTGCTATTTTGCTCAGTTTTATAACTGAGGGCCTAACCTAGCTCCTGATACATGTAGGTGGCCAGGAAATACTTGCTAACCAAATGGCTGAATGAATATTTGCATGAGAAGAAAATAGTTCTTCATGGGAAAGAAACCTTGGCAGTTCTTTTTGTTGTTGTTTTGTTTTTTTCAGAGGCAGTCTCACTCTTGTTACCCAGGCTAGAGTACAGTGGTATCAGCCTAGCTCACAGCAACCTCAAACTCCTAGGTTCAAGTGATCCTCCTGCCTCAGCCTCCTAAGTAGCTGAGACTACAGTTGTCCAATATCACATCCAACTAATTTTTCTATTTTTAGAAGAGACAGGGTCTCACTTTTGCTCAAACTAGTCTCAAACTCCTGACCTCAAGCAGTCCTCCCCTCTTGATCTCCCAGAGTGCTAAGATTACAGGCGTGAGCCACCACATCTGGCCTTGACATTTCTTTAGGAGGAATTTATCCCAGGAACTCTTACAGATGAAATAGTGACCATAATGCTTGCAACACCGTGATTGATGGCTTCAAAGTGAAAACTATATGCTGTGCAAGATGTAAAGGCCTCAAAAGAGTTCTACCCAAAATATAGGCAACACCATTCCTATGTTCACTCCCTCATTCATTCATTAATTCACTGAGCATTTATTGAGTACCTACTATGTGTCCAAATGTGCTATGCTTTATGCTAGTCATTGTGATATGTTGGCAAACAAACTGAGTCTGTCCTATCTTCAGGGTTTCTAGACCCTTATGTTGGGGGCTGCTGCTGAGGTCAGCCCCCCAGGAAGACTCAGGATACTGATCAACACTCAAATGGTATCATCATTAACTTTTCACTCTGGCCACCAGGATGCTCAGAGCTACCTGTCATATTCTTAAGGGCTTCCAAGCTGTCAAAAGCAAAAAGGGATGGGTAGAGAGCGAGAGGTAAATAGGAAGGTGGCTGGTACAGGACCACGTTGGGCTCTCATTGTGCCTTTGTGAACTTAAAAGAGACCAGAAGCAGTGTCCAGCCTCCAGGAGAACAGAAAAGTCAGAAAGGACTATCGCCACACAGCAGGAAGGTTTTATGGAGAAAGTCTTATACTCTTGAACCTGAAAGTGTCCTCTAGATTTCGGAAAGTATTATTTTAAAAATTTGGCTCAGTGTCTCCTTCTATGGCTATAGATATAGAGGCCCAGAGAAGAGAAATGACTCGCCCAAGAGTTCGCAGTGTTGGTGAAAGAGCTGAGAATTGATCCCCAGATCTGGCTTTCTTACCTCTAGCTTCCTCCACAGACATGCACGACCTGTCACTTGCTGGGTGACAGCTCAGACACCCCCATCCCTGCCTTCTCTTTTTTTCAGGGGAGGTGTTTTGGAGCCAGAGGGAACAGTGGAGATTAAGTTCCGAAAGAAAGACATAATAAAGTCCATGAGAAGGCTCGACCCAGTTTACAAGAAGCTTGTGGAACAGCTGGGTAAGAGGGTCTCAAAGGCATCCCCTCTCAGAGATCAAGAGAGGCCCAGCTGGCTCTATTGCTAGAGGTTTCTAGTATGTGAAAAATAAAGACATACCAGAAAAAAAAACAGCTGCAGCTATTGTGAGATATTTTAGATATTCATCTTTCTAAATCAACCCCTTTCACATTAAAAATGTATATAATGCCATAGTGAATTTATTTCTGAGCACACACAAAATAAAACAATGAAAGTATTTTCTTTTCTTTTTTTTTTGCAGTTTTTGGCCAGGGCTGGGTTTGACCCCACCACCTCCAGTATATGGGGCCAGCGCCCTACCTCTTTGAGCCATAGGTGCCACCCGGAAGTATTTTCTAATAAGAAACATCAGAATTTTCTTATTGGATAGCAAAATGTTCCTTTAGAATTTCTAACCAGATATAAAGTATTCACCGATTTTGCTTGACTGATAGCTTTGTTTCACTTGTAGTCTTCAGGTGTAATTCTCTATAAATGTTCAGATGAGATGGCAGTGTCTTATAAACTGTGCCAGTCACAAGATTTATTACCAGGAATGTGTATGATTTCTCTGCCTGGTTTGGTATCAGGATAATGCTGATCTCACAGAATGAGAATGAGTTGGGAGGTGTTCACTCTATTGTCTAAGTTTGTGTAGCATTGGCATTGTTTCTTTAAAACTTTGATAGGAGGTTTCTAATTACAAACTCAGCTTCTTTATTATATTCAGGACTATTTGTGTTACCTGTTTCTCTTAAGTGAGCTTTGGTAGTTTAGTTCAAGGAATGTCTATTTCAGCTACGTTGTCAAATTGGCATAGAGTTGCTTATATTGTGCCTTTTTATATTATTTTTTATGTATATTAAAAATGGTAATCGATAGAATCCTTACAAGCACAGTGGTTCTGATAGAAGGGGAACATCGGAAGTTCCATGTCTCATGCATTTCTGAGACAGCATAAGCACCTTGATCCAGGAGTAATGTCAGAGTTAAAGTTCAGACTTCTCACGGGGCAAGGTCTGTTCTTCCTGAGAAAAGAATCCCCCCCCCCCCCACACACACACCTCATGTGACCACCCTCCGTGGTTGCTCTGAATGCCAGACTAGCTTTTCTGGGCATCTGCAGGGGCGCCGGAGCTCTCGGAGAAGGAGCGCAAGGACCTGGACGGCCGGCTGAAGGCTCGCGAGGACATGCTGCTCCCCATCTACCACCAGGTGGCGGTACAGTTCGCCGACCTCCACGACACGCCTGGCCGGATGCTGGAGAAGGGCGTCATTTCTGTGAGAGTCCACGGCTGCCCAGGGGGCGTGAAGGACCCATACACCTGGTTTCCAACACACGAAAGAGATTAGGGCTCAGGGGTTGGGCGTGGGTTAAACTCTGCTTGTTACGATCACCTGGAGAGGTTTTAAAAAAAAAAAACCCAGTGTCAAGGTGGAGCTCCAGAAGGAGTAAATCCAAGCATCTGGGATGGGAGCTAGGCAATAGTATTTTTTTTTGTTTGTTTTTGCAGTTTTTGGCCGGGGCTGGGCTTGAACCCGCCATCTCTGGCATATGGCACCTACTCTTTTGAGCCACAGGCGCTGCCCTGTAGTAGTATTTTTTTTTAATTCCTAAGAGATTCCAATGGGCAGCGAGGTTTTGGAACCATTAACCATATGTTTATGACTACTGGGTCACCTGAGACCTGGGCTGGGTTTGGAAACCATTGTTGATACCCAGTGTGTTCCCAGCCCTTGACTGACTCAAGCCCTACCCCGATGCCCTTCCCTTAAGGCAGCACACAGTCACCTGCCTGTGTCCAGTGCTTGTCAGCTTCTCTTGTGGGAATATTCTCCCTCCCAGCTGTCTTTAGCCTCTACCTGAGAGGTGAGGTGGGTGCCATTTTTGTAAGGGGAACATTTCTTCACCTAGGACTGGACTAAGTCCAGGTGAAGTCCCAGCTCTGCAGGTGCTACCACTTTCCCAGACTCAGCTTCTCTGCCTGTGAAATGGAAATGAGTACAGAGACTGGGCTCAGGGCTAGGCCCGGCCATCAGCAAGGGTATGGTAGAGCCAGGGTGGCTCCTCCTGCCCTTGCTGGGGGCTCAGGCTGGGGCCTGTCTGTAGGACATCCTGGAGTGGAAGACCGCACGCACCTTCCTGTACTGGCGTCTGCATCGCCTCCTCCTGGAGGACCAGGTCCGGCAAGAGATCTTGCGATCCAGTGGCCAGATGAGCCACGTGCACATCCAGTCCATGCTGCGCCGCTGGTTTGTGGAATCAGAGGGCGCCGTCAAGGTAGGCCTGGGGTGGGGTCCAGGGGGAGGGCAGCCTGCATAACAGCAGGACCCCTCTCTGAGGCAGCATCCATCCCTCCCAGGCCTACCTGTGGGACAACAACCAGGTGGTTGTGCGGTGGCTAGAGCAGCACTGGCAGGCGGAGGATGGCCCGCACTCCATCATCCGTGAGAACATCAGGTGCCTGAAGCACGACTCCGTCCTCAAGACCATCCAAGGGTGAGTGGCCACCACCCCTGCCTGCCCTTCAGGTTTGCTGGCGGATGCCCGGGCCACATTCACCTCCAGCCACTCAACTCTAAAGCAGCCCCTTGGAATGGACTGGGCAGCTAGGCCTTGTGTGCTGAGGTCCATATCCTGAGCTCGAGTTGAGCCCCCGGCACAGAGCCCTGGGGTGCACTAAGCAGGTGTGAGCTGCCAGCCACTCAGCATCCCTGCCAGACTCAGTGGGGATTGTCCAGGGGCGTGGCTGGTGCAGGACCTTTGCCAGAGGTCTCCTCCCCCTTCCCAGGCTATCCCCCGTGAAGTAGAGAGCAGAGCACAGGGCACCTCGTTTAGGGGTTGAAGCTGAGGTTCAGGGGAAATGCTTTGTCTCCAGTCCTATCACATAGCTAGTGAACAGCAGGGAATGTGGTACCTTAAGACATTCTGACCCTAGGCCATAGTCCCTTCTGTCTCCCAGCACTGTCAACCCATGGCACAGAAGGAAGGGAATGGGAAGCTCTGGGTCGTGGGATGGGGCTCTGCACAGTGACTCTGCTACACAAGGGGCCACTAAATGAAGTGGCAGGAGTGACCCAAATCCTCTCCCCTGCCTCTCAGCCTAGTCCAAGAAAACCCTGAGGTGGCCATGGACTGTGTGATGTATCTGAGCCAGCACATCAGCCCAGCCGAGCGGGCCCAGGTTGCTCACCTGCTGTCTACCCTGGAGAGCCCAGCCTCCACCTGACCTGGCTACCAGCCATTCTTAGGACCACGGGAAGAAGGAACCACATGGACCTGCTGACCTCATGCCCTTAACTGAGGGCTTGCTTTAAAAAAAATAAAGTCCTGGGCATTTCTGCAGGGCTGCTTGTCTCCAGCTGACTCTTATCTCCATAAAAGGCCCAGGGATGCACCTTCCAAGCAGAAAGAGCCTTCTCTCCGTAATTGGGAAGTTTGTTCTGTTTTGTATCTTAAGACAAAATTTTTGCTGTATCACAGAATCAAATTGAAGCAAAACATCTGTTTCCTTTAGCTTTTCCATGCCTGGGAGCCAGATATTCTTTATATCACATCATGGAATCTTTTACTTTTTTATTCTGAGACCAGCACTTGATGTAAGTGTCTTATATACTTCAGCTGAATAAAAGGGCCACAGAAAAAAAATTGTAGACAAGACTAGAGAGAAAACCTATTTTTATAATGATGCTTCTTTGAAGACTGTGTGGTCATCCAGGAAGGGGTATGAATGATTTTTTTATTAAGAGAAGAAAATGTTACTTTCTTTCCCCAATGGTTCTAGTGAATCACTAGGAATGTCCCATTGGCAGGCCATGCTTAGCAAGGTCATTAGCAGAGATTCACTTTTCAAGAAAGGGAAAGTAAAACAGAGGTGCAGCCTGGCCGCAGGTCCCAGGCCTTTGCAGGAGTCTTTAATTCCACCCATAGTCCTCTGCCTGCCTTTTCCCTCTGAGGAGAACAAGGACTTCCCCTCCCACTTCAGGATTGGTCACCCACCCAGCATGTGTACTCCATGCATGAGTACAGAGGAGGAGGGGAAGCCCTCAACCAGACTCACAGCCCAACTTGCTCATCACTGTTGCCACTATCACCCTTCGAGTTGCTCTTGTTTCTTCACCTGTCAGCTTGATGTCCATGGTGGGATTCAGCCCCAAGGAACAGAGCTGTTGGTGACCAAAGACCAGACTGTGATGATCTCGCCAATTTACTCAGGAAAGACTCTGCAATGGGACCTCCAGCACCTGGCTCTGAAGCCTGCACAGCCTTGGGGCTGGTGGTCCTCTGGTCCCTCCCACCTGTGTTGGAGTTAGAGGTGAGGGGACTTGCCCCCAGCCTGCTGCCATAGTGGTCAGTCTGTCTGCGACACTGAGTGTTATGCCTTGCCAATGTGGAAGCCCATGGGGTTGCCCAGGGAAGCTTCTGCAAGCTGGGATGCTTGAGGATGTCCAAGTTAAAAAAATAATAATAATCTGACGTCATCCAGTGACAGCCCTGGCAAGTAAAGGTGGTCTGGAGGCAGTGAAGGTTGGGAGAAGTGGATTGTCCATTGTCTCGTCATGGGGCTTGTTGGGAAACCAAAGGTTGTTCTGTCAGGCAAGGCCCTCTTGGTTTTGGAAGTGAAGACGAGTCTATGAATAGTTGCCTTCCTGGAACAGTGGGTTGAGGGCTCTCCAGGAAGTGTACACAATAAACTATTTTTTGAAGGAAAAACTTTGGCTTTGACTTGATTTTGTATCCTGAAGGCTATGGGTATGTTGCATCAATTTTTCTGCTTGGTTTCAAACACACACTGTGATTGTTAAATCCAGAAGTACCCCGGATCCACCTTTCAAAGTCACTGTGACAGGAATGAGATAAAAAGGAACAAGGGTCACCCACTCAGGCCACACTGACAGGCTTCCTTCCCTGTGGCTGGTACTAACCTAAGAGGTGCGTGGGCACTCTGTGCAGCTGAGCCCCTGAGCCACACTGCTTAGCAGTCAAAGGGATTTTCCCAAAATGTTACTTCACTGTTCTAAGAGCTCTTGGGACAAAATTCTCACTCAGTCCCACAAGGCTTGGCATGAGCCAGTCCTGGCCACACACCTCCCACTGAGTCTGTTATCACCACACACCAAGTCTGCACTGTCACTTCACCTCCAGGTGAGCACAGACTATTTCTCCTGGGGAACTCTTCTTACTTGGCCTTTCCCTGGTGGACTCCTACTTTCCCTCAAAACTCAACTCAAGGGCCAGGCACGATGCCTCATGCCTGTAATCCCAGCACTCTGTGAGGCTGAGGCAGGCGAACTGCCTGAGCTCACAAGTGCAAGACTAGCCAGAGCTAGAGCAAAATCCAGTATCTAAAAATAGCCAGGCATTGTGACAGGCGCCTGTACTCCCAGCTACATGGGAGGATGAGGCAAAAGAATCCTGGAGCCTAAGAGTCTGAGGTTGCTGTGAGCTATGATACAATGGCATTCTACTAGGGGTGACAAAGTGAGACTCTGTCTCAAAAAACAAACAAAACCCAAATGGTAATTCCCCTGGGAAGCCCCTCTGTGGTCCCATAGCCCTTGTTCTCCCCATTTTTTTGTGCTATTTAGGAAACACAGATTTGGAAGTGAAATGTGTACCCAGGGATCCCTGGGTTCTCCTGGATGCTAAACCAAGGATGACAGTTTCCTGGAGAACTGGGGGACAGTTTCCTAACAGGTGACCTTTTCTGGAAGGTGAGATGAGAAGCGGCTTCTGGTGATATTCTGTGTCTGATAATATCCTGACCCACAGGGTGTGTCTCAGAGCAGAATAGTGAGTGGGAGCTGGCTGCGGTGGCTCAAGCCTGTGATCCTAGCACTGTGGGTGGGTGGGGGGCTGCTGTGGGAAGAAGATTTGAGCCCAGGAGTTTGAGACCAGCCTGAGCAAGAGCGAGACCTCATCTCTACTAAAAATAAAATCATTAACCAGGTATGGTGGTGCATGCCTATAGTCCCAGAGGCTGAGACAGGAGGATCACTGGAGCCCAGGAGTCTGAGATGGCTGTGAACTATGATGATACCACTACACTCTAGCCTGGACAACAGAGTGAGACTCTGTCTCAAAAACAGAAAAAAAGAGGGGAAGAAAATAGTGTGTAGGAAACACAGGCAGAGCCTAAAAATATTTTTTATTTTTATTGTTGTAAAAAATACCTAACAATATTTACCATCTTAACCATTTTTAAGTGTTGGGTAATATTAAATACACGTTGTTGTGCAGCCAACCCCCAGAACTCTTTTCATCTTGCAAAAGTGAAACTTGGTACTTACTACACACTAACTCCTGACTCCCTCCCTCCCCCAGCCCCTGGCAACCACCATTCAGCTTTCTGTTTCTATGAATCTGACTGCTCTAGGCACCTCATAGAAGCGGAATCATACAGTATTTGTCTTGTTTGTAACGGGCTTGTTCACTCAGCTTAATGTCCTCAGGGTCCATCCATGTTGTAGCACATGTTAGAATTTCCTTCCTTTATAACGCTGAATGATGTTCCCACGTATCTGCAGCATATCCTTCGATGGACTCTTGGGTTGCTTCCACCTTCGTGTTGTTCGAATTCAATGCTGTTGTGAACATGGGTGCACAAATCTGTTCACGTCCCTGCTCTCAGTTCTTTTGTGTAAATACCCAGAAGTGGAGACATTGAATCATCTGGTAGTTGTGCAGGACCACTTCACTGTTTCCCTTAGCAGCTGCATCACTTCACATTCCCACTGGCAACCCACAAGCATCCTAATTTCCCCACTTCCTCACCAACATGACTCATTTTGGTGTATTTGATAACATCCATCAAAGGGATGAAGCCTAGAAATAATTTTAACTCAAAAGTCCTTGAACCTTTTTACTTGCACACCTCAAACATCAGGGATGAGATACATAGACCCCACTTGTGAGCCTCGCCCGCCAGCTGCCCCTGCCCTGCTGCCTCCTCTCCATTCCACCATGATGCTGAATTCCAGGTGCCCATAGTACCTTGCTCAGTTTTCCCTCTCACTCTCCTGGGAACCTCCTTATAATGCAAGTGCTCTAATATGGACAGACGGAAGAATAACTCAGGCACTGGAAGGCAGGTGTAACATGCTTTATTCAGTTCAGGCAGCTGGTGAGCTAGTTACGTGGGAGGTCCGCCCTGACCCAGCTCCTGGCAGCCAAGGAGCTGAGCTGCACAGAAGGTCTGTAATCTACAATCCACAATCCCCAGTCTTCAATACATACAAACAGAAGGCCTTGCACGCCCCTCTGTCTGGGGGAACAATAGAGGCAGGGTGCCAAGCGGCAGTTACATAGCATGATGTCACTGAGCCCAGGCATGGCGATCTAGGAACACATGGTGCCTTCCCACAGGTGAGAAGGCCCAAACAACGCATTTCCCATGGGTAAGACAGCCCGGACAACTTTATCTCATCCCATTCCCAAGATCACAGGTGAGAAAGCCCAAACAACTTAGCCCCTACACTCCTCCTCCCTTTGAGTTGTCTCAAAGCCCCCCTACAGGCGTGAGGGCTTCCCCAGCCTGAGTTGCAGGAATGTTCCAGGCTCCCCAGGCCGTGGGGCTGCCTTACCCCAGTTACCACACCCAGCTAGTGATCGCTCCACACTCTGTCTTGGTCTCTTCTCGCCCTTCCTATGGCCGAGTCCCAAACTTAGCCCGGATGCTTGTGACAAACTCAGACCTGCTTCAGTCCTCTGGAGTTGGGATCACCCAGGCAGGGATCTGGAGCTCTGGATCTCACAAGGCCCCGGGAGGTGTGATAATCAGCAAGTTTGACCACCTTTCCGTGGTTGACCAGAGACTGGGAGAAGCACGGGGACTGGAGTCTATTGAGATGCTCCCCCTGGAGAGGGTTGTGTGGCTTGCCTCTTACAGAGGAAGCTGGGGCAGCCTGGGCAGCAGAGCATGTGGGTCCTAGAGCTGAGCTGAGTTGTCCCACCTCTTGGGAGTGTCTGTTTCTGTCCTGTGGCACCCTATGGAAGCTGCTGAGGGGCCTATGCTGAGAGGATGGGTTATTGTGGACAAGGCACCCCTTGGGAATGGGTGTGAGGCCTGGCCTGGCTCCCTGTGTCTTCGGCTGCCACTCACGTTGCCCACGGTTCAGCCACCAGTTACATCTCTGTCCTGCTACCCCTGGACTCAGAGGGCTACGACTCCAGAGATAGGAGTCTGGCACCCACACCCACAGGGAGGACAGTCAAGACACCATGTGAAGGAGGTCATGCCTGTCTCCACCCTCTCATGTCCTGCTTTTGATCAGATCTTTTCTGGTGGTTTTTTTTTTTTTTTTTTTTTTTTTGAGACAGAGTCTCATTCTGACACCCTGAGTAGAGTGCTGTGGCCATCAGCCTAGCTCACAGCAACCTCAAAGTCTTGGGCTCAAATGATCCACCTGCCTCAGCCGCTTAAGTAGCAGGGACTACAGGCCCCCGCCATAATGCCCAGCTAATTTATCTATTTTTAGTAGAGACAGGGTCTCGCTCTTAGGCTGGTCTTGAACTACTGAGCTCAGGCAATCCTGCCTTGGCCTCCCAAAGTGCTAGAATTATAGGTGTGAGCCACCTCGCGCAGGCTGATCAGATCTTTTCATACCATCCCTGTCATTTCAGGAACCAATGCTAAGCCAGGCCGTGCAGGGCTGTACAAGGGGCTGGGGGACCTGCAGACTTGGTTAATTTCCAGCTGGGTAACCTCAAGGAGCTTTTGCTCTTCTTCCAACTAGCAAGCAGATGGCATCAGCTGAGCCCTGTGAGATGTGATAAAAGACACCGGGGAAGGGCAGTGTCATCTAATCTCATCTCTACCCCTTACTAATCACATGCAAGCTACTTCGCCTTAGTCTTCTATGGCAGCTGTAACAACCACCACTAAGTTAGTGGCTTAAAATAACACAAACGTATTGTCCTACAATCCTGGAGATCAGAAGTCCAAAATGGGCCTCACAAGGCCAAGATCAAAGTGTCAGCAGGGCTGTGGTCCTCCTGCAGGTTCTAGGGAAGAATCCATTTTCTTGCCTTTTCCACCTTCAAAACCAGCACTGCAGCATCTCCAAATCTGACACTGACTCTCCTGCCTCCCTCTTTGACTTAGAGGAACCCTATGATTTCCCTGGACCCACCCTGATAACCAAGGGTAGTTCAGCTGATTAGCAACTGTAATTCCATCTGTGCCCTTTCTGCCCCTTTGCCATGACATAGTCAAGGCTCCAGGGATTAGGACATGGCTACAGTGAGAAGGGAAGGTGGCATTATTCTGCCTGTTGCAAGGGATGATAACAGGTTTATTCCATGAGAATCAGAGGAAAATAAGATGAACCATGTCACAGTGCACCTGGCATGGAGTAACCTCCAGATAGATGTGAATGAGTCCTGTCACACTTTTTGTTATTAGAACCTGGATGATTTCTCATGGAGGGAGAAGAAAAGCTGCAGGAACATGATTTCAGAGCCTCAGTTTCTTTATCTGGAAATGGGAATATCTCACTGAGTGAATGAGTCATACTGGGGTTTGAGGGAGATGCTGACTGACGGGTTTAACGCGATGGTCAGGGCGCCTGAGAGGGGTGACTGTTATTTTTCTCCCATTAGTTGCTCATCTTCAGAGAGAACTTCAGCCAAGCTCCTGTTCCTCCCATCTCTCCTTTCTTGTGGTGTCATCAGGTGACATGATGGCTGTGACCAGGGCTCTGCCCAGAGCTTGGGACAACTGTGACTTTGGCATTCTTGCCCTGATGCAGTGTGTACCTGGTCCCCCACTTGCCCATGGTAAGAAACAGATATCAGAAACAGCCATGAGTTTCCCAGCCCTTTCCACATGGTAACTCAACAGCCCAGGCTCCATCCTCCTAGCTCAGCACCCCAGGAAATGGAGGGCACCCATGTCACATGAGCTCCTTCCAAGTCCTACATGAGATTCTCATCAGCTATGACCACTGTGGCCTAGGTCACTTGCTCCCCACTTCTTACCAATTACTGGTGGTTCCCAGGGGCCCAAAATAGCTCTAGTTGGCCCAGCTGGGGTTAGATGCCAGGAGCTAGACACAGAAAGACAGCCCCAGGCCTCTGCAGGGCCCTCAGCGCTGCTGCTGTCTGGCCTCCAATGAGGTGGAGCCCCATCCAGCACTTCCTGATACCACCCACCGCCCTTCATCCCATGTGCTTCCTTCCTCATGAATCATTGTATGCATGTGAATCTGGGTGGGCTGAGGAGTTAGGCACATTCCTAATTAATATGCCCTTTTGCTGTTAGCTTGGGTGGCAAGTCACCTGCTTTATTCCTCTGAAGCTCAGTTTCTTTGTCTGCAAAATGGGCATAATAGCTAATAAGACACCCTTGTCAGGCCATTGTGAGGACCGAATGAGCGAATCTACAGCAGTGACTAGCAGGGCCCGGTATGTAGCAGGTGCTGACAAGGGGGCACCTCTCTGCATCTTGCTGTCTTCTCTGATGCCTGGCAGACACCAAGGAGGCAGTTCACAGCAGCGCTACTGAGCTCCAACCCCGGCATCGAGCTCAGGTAGACTCAGTCCTACCTCGCCTCCCCAGGCTGCTGCTTTCTGAGCAGTGAACGATGTTCACTGTCCCTGCCTGAGATGACGCCTGTAAAGCAACTGGCACTCCAGAATGGTAAGCAGAGGCTGTGCTCGTTTTATCAATAATGATAAACTCCTCCCCAGTCAGTACCTGATATGATGAGAACTTGGTGTCAGAACAGCTGGGTCCAGTGTTATGTGGTGTCACCTTCCTGGCCCTCAGTTCCCCACCTGTGAGGGGTGGGTGAGTGACATCCTTTTCCATTATTTCCCATTTTCCTCCTCCCCAGGAGCCGCAGAGCTGCCATTCAGCCTTTATTGACAGAGACAGTTACTCAGCACTACACTTACAGAGTTGCGGTGCTTGGGGTCTTCATTAACAACAACTTACACAGCTTATCAGGGGCTTACATGAAGCAGACGAGCAGAGCTGGGCAGACAGGGCGTGCGGAGATTGTGTCTAAAGGTGCCAAATGTTCTGCAGACAGCTCTAGAACTAGGACTTAAGCCTTTCAAGACAGGGCTTAATGCCAAAGCTCCCAGGAGGTTGGCCGGCTCTGTTGGTGAATCAGAACATTCAGGAATTCCTACACATGAAGTCAACACCCATTTGATGAAGAGAGGAAGGTGGCGCACGATGCTGGTGGCAGCCGCTATGATTTTCTGTCTCAATTTAGCTCAAAGAGACTTTTATGCCTTCTCTTTCCTCCAACTCACTCTCCCATCTCTCCTCCAAACCAACTGTCTGTGGAACTTGCCACTTAGAGAATCAGTAATAGGCAAGGAGAGAAAAAAAAAGAAACACAAAAATGGTTACAGGCAAAGATAGACAAACAGGTGCCAATAAATATTGTGCATTGAAGCTTTGCTAGTCCCCACTTGCCGCATGGATCACAGTTTGCCTTCTTCCCTTCAGGGATGTCTTAAATCCCAGTACAAAAAGTAATCCCCACAATTCCTCTCATCTCCATCCCAGTTTCCTCTTAGAAAGTCCCCAAATCCAAATCAATGTCATATCCCTCCTAGGTGCTTGTGGGCAGAGGGTGGAAGCATGATGGAGAAGTTAGAAAAGTACCTGGACTCTTACATTTTAAAAATGGGATATTTCACAGTATCCAAAGTGTTGTTTGTTCTAAAAAGAAGCCCAAGATTGCTGAGGGATCAAGAAGCCAGGTAGAGGTGGGATTCGCTCTACCTTCAGTCAGAGACTAAAGGAGGAGGCTTATTCCAGGGGCCTCAGGCTAGGTTCAAAGAAGAGGGGGGTGAATGTGCCACAATAAATATAAATACATTTATACACAGTCACGGTGCCGGGCATGGCCCATGAACCTGCTGTATAAAATTCTACCAGACTACTGGGATGTGGGGCTGAAGCCCACCAGGGCAAATTCCCGTTTCCAAGTTCTGCTAATTCTATCCAAGTTCAGATTGTTCAAACGGTTCACTGGCTGGCCTCTCAGCCTTCAGCGTGTCCCTCAGAGGCTATGGCAGATATTTCATCCCAGAAGAATAAATTCAAGGGCTTTCCTGCTGGGGTGTTTCCTTGACACATCAATGCATCCCCAAAGTAGACCGCCTCGTCATTGAGGTGCCTCGCTGGGAATGAGGCTGGAGACATCTCACTGTCACCATGGCCAGGCCTTGCGTCTCAGGTCTCCGAGGAGTGTCAGAGAGCCAGGGGATGCTGGGCTGCGTGTCCACTCTCCTCTGTCCTTTAGACTCGGGAAGGCCCCAGAAGCTTCAGTGGAAGGTGTGAGAGGAGTGGGGGTGGCAATTGGAACTGCACCCCTGGCCAGCCTGCGGCTATGCCCCTGGGAAAGTGAGGGAGGGTGGTCTTTCTTCTGGGAACACGCTGTGTAGGTCAGTTCTCCAGGGTGTTCTGGGGCAGGTGAGGCCATCAGCTCAAAGCAGGGCTATAGGCTTGTTCCCTGCTGTGCCCAGGTACTGAGAAGAGGAGGTGGTGGCTGAAGTGGCCACATTGTCCGGGGTGGAATATGCAGCGTAGAGACCTGTCACCTGCAAGTCTGGGAAGGACTGGTCGCTGCTGCTGGAGACGGGGGTCAGGCCCGAGGCCCCTAGGTCATAGCCCAGCGGAGAGTCTCCGAAGGCCCCCAGCGTGTCCAGGCTGAAGCCCTCGTCCTTCATCTCCTCCCACAGGTTCCCTTTCAAAGACAAAAGCATCTGGGTGAGTTGGCTTGATGTCAAGAAAGCCTGAGTTCAAATCCCCATCTTAGGAACAAGGAAGAGACTATGTGAGTTGTTTAAGGTCATAAGGTGTGGGGGAGTTGGCATGCCAGCCCTGGTCCTCTCCTTTCCCCCATGTGTCCTTGAGAAAGTCACTTCCATCTCCGAGCCTCAGAATAAAATAGAGATGACCAGCAAACCCACCTCCTAGGGGTGTGGTGAGGGTGACAAGCATAGCGCCATCATGGGCAATGCCAGGGAGACAAAACAATGTTTCCCCTTTCTTTAGCACATTTAACAGCATGAGAAGCCAGGAAGAGAGGCAGTGTAAGTTCAAATGTATCCATCTCACAGCTGTAACTGACTGGCCAACTAACCCACTAACTTACCCATTTCCCTTACTACACACAGAACTCCTGGAGAGCAGAGGACATGCGATTGGTTGGCACATAATAGTTACACCGTGTTAGTGAACAGGTGAATTATGAGCCTTTGCTAAAACCTGAAATTCCCTGGTTCATTGGTTCATTCATTCATTCACACCCCACTTATTGGGCATGACCATGTGGCAGACAGCAGGTCACTACGACCTGGCATGTGGTTGGCTCTTAGGAGTTGAAGCAGTTACCAACTATAAGTTCTGGATTGGACAGATCTAGATGAAATTTCCAGTTCTGCCACTTACTAGCTGGGTGACCTTGGGCCAGTGACTTCTCTTTGTCTCAGTTTCCTCATCAGCAGAAAGGGGATGTGAATGGCAGTGACCTCAGAGGACTGTGGCAGGGTGAGTGAGATGGTGGCTATGAAGTGCCTGCTATACCACGAGTGCTCATTCTCTGTTTGCTATAATTTGCTATTACAAGTTGAGCATCCCTAATCCAAAAATCTGAAACACTCCAATGAGCATGACCTTTGAGTGTCTTGATGATGGACAGATTCAGATTCTGGAGCGTTTTGGATTTCCGGATTAGGGCTGCTCAATCTGTATAGGGGTGTTGCTGTGGCACTGAGGCTGCGGGGCAAATGCAGACAGCACAGTCCTCCTCTACCTGCTCTCCCCTCCCTGTCCCAGACCCATCACCCTGTTCCTGTGGCCTCACCCTGCAGGGCAAAGTCCATGATGCTGGGGTCCAGGGCGTCCACCTCAGTGTTCATGTCAGTGCTGATGTTGACGAAGTCCACGGGTACCCTCCCCACAGCGGGGTGGGTGAGGGGGCTGGGGCTCACGTCCGGCAGGGCATGCAGTGGTGGTGTCTGGGCCGGCGCTGGAGAGTCTGGAGCAAGGTGTGCCTGGGGCTGCACCTGGTGGTGCAAGGGGACCGACTGCAGGGACAGGGTCATCAGTGGCCGGGGTGGAAGCTGGGAGACAGTCAGGCAGTCATGTGCCACAGCCACTGTGGTGGCGTGAGGCAGCACAGTGGCCTCCGGCTCCCCAATTTTGCCAGGGCGCCGGCAGCTTTCAGGCCGGTCGGAAATCAGCTTGTCCAGCTCCTCTGCAGGCAAGTGGGAGAGGTCACTCAGAACCCACCCTGTAGTCACCAGGCCCCCACCCAGGCCCCTGCCCAGGCCTGGGTTCAAATCCCTTAGGCAGTCTCTTGGACTCTGTGAACCTCAGTCTCTTCATCTGGTGTCATATATTCTACACAGCATTTTGTGGAGATACAACAGAATCACAAATTGTGCAGGGTCTTTGAGGAGTAAGAATCTCCATCAGAGAATCACCCTAGGCCCTCTCATTTGGGCAGTGTTTTACAGGACAGCCCTGCAACCTTAGAATTTCTCCTGAACCTCCTAATAGCCCTCAAACAGGAAGAAATTACAAATCCCATGAGACAGGGACAAAATTCATTAACATGCAAAGGCCCCTAGCCACTCCCTGATACTAAAGAGACACCCAGAAGTGTTGCTGTGGGTTAAAAATCTTTAATGCTCTTGGATATAAACAAGTAAAGACTCATTAATTTTGGTTGTTGGCTATGTCTCATTGTAGCACAATGTTGAGTCTAGACTGGGGGGTTGGGGGGCGGTCTCAAGATCTACTTGGATTGCACCCATTTTAGAAATCAGGACACTCAGAATCTGGAAAGAGACACGACTTGCCCAAGGTCTTACCCTGCATATGTGTCAACACTGGCTCTAAGTGTCAAACCAGACCCCAGAGCACCCAGTACTGGTTCCTGCTATAGCTCTTCTCCCCACCTGACAGAACTGTCCCCTGAGCCACACTCTTCATCTCCAGCGTGATGACATCAACAGAGCCAGGCCAAATATTCCTAAGGCTGGGACAGGACTAGAAGTATGAACTACTCCCCAGGTATATATCCCTTAATTAGAGATGGTCCCCTCCTCACCTCCTTTAATTAAAGAAAAATGCAGATGCAATCTTTTTATCTAATTGTAAAAGTAATTCATGAACAGGATAGAAGTTTTGGAAAATAGAGAAATATATGAAGAATTTAAAATGATACGGGGCTCCTCCATTCACAATAAAGATTCACAACAAAAATTTTGGTATAATTCCTCTCAGACGCACACAGGATCAATTACAGGATCAATTCTTTCTTTCTCTCTGTGTGTGTATTTTATTTTTCCTGAGGTGGCGTCTTACTCTGTGATCCCTCTTCAAGTGCAGTGGCACAATCACAACTCACTGTAACCCCAAACTCCTGGGCTCAAGTGATCCTTCTGGCTCAGCCTCCTGAGTAGCTGGGACTACAGGTACATGCCCTGCACCCAGCTAATTTTTAAAATTTTTTAGAGATAGGGTCTTGCTCTATTGCCCAAGCTGATCTTGAATTTCTGGCCTCAAGCGATTCTCTCCTCTCAGCAGCCCCAAAAGCTGGGATTACAAGGCATGAGTCACTGCACCTGGCCCAGACTGTGTATATTGATTCATATCTGTTTCAGAAATATTTTAAAATAGTTTTCATCTCTCACATTTGGCTAGTAGGCCATTCTATTTATTTAACCAACCCTCTATTTGGGGGATGTTTAGATTGATTTCTGTTTGTCACTCTTCGGAATACTATTTAATGAATAATTTTGTTCATAAACCTTTTGTTCAAATCTTTGATTTCCTCAGGATAAACTGTCAGAAGCAGGATAATCAGATCAGCACATGGGTAGTTTGCAGGGTACATTCCTACCCGTTGTATACGAAGACGTCTATTTCTCCACATCCATGCCCACACCGAGTGTTATCATTTTATTATTTAAACATCTCTGCCACTGTGGAAGGAAACCAATGCTCCCATGGTTTGTGTAGTTTGGCCTTTCTAGGCAAGATAGTAGGGATGAGTAGTTAGATAGAACAGTTTTTCATATTTCTGATCAGGCGCCCCAGTTTACCACCCACTGGATGTGGGGGAGGCATATTCTACAGGAGAGAGGGAAGACGAGCAGGCACCTGTCTTCCCATCAGCTCAGCTGCGACCAGGCAGAACCAAGGCTGGGCTGGGGGGTGGTATGCATGTGTGCATGTGTGTGCATGTGGCAGTCCGGGCCTCACCGGGGTTGGCCATGCTCCGGTGGATGGCGGCCAGGTCCTTTCTCTTCCATTTGTGCATTTCCTCCTCCATCTTATCGATACGGGCCAGGTTCAGGGCCCATAGGCAGCCCTTGCGTGAGGAGCCGCTCATCTTGTTTTCCACCTTCTCAAAGCACTTGTTCAGGGACAGGTTGTGGCGTACAGAGTTCTTCCAGCCATCAGGAGCTGTCTACAAAGAGACATGTGCACTTGGGATCCCTTCAGATACCTGCCTAGAACAACATTCCTCTCCTAGGGTTTCTCCAACTCAGGCCTATTAGGGCAGGATGCAACAGTGGGAGGGGAAAGGTGAACAGTGTCTGACACTCAACATCAAGTCGGAGAGCTGGGAGACAGTGGTAGGGACTGTGGCCAACTGGGGAACCCTCTGCCCTGCTGACCAGGGAGCTGCAGTTCAGTGCCCACCAACTGTTACTACATAAGAATGCAGCCCAGAGCCACTGGGTCATTCATGCTTCCTCTCCCACTTCGGAAGCAAGCAAGCGAGAATAATGGTAATAAATGGATATAGCTGGTCAAATGCCTTAAATGAGAACCACTTTTAAATCGTCAGGACCCTTCAGCTTGGTATGATCTGACTCCCCACTTCCCTTTTTGCTTTGATGCTAACAAGAATAACTAATGACCAACTGTATGCCAGCATAGACGTCTATTTCTATGGACGGCTCTTTACAGGCTCTTCACAGCCTTTCCGTGCAGATACTCACCACCTTTGCCAGCTGCGTATGATTCTCCCTACCTTACAGACGAGGACACTGAGGCTCAGAGAGGCAAAGGAAGATCTGGGTTTTACATTATGATGTTCTACTGAGTCTGTGCTGAATAACTAGGATGGTCTCTCTACCCATTGCCCTTCAGGATGACTAGTGAACTTCTCTTTATCCATCAGAGCCCATTTCAAAAGCCCCTTTCTCTTTCTGAATTTCTCCCACTGAGTGCACATATTCTTATACCAGATATACAAACATAACTGGGGATCTAAGAGGCTGGTCCTGGAGTCTGGCAGCACCAGGGAGAGGCCAGGGCAGCTCTGACACCCCCATCCTGGTTTATTCCTCACCTTGAAGTAGGGGAAGTGCTCCTTCATGAAGCTGTAGATCTCACTCACAGGCAGGCTGCCTGTCTTGCTGTTCTTCAGGGCCATGGCGATCAGACAGCTGGGGGCAGAAGGTGGGGCAGGCCGGATGTGAAGTGGTCTCAGGCTGACAGCCCAAGGTCCATTCTGCCAGGAAGCCTGTCCTGCTTCACTCCACCAGTATCAGCCCAGCGTGAGCTCTCTATGTACCCTTCCAGCCCCTGTCCTTCTCCTTGACTGTAGGCTCAGTCATTAGTAATGATTTGATACATTTTATCTTTTTGTCTTCTTATCCCACCCCCATATTTAGTGGCTATGGACCTTTAGGCTTTATCTAGACCACTTCCCCCCTCCTTGAGGAAATCGAGGCTCAGAAAGGCCAAGCCACTTCCCCACGGCCACACAGCTTGTAAGTGATGAAGTGGGGTACTGAGCTCAGTGTCAGAAATGGGTTCTCAACCCAAGGGGTTGACCAACCACATTATGAAGCTTCCTGAGAACAAGTTCTACTTAGGAGTTTCCTGTTCCCCAAGCCCTCCCCCTTGGAAGTCTGGGCCACTACACCTAGCTGAAGGCAGCCTCACTCTTCTGCTCCCCAAGCCCCCCGCTACCCTGACCCAGCAGCCCTGACCTGACACCCTCTGGACCTCACCTGTATGAGTAGATGGGCTTTGGATAGTGTTTGGGGTGCAGCTCCTGCGATGAATGCACAGCCATGTGGGACTGGGGATAGGGAGGCCGTACCCCAAATGGAGAGCCATAGAGGCCCACAGAAGGGCACTTCCCACAGGTGGGGCAGGGAAAGGGCGGTAGAGAGAGAAAAGGTAAGAAAGAGCCTAAGTCACTGGCGATCACCCCTCCACCCACCCTAGTGTCAAAAGCACCATGTGGGGGTCGACAATTCAGGAAATGATCTTGTCTCCACCTATGCAAGAGACTGTGGGGAACTGAATGAATGACCCCATGACACAGGCATGGTGGGGAATATTATCCCTATGTTCTGGGCGAGTAAACCAAGGCTCAGAGAGGTACCCGGCCAGCTCAAGACAGGGTGTCTGCCTCTGAGACCAGAGCTCCTCTGAGCCCCCGGTACCTGCTGGGCGCCTGTGGGGAGCGGGAACTGTGGTTGGGTGGCAGGTGAGTACAGCTGTGGTGGCTCCTGCAGGCCGGCTAAGGGCTGGGCTCCCCCAGGGAAGTGGCTCATCGACTGGGGCCAGGAAAGGAGGAGACAGGGGGTCAGGGTGGGTGTGGGGCACCCCAGTCTTGGAGGGCACCACCCTCACTCCCCAACCCATGTGGTGGCACTTACCCTGGCTCCATGGTTGGTTAAAGGGCCCAGGCCCAGCATGCCTCGGGGGGCCATGCCAGCTGGGCCATGGAGTAGGGGACCTGGGGAGGCTCCCACATGCAAGTCAGCCACCCCAGCCAAGGTGCCTGGAGGAGGGAAACACAGAGATGCTATTGGGCTGGAGGACAGGGACAACCCTGTCCCTGGGTATCTCCAGAGGATACAGCTATCCCCCACTCCTGGATCAGGCTTGTAGCAGGTGCTACGCAAATCAATTACCAGGGGTATAGAAGTGAAAAGTGGGGTTTCTACCAGCTGTGTAACCTTGGGTCAGCTTCACTTTCCCCATTTGTACCTGGGCTACTGATATCACCTATCTAAAATGTGTTACGGAGTCAAATGAGATAATGCCTATCAAGTGCCTAGCATTCTGCTGAGCACATGATAATATTTCACTAAAGATGAGTCAATAGTAAATAATAATGATGATGATGATGACATAATGCCTTGGTTCCTGTCCTTTGTGAAGGATACCAATTGTTCACGATTTTTCCTCAAAGTCGTGCCCTGGGGCTTGGTGCCCGTAGCACAATGGTTACGGGCTCCGGCCACATGCACCAAGGCTGGCAGGTTTGAACCCGGCCCGGGCCAGCTAAACAACAATGACAACTACAACAAAAATACAGCCAGGCATTGTGGTGAGTGCCTGAAGTCCCAGCTACTTAGGAGGCCGAGGCAAGAGAATCACTTAAGCCCAAGAGTCTGAGGTTGCTGTGAGCTGTGATGCCACAGCACTCTACCACGGGCAATAGCTTGAGACCCTCTCTCAAAAAAAAAAGAAAAAAATGCATGGCTCCCAAGTACCTTCTAGGTTTAGGTCTAAATGCCTTTGTGCCACCTCCCCTATTTCTCAAGGATTAGCTTGGGAATCAGAGATGTACATTCTCTCCTCTTCTCTCCACATCATGTGCTGGGCCTGAGACAGAAATTGCTAATCCAACATGAATTCTGATGGCAGCAGCCTGGTTTCAGGCAGCCACCTCCAACCAAGGGAAATTGACCTGCAAGATGACCCTGTCCTCAGGCTGCCTCTTTTAGGAAGCCTTCTGGGTCCTTAGCAATCCTTTGAGTTCTGGATCCCCCCTGGGCTTATCCTTTGTGCCTTTTGTCTGGTTTTGTTCTCAGCCCCCTGAGAATTAGAACCACATTTAAAAAAATTTTTAATTTTTTGAGACAGAGTCTCATTTTGTCACCCTCGGTAGAGTGCCATGGCATCAAACTCTTGGGCTCAAGTGATTCTCTTGCCTCAGCCTCCTGAGTGGCTTGGATGGAAGGCTTCTGCCACAATGCCCAGCTATTTTTTAGAGATGAGGTCTCACTCTGGCTCAGACTGGCAGACTGGTCTCGAACCTGTGAGCTCAGGCAATCCACCCACCTCAGCCTCCCAGATCTTAGGATTATAGGCATGAGCCACCATGCCTGGCCTTGGGATCACATTTTATGCAATTCATTCCTCCAAAGGCCCAGCATAGTGACAGGCACACAGAAAATGCCCGGCAGACACAGAGGAGAAGGAAGAGGCTTCATTATTTTATCATTTATTAAACACCTACTGTGCTCAAGGAGCTTTGTGCATTGAATCCTCACAATCCTCCAAGTGGGTTGTCCTGCTAGGTTTTCACTGAAGATGAGGAAATGTTGAGAGGGTGAAGTGCTTGCCCAAAGTCACGTGGCTTACACCAAGGGTTGGCAAACTAACCAGTAGGCCAAAACTAGCCCTCAGTCTGTTTTTGTAAATAAAGTTTTATTGACTCAGAATCACATCTATTCACTTACATGTTGTCTATCACTGCTTTTACATTACCATAGAAAAGTTGAATAGTTTTGAAAGAAAATCATTTAGCCTCCGAGAAAATACTAACTACCTGGCCCTTTACAGAAAAAATTTGCAACTCCCAAAACAATTTGCCCAGTGAAAGAAATAATCCTAAATAATGATTTTTCTACGATTGATACTTTTAATGTATGGCAGTAATTATTTTTGCCATTGGTTTTGTTTTTCTTCAATACTTTCTGTGCAACTAGCTGGCATTTATTGAGCACCAACTGTGTGCCGGACCCTATACTCAGCACTTTCCATACATTAGCTCTTGAAATCTTCTAAATCAGGAAGTGGAAATTTCTTTTGTAAAGGGCCAGTTAGCAAATATTTTAGGCTTTACAAATCATATGGTCTATCTCTCCTTTTTTCTTTCTTTCTTTTTTTTTTTTTTTTGCAGTTTTTGGCCAGGGCCAGGTTTGAACCCGGCACCTCTGGTATATGGGGCCAGGGCTCTACTCCTTTGAGCCACAGGCACCGCCCTCCTTTTTTTTTTTTTTAAACAGCCCTTAAAAAATGTAAAACCCAATTCCAACACAAAGGCCATACAAAAATGGGCAAAACGCTGCATTTGGCCCATGGGCCATAAGTTTGCCAACTGTCCTAGATGTTCAAGATGAACCAGGGTAGCAGCAGGGCTGTCTTCAAAACTTTAGCCCATCCAGGGCCTGGTACTCAGTGTTAAGTAAATGATGAACCATGTCCTCTGAGGAAGGTAGAATTTGTCCCATTTTACAGATGCAGAAATAGAGGCCCAGAGAAATGGAGTGCCATGGCCACATACATAGCAGGTGAGTGGCAAGGCTGGGAGTTGCCCCTTTCCTACACCACCCTTCCCTCATCCCCATTTTGCTCCAAGCCTACCTGGGTGTGGATGTGGTACACAGGGGCCACCCAGGTCTACACGGCCACTTGCCATCTGCTGCAGCCGAGGCACGTCCACAGCTGTAAGCCAAGACAACGACTGCAGGTCCCCAGGGAGATCGTCATCGCCAGTGGTAGCTAAAAGCCTGCAGAGAGGAGCAGGGAGCTTGGGCCAGATGGGGAGCTTAGGACAGTTCCTGGGGGGGCTTTTGGACCTCTGGAAGCATGTCTGTAGCCCCTCATCTCCTCAAGCCACCCCAGCCCTTTGACCTGCCCATCCCTGGGGTTGGGCATGGGAACCTGATCCCAGGATCCCCCTTTGGCAGCCAGACGGCACATCCTCAAGTCATCTTAACACATCTTCCCCCAGCACCTACCACAAAAATAATACACACTAATGTTTATTGAGCACTTACTATGTGCCAGGCACCAGTCAAGTCCCTCACAGGTATTAAGCTGTTTAATACTGCCAGTCACCCTACAAGGCAGGTATTATTATTCCTATTTTAAGGGTGGAGAAAGGGAGGCACAGTAGCAGCTCACCTGGGACACCAGGGCACAGAGCAGTCAGGGCCTATGGTCAGGGTTCCAACTGCCAGGGGAGAATCGGCTGTGACTCCCTGTGTAGGTTGGATTCCTACTGTGCTATAGCTATGTGCATGACACGGAGCTTGGGGACAGTGCAAGTGGATGGGCAGGCCACATACTGAGACAGTGGAGTGACCACTACCCACCATGTCCGGGCCTTCGTTCTACACAGGCATAGTTCCCACTCAGTCCCCACAGCAGCCTTGAGATGTGGGATATGCCCACACTCGCCTTGTACAGATGGGGAAACTGAGGCACTTGCCCAAGGCCACACAAAACAGGAAATGATTGGGCTGGGACGTAGGCAGTGTGACTTGCAGTGTGCCACAATGTAAAGCAACCCCTAAAGGCCCAAGTTAAGACTCACATTCACCACCCCCAACAGATTCATGAGCAAAGACAACACTTTCCCTAGAAGGAAAATGGTTGCCCATGGAAGGTACCAGACAGGTACCCTGATTTGGCATAACCGGCACTCCCCAGTGCTCCTGAAGTCATGCGTGTGAGGTGACTCCAAGAGTGCTGAGCCATGTGGGTGCAGGCTGGCCCAGGGGTCCACTCCTCAGCAGCCAGCATCAGCTTTCTGTTTAATTGACAAGAATCATCAGTCTAAATACTAAGCTCCAAGTTTTAAAGACAGGTGTTTCTGGGCCCAGCAGAAAGAGGGACAGAGAAAGAGAAGACCACCAAGTCCAGCCTCTGTCTTTCTTGTGTATCAACTGACAGAGGACCCAGCTTGGGCCACAGGCCTCTACCCTCCTTTGCACCTGCTTGGCTGCCTCAAGCTGGCATTCTTGTTCTTTCTCTCTCCTTCTCTCCCTCCTCCTCCCCATCCATTCTCTCTTTCCTTGTCTTTTAGGGCCACAATTAGCGTTGCTATGGCCACAGCAGCTCAGTTGTCACAGTGTCTGGGCCCTCAGCGTGGAGTTGGCATCAGGTGACTGCCGGCTGCCCTCATGATTGGTTGCCTCATAGAAAAACAGGGCCTGGAAACGATTTGAAAACTCAGCTCGCCCGTGTCAGTGGCAGCAGTTGGCCCGGCTGCTGTCCCCCCAGCAGCCCATTGTGTGACAAACGACTGTTGCCCCTGTGGCACGTGGACCCCATTGTCCTGGGGTCTCGATGCAATTGTTTCTGCGTCCCCCTGGCTGCCGCCCCTTCAGCCCGCTCATAACTCATCTGGCCAAGTGACAGCCACGGTCCAGGCCTGGGCAATGCCATCTGTCCCTTCAGGCCCTCAGAGACCATAGAGGTAGAAAAGCAGACTGGTGCACTAGCTGCTGTTGGGGCTGCTGGCCACCCACCACCCTCCCCTCCTTACCCCTTGTCCAGCCGACTTCCTGGCACCTGTCACACTCCTGCTCAGTAACCTACTGTAGCTCCCATTGCCCTCTTGCTCTGCTTGGCACTGGGGTAGCAGGGGGGAGTGGAGGTGAGCACCTGCTAGCAAGTTTCTCAAGATGGACCCCCCAAGTCTCCTGATAGTGGAGGATTAGGGCTTGTAAACAAACCAAGCTCTAGGTGTCACCGTGGAGCAGAATCTCTGGCAACGAGTGAACTGGACAAGCAGTACCTGTGGTGGTTAAGAGCTTGGGCTCTGGATCCTAATCCTGATTTCCACTCACCTGTGTGCCCTTGGGCCACTGGTTTAACTCCTGTGAGCCTAGTTTTTCATCTGTCAAATGGGGACGACTTTTGTTCTTATCCCATAGGGTGTTAGGAGAATTAAATATGTTATTGCATGGAAAATACTTAGAACAGTGTCTGGCTCATAGTAAACATAATATGTTAGTGCTTAGCTGCTATTAATATTAATATTATTAGCCAGGCCCCCAAAGATCTGAAAGTACACTGAACTTTGGGCTCTAGGGTTACATAGACTCTGTCCCTGCTGCTGCAACCACTCACCATTTCTTCCACTTATTGAGCACTTCCTGTGAACCAGACCCATTTGACAGATGAAGAAACAGATCCTGAACAGCCATGTCAACACTCTGAGCTGTTTCCCCACAGAGTAAGGTCTGCGGGAGGTAATATATATACATACATATATATAAAGGGCTTAGCACATGGCTGAATCGATGGTACTATCCTGATTCTTTCTTTTTTCCTTGCTATTCACACACCCTGTCTGGCTCCCTGTTCCTTCCATCACACTCTTCCTCCCCATGGGGGACAGCCACCTACTGTAGCTACGTAATGTCCATCGTGTCCCCAGTATCTGCACATGGTCCCGCCCCCATGCCTTTGCATCTGCCTTACCCATGCAAGGAACACCCTTTTGCTTTCCTCCCCCCATCCAAAACATGCCTGTCCCCTCAGACGTCACCTGACCCCCTACCTCAGCTGGGAAACATGATGTGGGGGACCACTTTGTTCCCAGTCCCACAGTCCGCAGAAGGACTGGAGCTGGGCTCCCTCTACCCCGAGAGCAGCACCTCTTCCGGAAAGCGTCTGCCACTCTGACCCCAAGCTCAGGGACCCCCTCTGTGTCCTGCCTGCTGCCTACACTCTGCCAAGCCAGCAAGTCCTGCCCTGTCTGGGTCTCCTCCCTCACCCTTTCTTTGGTCTCATGGAGCTTTGGCCTGGAGTCCTGTATCACCTGTGTTCCCCCACACAGCAGATGCCCTTTAAGTGCCTGTTTTATGGGTTGACCCCAGGCCACCAGCTCCAAGAGTAGTGTGATAGTCGTAGTCATATCCTGCACTTTTAGAACTCACAGAGCTGTTCCTCTGTCTCCTTGGGTCCTTGTGATAGCCCAGGAGGGGACAGGGAGTAGGCAGCCCTACTTTACAGACGGGGAAGCTGAGATCAAACTATTGAAGGCAAAATCCCTTTGCATGCAAGTGAGGCAACCAGGATTCAAACCCAGGTCTATCTGCTCCAACCTAGGTTGTTCCTATGGCATGACACGTGGAGAAGCAGATGTCTCCTGGGGCAAAGGCCCTGCCCTGAGCCCTGGGGCTCTCACCAAAACTGTGCAAATGAGCATCTCCCAGGGAGCTGGTAAAATGCAGAGCTGGGGTCCCAGCCCAGGCCCTGGAGTCCCAGCCTTGGGACTTCCAGCTATGCTTTGGCGGAAGGACAGCCCAGACAAGGTGTGGCCAGGCATCAGGCAAAGCTCAGGCTTTGACTAGGTGGATCTGGGTTCAAGTCCTTATGACCCCTGAGTTGTATGACTTTGGCCAAGTCACCTCAGATCCCTAAGCCTTTGTTCTCTGGCTGTTGGAAGATCAGATGAGCCAGGAGATGCTCAACTGCCAGCACAACCGTGGAGGCTTGCAGCTCATTCTGGGGGTCAGTGGCCAGGGCCCTGCTCCCCCACTACCATCCCAGAGGTAGCCTGGTCCTCCCTTCTGCCCAATGCCGGAATGTCTGCCTCAGGGCGCCTTACAGGGAGTCTCCCAGCCAACCCTGCCAGACTCCTATAGTGGATGTGGGCACCAAGGAGCACTGTGATGGGAGTCCACTGGCTCCTAGGGTCTCTCCAACATTCAGGCACATCTTCACTGCACACAGCAGGGACCGGGGTGTCATGCGCCAGGACCTCAATGAGAGAGCCTTATCCCCAAAGCCCACCACAGGTCCTTAACAATCTCTGCTCCCTGCACACAGGCCATCAGCATGCCCCCTACCTTCACCCATGTCTAATGGTCCCTCACTAAAGACACCCATGCACCCAGCCTCACTCTCCCAATGCTGAATCTGAGATGGAGGAAGCTATGGGGTCACGGTGGCTATGACACAGTAGAGAACCCTAGATTCAGGAAAGCTGTCTTTCCAGCCATAGGCTTTTGGAAGGGCACTTAATCCACAGCCTGTTTTATCACTTGTAAAAAGGGCACACGTGACAATAACACCCCATCCGCAGGGCTGGCGAGCTAGGGCAGGTGGCTTTGTGATACACCCTGCCATGGCGGAGGGTTTGGGACTACCCCTTGGGAGGTGTATGTGAGAGACAGACCGAGACCCAGACCCTACAGCAGTCTACTGAGTGGGTTTCTCCTCTGCTGGAAAATGATAGGACATACTCAATTCAAAGGAAAAAGCAAACCCCAGCCCCATCGCCCTGGGCTCACCCGAGGCAATGTTCTCTTCCATTTCTGGGCAAGGGGGAAATCCAGCCCCTCCTGGGTCACCTGTGTCGCCTGCCTGCCTGAAGTCATGCCCAGAGGAGGCCATGAGAAGACACAAACTCCAAAAGACCCGAATCCCTCCACTTGCTGCCTCCATGCCCCCGTCCTGTCTCAACCTCTCTCCTTGGGTCTCTCTCTCTCTGAGTCTGTAGCTATGGCCCCGTGTTGAAGTCCTAGCCACACTTCCTGTTGGTGACATCACATGAGCTCTGAACCTTCCCAAGCCTCAGTTTCCTTCTCTGCAAAACAGGGGAACAACGCTAGAGGCAAAGCCCCTATAAGACCTCTTAGTACACACCCATCCTCTCCTCACCCCTCCTCTGACATGGTGCCCAGGGAGCCCCTGTCTCTTGCAGACCTGTCTCCACCTACAGTTCCCCTGTACAACCATCTGAGTCCCTACCACCTGGGCTGCTTAAAGCCTGAGCCAAGCTTCCAGGAACAAGGCCTATGAACACTGCCGCCCCCCCATCTACAGGTGATTCCTACACACCTATGCTGGGGGATGTGCCCCCCAACCCTGCCCTCCCCATGGCTTGGGTGACCCTGTGCTCTGACCTGGGGTGGTGTATGGTGGGCTACAGTTGCCCTCTATGCCCCAAGTGGGGCCAAATGTCATTCCTGTCTCCTCCAACATGGCTTGATTTCACCTTCTTCTGCTCCCTCCCAAAGGATGCGCCTTCTCATCCTTCAGCATTTCCCTACCAGACACCCCATTTCTCTGAGCTCCAGGGAGGACTCTGGTTGGCCACAAGTCTCCACTTTTTCCTAAGCCCACCAGGTGTCCCCAGAGAGGGCAGAGGATGCACCCCCAGGTCTCAGGAGACCCCAAGAGCCTGGTGTGGAGAGGGGCCAGGATATAAGCTGAGTTCCCTGTTGGGTGCAAGTGGCCACAGGAGACCCCCAATGTGGAAGCAGGAAACCATGCACCCCTAAAAGGAGAGGCATACTTTGGTGCCCAGGACAGGGCCGGCCACAAAAAGGCTGCCCAGTAAGTACTCACACACTGAGCAAATGAGCAAACAGACCCAGCTTTCCAGATGTCCCACCACCACTCCCCAGGGGCCAGGCAGGGGCAAAAGGCCCCTATGGACATGGTGTGGGGCAAGCTCGTCCCTGGTGTGTGCCCAGCTCTGAGCTAAAGCTGTTTTCATGCCAGATCTTGTGCCACCCTTGCAAGAGCCTATAGACAGGAATTGTTATGATCCCCACTTCCCATTTGCCAGATGAGGACACTGAAGCCGGGGAGAGACAAGCCTATCTAGGATCACCCAGGCAGGGGACAGAGGAACCAGAACTTCGCTTCCAGAGGCTGGGTTGGCTGTAACACCAGGAGCAGGGGCTCCTTCTCCCTGGGTGAAGAAATATGCTCTGTGAAATAAAGTCCAGGCACTGTGCTCTCCAACATGTAGCCACTAGCCACATGCAGTTATTTAAATTCAAAGTCTACCAGCCATGTTTCAGGTGCTGAATAACCACAATAGCCAGCAGGGATACGGACTGTTTCCATCACTGCAGAAAGTTCTACTAGGTGGCAGTAGTCTGGAACATTCTTTCCAATCTTTGCCACAGGGGGGAAAATACTATAGCAAAGTTTTTGTATTGACCTAAAACACCTGGAAATTTGATTTAGGTTTGGAAATGGAAGCAGCTGATTTCATGGAATTTTGAATTTTAGTATGTCTTATTAGAAAAGATTTCCCTACCCAGCACCCCTGCCTCCCACCATGAATAGCAAGAACATTAGAGGGAAGAGCTCTGAAAAAACGGGAGCTCTGTGTACTATGGTGATTCACAAAGTGGTGAGCTCCCTGTCCCAGAAGTATTCAAGCAGTAGCCAAGGACATGAACAATCAGGACCCTGTTAGATGAAAGATGAGCCCAAGGTCCCCTTTGATGCAAAGCCCCTGCCATTTGTGGGCACAGCCTGCAGGTATGTCCCTTACTGGGATTTCTGAATGTTCTCCCATGATGGGCAAGCCTCTTTCCCTCGCCAGACCTGTTTCCCCACTAAGCGGCAGAGTAGACAGGGCCCCTCAAGATGCTCAGGCTCCCAGAATCTCCCACCTGACCCTCCATGGGCCTCAGTTTCCCCATCTGGAATGCTACTAGGGGGTTAAGCCTCTTCCATCTCTGTGGGGCTGTCACTGTGACACACAGACTGTGGAGAGACCCTGAATGGGGAATTGTGAAGGTGGGCAGCCCCCCACCAGTAGGAAGTAGGGGGATGCTGAAGGCAGGGTCCCCTTCTGAAGGGGTCAGAGCATGGAGAGTCCAAGGTCATGGACACACCCCAGTGAGGATCAAGGTGGCACCTGGGAAAATCAATACCATTCTATAATCAGGATGATTTCTGAGCACCTACTATGCTTATCACTCCATATGTGCTACTAGCGGCCTTTTTTAGGGGAGTTGGAGGGGAAGACAGTCTTGTTTTCTTGCCTGGATATGAGGGCAGTGGCATCATCATATCTCACTGCAACCTCAAATTCTTGGGCTCAAGTGATCCTCCTGCCTCAGACTCCTGAGTAGCTGGGACTACAGGCCCATGCTACCACGCCCAGCTAATTTTTGTATATTTTGTACAGACCAGGTCTTGCTATGTTGCTTGGGCTGGTCTTGAACTCTGGCCTCAAGTGTTCCTCCTGCTTCAGTCTCCCCAAATGCTGGGATTACAGATGTGAGCCATCACGCCTAGCCCTGTGTGCCCTTCTTAGTTTTGCTCAGAAGGCTCTGAGCTCAGCAGAAGGCCCCGGCCCTTTTCAATGCCACATTCCAAATCCATTCCAACTGGGGAGTCTGGCCCCGGCTCTCCCTTTGCTCTGTCTGTGGAATCAGCCAGCCTAGGTTTAAATGCTATCCAGCCACTTAGTAGCTGTGAGACTTGTCCATAGCTGTCCATTGCTCTGAGCCTCAGTTTGCTTATCTGTAAAATGGGAGTGTTAACTCCTATCTTATCTTATAGGGAGTAGAGAAGATTGGGTGAGATAATGCAGGAGGGGCTCTCACCCCCAGTGTCATGGTTCACACTGTAAACGTCTTCTGAAGATTACAGATCATGGGGAAGGCCACTAGCAGAGTGTCTGACACTTGGTAAAGGCTTTATTCCACAATATTTCCAGACCTCCACTTGCCAGGCCTTGTCCTGTCAGGCAGACAAAACTCCCTGCCTCCAAGGAGATAACTTTCTGCTTGGCCTCAGAACGCACAGTAGGGATGCCTCGCCCCATGCATGCCACCTTCCCGCCAGTTCTTGGTTCCAACAGCCTGTGGGGTGGCTACTGATTATCCCCATTTCACAGACGGGATGGCTGAGGCACAGAGAGATGAAGTGACTGGGCAGTGCCTGTGGCTCAAAGGAGTAGGCCACTGGCCCCATATGCCAGAGGTGGCGGGTTCAAACCCAGCCCCTGTCAAAAACTGTGACAAAAATAAAAAAGAAAAGAGAGATGAAGTGACGTGCCTCAGCCACCTGGCATATTGGTGAAGGAACTGAGTTTGAACCATGGACACACCAACAGCCTGGGGCCTTCACCCTGCCATTCTGCCAGTTGGCTGAAATTCAGGAAGGGCAACCACCATTGTATCGTTTTTTAAAGGATGAGGCTACCAAGTGTCCGCATGGTGACACAGCCACTGGTCTGGGAACATTGTGGTGGATCTGGGTAAGGAGAAATACCCCTGGAGTTTGTGACTGCCATCCTATGCTGACCAGAAGACCAACCAGACCCACTTCAATGGAGAGTGTACTTAATTATTCAGTCGTGTTGTGGGAGGGATGAAAAGTGGGCGGGCAGAGCACTGAAGGGCAGAACCTGGGGAGATCTGGCCCCAATCCTAACAGGGGACCTTGGGCAGGTAACTCAAAGTCTTTGAATCTCAGTGTCCACACACGCCTAACAGAGGCAAGAATAGGGCCTGCCTCTTGGATTGGGGCAGGTAACCCACAGGTAGTGCATAGTAGTGTTTGGCTCAGGGTAGGCACAGGACAACTGTGGAATGGATGGATTTAACACCCAGAAGCCAGAGCAACCCTTCCAAAGGGACATCAGAACTTGTCACTGTCCTTAAGACCTATCTGCAGAGTAAAGGCCAAGCTCCTTGCCATGATCTGGCCCTTGGCCATCTCCCTCCCCTCCCCTCCTTGGCCCTCTTCCTTATGCTCTAGCAACCCTGTCCATCTTTCAGTTTCTCAAACATTCTAGGTTCTCACCCATTTCAAGGCCTTTGCACATGCTGTTCCTTCTGCCTAGAATGCTGTTCTGTGCACTCATTCATGATTGGCTCTTTTTCAGACTAAATGTTTCTTTCCTCCTCTGAAAGCCCTCCCAGTCCAGTCCCACCTCTTCTTGTGTATGTTCATAGAACACTTACCATTTTGCAATGAAGCATTTATACATGTTTCTAGGCTTTCTTCTCTAGGCAGGCAAGGTCCTGCCCAAGGTCCCTGTTAGGATCAGAGCCAGACTAGAATGCAGGTCTCCACAGCAGCCTCTACCCTTCAGTGCTTTAGGTCCTGGTGCCCCTGTGGGCATTTATTACATTCCTACTAGAGCGGGAAAAGGAGGAAGAATCCCCCTGCCCAGCCCAGCCACAACATGTCTCACATTCAATCTCATCCATTTCCTGTTCAGCTTAAACACTGCCTTCCCCAGGAAGCTCTCCTCTCCTCCCCTGAAATGGTTAGCCACCTTTAGTCTCCACATGCAGCACAGACTGCCCAAGATCACCAAGGCACCTGTTCTTAACTACCCCCCCCTTTCTAGACACAAAACACCAGGAGGACAAGGATGAGTATGTCTTATACCTCATTACAAGACCCAGAAACACCTTCTCCTGACAAGTATTTGTCCACTCAAGGTTTACTGGACTTCCATGTTCATTGCTCTGGGGTCACTGCTGTAGAAGTCAAATGAAATGATGAACTTGGCAGTACATCCACATGTATTTATGGATGGATTACAGTTTCTGCCAGGATCTTTGCCTACACTGCTGAAGATTAGAGCCTACATCTAATGTTTTGTTTCCTATCATGGAGTTCCCTTAGGTTGATGTAGTAATTGTAATAGAGGAAGGAACATCCATTTTGAGTTCAAATCCCATCTCAACCCCTTTTCAGCTGTGTGATTTGGGGCAAGTCACTTCACCTCTCTGTGCCTCAGTTTTCCCATAAGTAAAATGGAATAATGCTAATTCCCACCACTGGGGCAAATGTGAGGATAAGATCAGATAATGTATAAGACAGGGCCCAACACACAGTTGGTGCTCTAACCACGTAACCTATTTCTTTCTTCCTTCCCACTGCTCTCTCTCCTCTTGCCTGTGCCATCATGTGGAGGGCTTTGCCCAGGAAATATTGTCTCTGAGAGAGTCATATCACCAGCCCAGGGGTCCTAAGGCATGTACAGCCCTACCTGGATTGGCACATTCACCCTGATTACAACAGGGAGGTTTTACCTGCCTTCTTAAGATGTGGTTGGTAAGAAACTGTTACGTCACCACAAGCTGTTCTTGTCACCAATCCAATGATTAAGGATTAAGAACTTCATGAACGTGTTTATTTAGCTAACATATCTTTTGTAATATCTTTTGTAACCTTTTATAGGAAAAAGAAAATCAAGTGCAATTTAGCAAGCTTAGAAATTCCCAACTTGTCCGACAGTGAATGTAATGTGAAATGACTTGATCAGGAGTTCAGAAAAAAGAATCTTACCTTTCTAGAATAATAGCTGGCTTGGGACTTGGTGTGTGTGTGTGTGTGTGTGTGTGTGTGTGCGCACATAGGTTTCTGAGGGGTGGAAATGCAAGACCCCAAAAGAGGTCTGGGCCCCAGGAAGACTATCTTTGTTCCTCACCCACAAGCGAGCCTAAAGAAGGGAGCAGGGACTGAGATTTGGGGATGTGAACAACTGGCACAAAGATCTGGAAGGAGGATCACTGAGCCTCGTGGCCCTGGGAGAAAGGTGAGATTCTAAGGAAGCAGAAGCCTGCCTTCTCTCATTTGTCTAGGCCTTAGTTTCCCAGTCTGTAAAAGGAGTTTAGTAAACCTGACTTCAAGAATAAGTATCATAAGTTGGGGCAGGTATCCCCCAGCTCTGCCTCTACCTAAATGTATGCCTTTGGGCAAGTCCTATCTCTGGGCTTCAGTATCCTTGTCTGTAAATTGGGATGATATCAGCACCTGGCCCATGGTATAAAGATGAAATGGGGTGGTGCACTTGCTAAGGGGTATAGCAGGTGCCTGGCACACAGTAGATGTTTAATAACTCTATGTCTTAGTACATCTAAGGGTGGACTTCTTTCTCACCCTTTGAGTTAAGGAGAAACCTGGTCAATCCATTTTAAGCATGAGCCCTGTGTACCGTTGCTTGGGAGGTCAGGACCTCCCACAGGCCCTGTTCCCCTGCCCCAGCACCAGCAACAGGCGAGGAAGCTGCTGCCAATTTGCTGTCTAGACCCTGCCACTGACTCCTGACAGCTCCCCAGGGACAAGGCAGCCGCCTCCAGCTGCTGCTCCCGCCCTTCTATACATAGCCATTGAAAATTAACGGCCAAACTCAGCACCCTGGAGGGGGGGATGGGGAACCAGGCAGCTGCTTGGGGTGGGGTTACACGGAAGGGAGACTAGACCAGCAGACTGAGTGGTCCTTGGAGCCCATCTCTGGAGATGCAGGAGGGCAAATGAGAAGCCCATAAACTACTTTTAGGCTATTATTTGGGGAGAAAAACAGAAGTGGTTAGAAATGAGGAGTCACAGTGTAATCATAAACCAGCCCCCGGTGTCCCAGCACTCATTCTGTCCCAGACCCAGCTGAACTTCTTCTTGCCACATTGGAGGTGCAGGATCCTCCCAACAAACCTGCAAGTTGGGTTCTCGGGTGGCTCCATTTCACTGATGAATAAATGGAGGATCAGAGAGAGGCAGTGGCTTATCTAGGGTCACACAATTGCGAGGTGACAGAGCACCTGAGCTCTTGGCCAATGGAACATGGGGCTGGTCACAATATTCTCAGGGTACAGCAGCTTCGTTGTCTTGAGTCCCCACTTGACCCATCAGTAGCATCCTCTTGTTAAGCCATTTAAATGGCTTGACCCTTGTTTTCCTTACCTGCTAAATGGGCATAAGAGTGCTACCCTCTCATGGGTGGTTTGGGAGAATTTGGTGGGGATTTATACTGAGAGTCTGGCACAGGGAAATCAGGTAGTAAAGGGTTAAGAAATCACTAGTTGCTATTATTATTGCTATTATGATGTTGTTTTGCTTTCTGGGTGGACACCTTGGCCATTGCATACAAGATAACAGCCCTGAATCCACATGAATAGGAAAGAAAGGGTTGTGCTGAGCTGTGCTGTGCCGTGCCAGGCACTGGGCATGTCTGGACCTAGTGCTGATGGGGACAAGCCTGCTTCTCTTCTCGGCTCCCCCTACTTCTGCCAGGTGGTCAGTGAACTGGATAGGCCTGTTCACTGAGGACCTACCATTCCCAGAGGATGCTCTCTGCTTGCCTTGCTCTATTTTTGGAGAGAAGTAGCTACTTAGCACCCCAGACAGTGTGTGAGCTTGGCTGGCCCAGATACACAGGACCAAGCCCCCAGCCTGGCGGAAGCCCCTGATGGGCAGTGCCTGGGCATCTAGTTTCACAGGTTCTATCCCACACTCATTTCTTCCACACTCCCCTCCCAAAAGGCCTCCCTAGAAGCTTCTCTTGCAGAAAACCACTCTTTCATGTAACTAAGTGGTAACAGCAAAAGTGACTATTAATTATGTGCCTCATGTGCTATAAGCTTTATTTATTTAATCCTCCCAGCAATCAGTTGAAAGACAAGTCCTAACCATGCTCATTTTAAAGATGAGGAAACCAAAGCAAATCACAGGCCCTGCCCAAAACTTGGACTTTGAACCCACAAATAAGAATTGATGACTTTGAGTACTTGAAGCCAGCCAGCAGGGAAGGGCCAGTTGTCTCTAGGCTTCCAACTAGGAGGACAACTGTAGATTCACCCCAGACATATCCAGTGCCTGCTGGACTCCAGATACTTTCATAGATAATAAATACCCCCATTCAACCCTTCAGGGGCAGCTTTTATTATCCCCATGGAACAAACCAACCAAAGTTCAGAGGTGAAATAAAACAAAATTGGTGAGTGACAGAGCCAGCAATGATCATTTAACTTTTGCAACAACTCCATGCAGTGGGTACTATTTCTATTTCCATTTTACAGATGAGGAAACTGAGGCACAGAGAGCTCCACATGGCTGGAAAAACAGGGATGATAATGAACTCCAGAGCCTAAGCTGCTAACTTTTACACTGCCCTTAACCTACTTGACATTATTTAAACCCTGTTAGTGCTAGAAGGAAGTCCAGAGATTGAAAGATCTTGGGAAAAGCCATTTCATTTCTCTGAGCACTTTAGTTCCCTCACCTAGACAGCAGGGGTCATCAGAGCAGCCTCCTGAGCTGAGGTGAGTGATGGGGGTCACAGCACACAGTGGGTGCTAACAGACTGCTATGCACCTGGCCCCAGCTCTACACACAGCAGCCTCTCTGCAAATATCTGTTTGAATCTATTGCCTCATTTGGATCTCAGAAGGCAGATTCCAGGCCTATGACCCTCAGGAAGTGGCCTCCCTCTAATTGGGGGCTGCAGTCTGTCCCAGCAGGCAAGTGAGTTGCAGTGACCCCGGGGGTCCAAGCAACTCCTGGGTAAACAGGGTTGATCCGAGGTGACAGCCTCTTCTTCCCAGGCCAGCCCTGGTTATGTCCCCATTCCATAATGCAGGCTGTGCCCTGTCAACCCACAGACAAGGTTTTTGCTTTTGGAGGTGGGGCCCTAGAAACCGGCTCAGGTTACCCCGCCTTAAGGGAGAAAGACTGGGGGAGGACTCTAGCTCCCTCCTTTCCCTCCCCCTCCCTCCCAGTCACAGTGTGACCTTAAACCAGCCCCTTCTTCTCTCTTGGCCTCAGATTCCCCATATGTAAAAATCAGGGGGCCAGACTGGTTGACCTCCTAAGGGCCTTTCCAGCTATGAGGTTTGAAGACAAAAAAGTGAAGTGCTCTAAAAGACCCCCCACATATATGTACCTTGTTTCATTCTGTTTCAAGAAACTGTTTGTCTTGACTTCAGTTTCTATCTAATTTACTCTATGAATATGTGAGAACCTAGAAGAGACCTTAAGATCATCTAATTCAACAGCATCACTTAAATGATGAGGAAATGAGGCCCAGAGAGGGCAAAAGACTTGTTGAAAGTCACATAGCCAGATGAAGAACCCAGAATTTTGACTCACAACTTTCCCAGAACCCATGGAGGACAATTCCTCAGAAGCCAATTCCTCCCAGAAAGATTTGGGGGGGAAGGGATTTCCTGGAGCCCCCGTTAAGGTCACTAGAGAGGAAGCAATAGCTGCTGTGTCTTAACATTCACCAGGATTCCCAAACCAGGAGGAGACCTCTGTTGGAGGACACAGGAGACTGCAGGCATTCAAGTGGTCCCACTGGGCAGAGCCAGAAGCCCAGACACCCTAAGAGAGACCTACTTTGAAAATCAAGACCTTCTAGCTCTCCTGCAAAACCACAGAACTGAACATAATAATAGTTACTTGGCAGTTTCAGAAATCATAAACAACACATAAATACTTTGACCAATCAAAAAATATATAGTTTGTGATTGTTGAAGTCCTCACCTGTACTCCTGTGGAGAGGGATGGTGATTTTGCCCCGAGTTTCGAATAATTCCTGACATTATGGATGAGATGTCACTTTCTATCATCTCCTTGGGGAAAAGACAAGCAGAAAACAAAGCTCCTATCAGTATGATGGACAGGGCAGAAACCCACAATTTTCCCACCATTCAGAAGGATGGAGCTCAAACAGCTAACAGAACACTTTTTTCTCTAGAGAAAAAAAAGTACTAGAGGATTCCTGGGCATCTCAGGTCACTTCCTCAGGGTGATTCTACAGGGTTTTAGAAGCAAATTAAGAGAATGGAATGAAATTCCAGATTCTTTCAAATTAATGGGGGAAGGGCAGAGGGAAGGCTCTAGAATCCAAATGGCATTACTTGGAAAATGTGGATTTACAAAATAGGAATCAAAAAACCTTACTCCCTTCCAAGGCTTATATTTTCAATCTCAGTTCAGTAATGACCATTTTGAAAGCAAAGAAATAAACAAACAAACAAAAAGAGGCAGCTGATGTGTCACCTGTTTCTCAGGAAGAAACAAGTTCCCACTTGCAAAGGGAATAATAATTTCCGAAGGGCTCCTGCCCTGGAAATGCCTTCAGAAATGCCACATGCTCTTGGTGGAAAACCAATCCAATCTCCACACACTCCCTGCCACATAAAAACAGTATCAACAACAAATCTTTCTGCTTTCTACGTTTCTCAACCCCCAAGACCGAAACCAACATAGAAACTCATCAGAGACTCTAAGTTCCTTTTCCAAAGTCATTGAAAGAGGAAAGGGGAGCAGAGGGAGGCACCCTTGCAGTCCCTGTGCCCGAGTCGCTACCCTGGAAATGCAATGCAGGGCACTGCCGGGGAGGAGGGAGCAAAGTCGACCCTGCAAGGCGGTACCTGAAGCCGATCCTCGTGGGGCCGCCGCTGCCGGCGCTCCTGGACGCGCGGGGGTTCCGGAGGGGGGCTCCCTCGCGCTCGCCCCTCGCGTTCAGCAATTTGGCCGCCGTCGCAGCTCGAATCGTTTTTAAATTTCCCTCTCTGGAGCTGTCCAGCTCAGAGCATGCGCAGTAGCCGTGCGGGGGGCTTTTCCCCAAGGGTCAGTTACAGGGCAGGGTCAAGGGGATTGCAGCGGGAGTTTCCCAGCAGCACCGAGATTTGCACGCCCCGGGATTCCGTGTGTAGGGGGCGGAACGGGAGGGGGGACAGGAATAGGGACACCCCTCTTCCAACTTTGCCAACAGTGGCAACAACTCATGCCCGCGAGCATGCCTTGAGGAGCAGTGGGAGGATAATTTAGGCCAAAAGAATTAAGTTGCAAAAGGATGCTGAGTGCATTAAAACTTGCAATCCGTCCTTGGCCCAGGGCAAGGGAGCTGGGCGGGAGGAGAAATCTGTTGCAACCTCCACTCTTCCCAAAGTAGGGACAGGCCAAGAGGCAGAGACTGGGCTTCAGGTGGACGTAGGTTGGGACCACCTGTCTCTTTAAGAAAGTTGCGTCCAAGCGGGCTGGCGCGCGGCTCACGGCGGGAGGGGACTGCGGAGCCCGGAGCCCGATCGCTGGGCGTCTCCACCTGCTGGGGCCGCGAGGGGGGTGGGGTAAGACGAGCCAAGCGCTATGGCAAGGTTCGGGGTGCCCCGGGCACCGCGCCCCCCTGCCGCGTGCAGAGGGTGAGCCGGCCCGGAGCGAGCGCAGGGGCGCTCTGCCGCCACGGGAGCAGCAGCTACTACAACGACGACAGTGGCCGAGGAAGTTGCGGTGCTCCGGGTCTGGAGCCACTAGCCGAGCCGAGCCGAGCCGTTGGGGACTACCGCCCGCCGCCGCCCGCGCTCCCGCCCTTCCCCGCCGCCGGGCCCGCGCCGCCGCCTGCTCCGCCCCGCCCGGGCCCAGCCGCGGGAAAGGTGGCGCGGACCGCGGGCGGCGGCGGGACCGCAGGCGGCGGGCGGCGCTGAGGGCGGACAAAGGTCTCCCCAACCCTTTTAAGGGGCTTGAGTTAGTTGGATCCCCTGAGAAACTTTGCACTTCCGGCGCCGTAACTCACGCGCCTGGGTTGGAGTAATTTGCTATGAGAGCCACAATAGTAGGCATAGCCGCTCCCACCTTCTGTTTATTTATTGACGCCTCCTCATCTCTTCTCCACACCAGCCTTTTATGAGCTAGGATGGCCCCCTTTTTGCATCAGGGAAACCAGAAGCTCTAGTAAGCGGTCGTGAGTGGCTCCAGCCAACGCCGCAGCCGGAGTCAGGCTCAGGCTTCCAAAAGCGTCTTGGGGGGTTTCAGGCTGTCCTCGTGCTGTCTATCCGGCGGCGGGCAGGGGAGACGTGTCCCCGCACGTGTGACTGGGAAGCCTTTTATTTTTTTTTAACCGGGTGCTTAAGTTCAGGAAGACCCCGGGACTCCCTGTGTTGGGTGTGCCTGGATTGCATTTCTCATTCAGGTGGGCTGCGAACTTGGCGTTGGTCCACGTCTTCCTGAATGGTTTTCTTATAGCACCTGGAAGCCCTCCCTTCTTTCTTCCCTGCCAGGGGTAATAGATCAGCATTCTCTAGGGAAAGGAAAAGTGTAGTTTACAGATGTTAATTAAGGTGACGGTCATGAAACTTTCTTAGTTTTTCATCTCCCTCCGACCTGCCTATATTTAAAAATTGGTTTTTGACCACTTACAAAAGTGGTTTACATAGTTTGTTACTTTGAATTTCCCTGAACGACCTGTAATTCACCAGTGAAGTTGTAAGTGTTCAAAGCATTTGGGTTTATTTCTGTTAATCCTGGTTGTTGTAAGTAAAGGTGAGTGACCTGACCACCTCCTTTTGAGGATACAGTCCTTTTCATGAAGATATAATTTTATCTTTAGAATGGTTTGGAAAGAAGTTCTCTCTTCTGAAAGCTAATGGACTAAGTAAAGCCTTTTAAATAAAGAGACATCCAGTCTGTAAGTTCTGTAGACTCCTGCACTATGAAAAGAAAAGCAAGGATCCTTCATTAAAAGCAGAGGGGTAGGGGAGAAAGATTTTTCAATATGTTCTGGGAGATGATTTTAATGAAGAACTGAGATTCTGAGGTCACTGCTTCAGGACTGGTTGGTGTAAATACTGCCACTCAGACACCTGCTAGAGTTATTTAGAAAATCCAGGGAATTTAACAGAGAGCCCTTTGTGAGATGAATATATTTTTGCCTTTTATAAAAGTATGGTATTTCTCAATTGGAAGTCACCCATAAAATGGAAAAGTTTAGGCATCCTTATTTTTTAACAAGTGCCTCAGATGATTCTATGATCAAGCAAGTTGAGGCACCTAAACACCTCAGATGATTCTATGATCAAGCAAGTTGAAACCTTGACTGAGCCAAAGGTCACTAATACCTTTTTTTTTTTTTTTTTTTTTTGTAGAGACAGAGTCTCACTTTATGGCCCTTGGTAGAGTGCTGTGGCATCACACAGCTCACAGCAACCTCCAACTCCTGGGCGTAAGTGATTCTGTTCCCTCAGCCTCCCGAGTAGCTGGGACTGCAGGCACCGGCCACAATGCCCAGCTATTTTTTTGTTGCAGTTGGGCTGGGGCCAGGTTTGAACCTTCCACCCTCGGTATATGGGGCCTGCGCCTTACAGACTGAGCCACAGGCACCACCCTAATACCTTTTTTTCAATGAAAGAATGTGAAATTCCCCTGTTTCCATAGCTTTTTTTTTACACTTTATCATTTGATTTGGTGTAGAGAGAAGATTTTTTCTTTCTTTTTGAGACAAAGTGTTGCTCTGTCACTTGGGCTAGAGTATAATGGTATCATCACAACTCTCTGGCCTCAAGGGATCCTCCTGCCTCAGTCTCCCAGTTAGCTGGGATTACAAGTGCATGCCACCATGCCCAGCTAATTTTTGTACTTGAAAAAATAAAGACAGAGTCTTGCTCTTGCTCTGGCAGAACTCAAAGTCTTGGCCTCAAGTACTTGATTGTCCCACCCTTGGCCTCCCAGAGTGCTGGGATTATAGCTACGAGCCCCTACGCCCAGCCCACTTTGCTTACTGTTCTGATTCTCCCAGTAATGAGGAGAAAAGGAGTCAGGAATACATGATTTGTAGTAACAAATCATCAGTTCTCTTTCTTCCACTCTGAGCACTGGCTTGATCTAGCAAACTGGAGGGCATGTCTGTGAAGCAGAAATACCAAAGTTTTTTTCATGAACTATTAAGGTAGAACATCCACCAGAGCCACAGCTCCCTGGACTGTGTCTGGCATGTAGTAAATACTTTGGAGAGTTATAGACATTTTCCCCCCTTGCTTTGACAATAACTAAAAATGAGGTGGGTTTTTTTTTTTTTCTTATAAGAAAGTTTTAATGAAAAGATTATCCAGTATCCCTGCTCCAAGGTAGTAATGTCCATTCCTGTTTCATGGGCAGTTCCTGTGGCTCAGTGAATAGGGTGCTGGCCCCGTATACCAAGGGTGGCAGGTTCGAACCTGGCCCCAGCCAAATTGCAACAAAAGAAAAAAAAAAAACAGAAAAATCATTCCTGTTTAATAAGATAAAGTTTCATAGCACTGTGAAGCCACCATTTAATGACTAAAAAAAAGCATTTGCAGGCAGGAGCAGATTTTTTTTTTTTTCCCTGTGGGAGACCATGAACTTGATCCTTTTCATTCCTGTTAGCATGACTGATATGTGTATTATCGTTCTCTTTGAGGACGCAATTGTCAAGGAACTGCCGTTTGTAATTGTCATACATCTTATTTAATAAAAGGATGCTAAACCCTTGAATGTTTACAAGAAAGGACTGATCTGTCTTTTTTGCCTTTATGATAACCTACTACCTCTATCCAGATTGAGTTCAATCACTGTTCTGTTAAACTTCTCAGAAAGGTGGACAGGAGGTAATAAAATGAAATCTATTAAAGAAGACCCACAAAAGTGCATTGGGCGAGTTGCAGTTTTTTCTTTTTTTAAATTTTCTTTCTCCTTTTCTTTATAATAATCTCATTTAATTTTGTTGCTGGTGTCAATACGTCTAAGCATTCCTTTATGAAATTTTTTTTCATTTGAATATTTTTATTCTTCTGAGAATTCCTTTTGATAGTTGAAAGAATAAAACCCAGAGGCCTTTTGCTCTGCAGCTCTGCAAAAGGAGTTAAGAACACCAGGATGTAGGTTTCAGGGCTTATTTTAATCAGTGTAAGGGATTTTCTGACAATTAGAGCAATCCTAGGACAGCATGTCAACTCTGATAGTAGAAATCACCTTCAACTGAGCTGTTGATGCAAAGGTAGCAAGAGTTCACAAACCAGAAACCAGTTGCATTAAATCCCTGAGTCCACCCAAAGCCAAAATTCCATAGTATTTCTACATCTCATCTTTCAAGTTCAATGCCAAGTCCATCTATATAAATAGCACATTTTCTCTTGAATTTAGACAATCAAGTGTCTGCTGCTTTAACAAATATACACAGAAGAATGCAAAAATAAATGCTTTGGGAAGAACTTTAAATCATGCCATGTCAATTTCAGTGAAGGTATTCTTGGTAATGACAAAGCTGAAACTGTTAGGAAGTTATTCTATTCAGCTTAAGTTCAAAAGCACAAAACAGCCTAGAGGCCTCCTTGTGAGGCTGACCCTCCCTGGTCAAGTGGCTTTGGGCAAGTTATTCCCTACACTTTCACTTCCCCATCTCTAAAAAAGTACTACTAATCTTTAAAGATAGTAACCGATACAAGTAAATGCTCAACAAACATGGGCTGTGTTTCCAGGTAATTTTTGTGTTTCTAAAGTCTCTTCTCATTGCTCTGTGGGAAAAGGAAGGAATCAATCAAATTACTTTGGGAAGCTATCCCACTGTTTTAAACTATTCTGGATTTACTAACTAGTTCTAATAATCTGAAAGATTTTACATAGTCTTTTCTTGGCAATCCAGGAGAATTTAGCTTGTGTGCCTCAAGACAATGCTATTTAATATATTAAAAAAAAAAAAATCAGTGTTTTGTCTTTTGCACCAAACCCATCATCTTACCAACTTAAGCTTTTACCTTTGTTTTCCATCAGGGAGATTCCCACTCTGCAATCCCCAGTTGCAGAATTTTATAATTAATTTAATCTGGTCACTTTGTGAATCTCTTATAGTGTTATTTTTTCATATTGTCTAGGACTTACTCCTCTAGCCCCTAAGACACATGTTATGGGTGTATTTATGTATAAATCTGTATCTTACCTGAGTCTACATTATTAGATCTGTGACTATTACATTTATTTATTTATCTATTTTTGAGCCTGTTGCCCAGGCTAGAGTGCTATGGCATCACCTCAAACTCTTGGGTTCAAGAGACCGTCCTGCCTCAGCTTCCTACAGTACTAGGATTACAGGCATGAGCCACTGCACCCGGTCAATTACTCAATTTTCTTATATTCCACATTCTATGTGTTTTTCTATTGGTTTTCATCAGAGATCCCAAACCAGGGGGCTACATTCAGCCACAGACAGGCTTCATTTTGCTCATAGGCTTTCTTTTTCTTAAAAAAAAAAAAAAAAAAAAGACACAAATCTGAATTAGATGCCAGCATTTAAAAACCCTTCAAGTTGGGATTTCCAGCTTTTCTTGAGTAATCTAAAAAGTCCACACGAGGCCTACAATCCCTCTAGGCAGCTTTTATTTAGCTGGGTGGTCACGCGATCTCTAGTAAGCTACAGATCCCACCAATCCTTACTGCCCAGCCCCAGGGCCCAGGTCTCTGCCATTTATCTGTAAACATGTTTCTCATTGATCCTCATTTTTCACAAGAAAATGTGAAGACAAAAGTAAAACAATTTTTGGTACCCATATTGCTATCAAAGCCTCAGAAAGATTGTCAGATAATAATAATAATAATAGCCTATCCTGTTTCTTAACAACTTGCTCTGCCCAACAGTGTGCTAAGTGGTCTGTACCGCTTACTCAGTCCTCCTAACAGTGCTGTGAGGTGGGTGTTACTGCATAAGGAAACTCCTCTGATTTGCTTTATCTTGTGTGTTCTTCCTGATGGTGAAAGGATGGGGAAGAGGTGGGATGTAGGATCCCTCCCTCTTTTCTGGACCAAGCGGGTTTCTGATGGGCAGGACATTTTAGGTATCTTTTATTCTTTTGTATGACTTAGAGCAGGGCAGGTCCCCCTAGTAAGGATGAAGCTACATGCCAGAGAATTGCTGTTCCTCCACCATGGATCTATAGAGGTCCGCATTTAGTTCTTGGGGTAAATTATACTGTTTTTAAAGAATATAATCGAACGAAATCTAAACATGCAGACCACTTTATTTCTTTACTTTTTTTCCTTTTCTTTCTTTCTTTTTTGAGGCAAAGTCTCACTATGTCGCCATGGGTAGAGTGCCGTGACATCATAGCTCACAGCAACCTCAAACTCTCAAACTCTCGGCAAGCGATTCTCTTGCCTCAGCCTCCCAAGTAGCTGGGACTACAGGCACCCGCCACAAGGCCCAGCTATTTTTTTTTTTTTTTTTTTTGCAGTTGTCATTGCTGTTTAGTTGGCCTGGGCTGGGTTCGAACCCACCACTTGTGGTGCATGTGGCTGGTGCCTTAACCACTGTGCTACAGATGCTGAGCCCAGAACACTTTCTAACTGTAAGTAACTGGATCCAATGATTCAACCCTGTGATCCATAAAAAGGAACATTTGAGCCCATCATTAAAAGTTCAGATACGTAAAAGTGCTATATTCTTTTTTATTTTATTTTATTTATTTATTTATTTTTATTAAACCATAGCTGTGAAAAGTGCTATATTCATTTCAATCTAATGGAAAGACTTCATTCAAAGGCAAAAATGCCTCAGTGTTTGATATTCTTGCTGGGGTGAAGCTTGCTTTTAAGTAAGTATATGTAGTCTTTTGGATATTGCACTTTGAAATTCACAGAGATAACTTTTGATTGTAATAATATCTTTTGTGTAAGAAACTAAAACATGAAAAGGCATAGTTTCTCTTCAAGCTAGCCCTTTTTAATATCACAGACTGATGAGTATGTGTGTGTATGGGAAGGGGTCCTCTTATATCCACAAAAGGGACTTTAATACAACAGTTTGTTGCTCAGCAGAGAGTCCAAACACATACATTTCATCACAAACAGTTTTATCCTCCTAACAGTGAGCAACCCTGAACGGTCTAAAAGAACTGCCCAGAGAACTTTCTTTCAGTCTTACCACTACTGCGTATCCAGATTGTATTCCCCAATAACAAAAAGCAGTGTGTTCACGTACTAACCACCCATTCCCAAGGTTCTAAACTGGGTTTTTTCATCTCTTCCCATTTGTGCCTAAAGTGACGTGAACATGAAACATAGCTGCATATAAACTCCTTCCAACATAGCACTTGGGGGGCACTTTTTACTCTTTTTATTGGAATGTAACAATCCCAGCTGTTTGTTTTAGAAATGGTAATGTTGTATCATTGTAACAAATTATAGTTAAAAATCATTTAGTGTGAAATTGCAGATTAATCCCATAGGGACTGGGTATTAACAATCCCCCAGCCTTTTGGAGCATACAGATGGTGAATCTGGGATTTACAATAGGAACAATCACTGATTACATGCATGGGTGTAACGGACAAAAAAGACCTCCACAACATAGGCCCAGAGAATACAGTAGAGGTCCTAGCGCCTGACTTGTCTGGGACACTCGAGTCCCTAAGAATGTATGTTTCATCACCTTGCATGTATGAAATTCTGCAGTCCGTTGTGTCTGCTTTGAAACCTACCAAATGCGTATACAGAAATGTTCTTTCAGTGTGCTTAGCTTTAATTCTTTTGAATTCCATTAGAATTTGTTTAAAGAGCAACTTCACAGTGGAGCAGGCACTGAGATGAGAATTTGGTCGATGTGCCCAGCCGAGAGCTCATTATCAAAACCAGTACCTGCTGTTCACTGATCACCAGGAAGAAAGTCATCATGCATTATACGGGCTGGGATGGGTTGATTGCCCCCCAAATTAATCTGCCCTTGAAATGAAAAGGAATTCTAAATACAATGGCTCTGATTTTGAAACTGTCATTGGGCTGAGCCACTGACTGAAAACTGCGACATGCTTGACGTTGGGAATGAAAATGGCATGCTTGTACACACTGTCTGGAGTACAGATCGTTAACAGTAGTGAGCAGCCAATATGTGCTGGGGACCTTGAAATAGCCAAGTAAGGCTGTTTTCTTTTAAACAATTTAAATAATTGTTCACTAAATTTTAAAATTAGAATAGCATTTTAGCATTTAGATGGCAATTTAGATTCATGTACAACTTCTGTCTGTACCCAAATATGTTCTCCTTCCTAATCTCTGGTTTGATTTCAGATGCAAAGTTTAGAAATAACTTTGCATTCAAGAGAATACATTGTCTCAGAGAAAAATGGAAAAACCAGACTTCTTGAAAGAACTTAACATAATTCATACAGCATTTTAGGGCTTGTTTTTTAAGAAACAAATAAAAACTCCTTATCCAAATGAACTGTTGTTTATCCTAAATATTCTTTTCCACACCCCTTTTGATTCAGAGCTCTGAACAAAATGAATGTACAAGTGATGTTCTGCTTCAACATTTAAGTCTGGCTAAAGAAACTACTTTTTTGTTGTTGTTGTTTGTTTTTGTTTTTAAGGCATACATCCTCCAACTGATTTCATTGCTTATCCCTGAACTCAGGCATTTGAGGCAACGTTGGACCAGCTGAGTACTTAATGAAAATGTTCTCTCTATCGGACCCCGGTTAATTACCTCCCAGAAGGGTTTTACAGCCTTGTCTTGAGGGGAAGCTTATAAGCCTCTCAGGATACTTCTGGAGGTGCTTTGCAACTGGTCCTTACTTCAACTGGGTTTTTGAGGCACTGGCTTGAATAACATCTTGTCCAGAATGATCAGTGTAGCCATTATTGCCAAAGTGATCAATGACATTAGTAACATTGACTGTGTGGCAAGACCTTTCTTGAAAGAAGTCTGCTTCTAACAGTTTTGAAACACACATTAAATTATCAAATGCAAAATATGTAGTTGTTGGTACAATGTTTAAAAAGCAAGAAATAGCCAAAGCTAAACAAATTTGGTTTATAACCCAAAGTACAAAATATCTGTAAGTATATACTGGTAAAGGATTGAGAAAATAGTTATGGGGAGGAGAAGAGACATACTATTTGTAGAACAATCTCAAATAATATATGTAGGGACTCTGCATTCCAGGATAGAGAGGTTGACTTTTCCCACACTACACCTTCACTGCCGGGCTGGTCTCAGTGACTTACCTCAAATGAACAGAGTATGGAGATGGATAGAGTAACTTCACAAGTAGTCTGGCACATATGACCTTAACCAAGTAATGAAGGTTAATGGTAGCAGTGATGTCATGTGGATCTCAGCACCCCCTAATATGGTATGACAAGAAGACACAGGAGAACTTTATTTCTGTACTAGTCTTTCTAAAGATCAATAATCCAGCTGGGCACACTTTGGGTGGTGGGAGGATGCTTGAGGCCAGGAGTTTGACCCCAAACTGGGCAACATAGTGAGACCCCTGACCCTACCAAAAAAAAGTTTTTTTAATTCATAGCCCCATTCTACTTATGAGGAAAAACATCAGACAGACCCAAACTGAGGCACATTCTATAACAGAGCTGATCGATTCACTTCAAAATTGTCAAGGTCACAATAAAAAAAGAAAGCCATGACAAACTGTCCCAGACCAGACGAGAATGGGCGGGCAAGACAACTAAATACAGGGTGGTGTCCTGGGTTGGATCCTGCAACAAGGAGTTAATTAACAAAACTAATGAAAAAACTAGAGTCTGAATCACATCTGGAGTCTTAGTTGTGACAAATGTATGGTGGCAATGTCAAATGATAACAGTGGGGGAAACTGGGCGACAGAGCTCTCTGTATTATCTTTGCAATTTTCCTATAATTATAAAATCGTTTTGAAACCAAAAATGATTTATTTAAAAATCATGGAGGCCAGGTGTGGTAACTCACACGTATATAATCTTAGCACTTTGGGAGGCCCAGGTGGGAGAATCACTTGAGGTCAGGAGTTTGAGAGAAGCCTGGGTAATGTAGTAAGACCCCATATCTAAAAAATATTTTCACGAAATTAGCTGTGATAGTATGCACCGGTAGTCACAGCTATGTAGGAGGCTGAATCAGGAGGATTGCTTGAGTCTAGGAGTTTGAGGTTGCAGTGAGCAAGCACCATACCGTTGCACTCCAGCCTGGGTAACACAATGAGACTCTGTCTCACCGTAAATACATACGTACATACATACTGTTGACCACACTGCCTCTCATAAATACAAATTAAAAATCAAGAAATGACATGTATGTTCTGACATGTATGTTCTGGGTATATACACCAAGGAATTGAAAGCAGGGATTCCAACAGGTATTTGTGCACTCATATTCATAGTAGCATCATTCCCAGCAGCGACTGAAGCATCTATCAACATCTATCAACAAATGAATGGATAGACAAATGTGACATACACACACAGGGAATATTATTCAGCCTTATAAAGGGAAGAAATCCTGTCATATGCTGCCACCTGGATAAACCTTGATGACATCATGCTAAGTGAAATAAGCCAGTTACCAAAAGGACCAATACTGTACGATTCCCCTTAGACGAGGTATATAGAGTAGTTAAATTCACAGAGACAAAGTGGAATGGTGGTTCCCAGAGGCTGGGATAGGAGAAAAAGGAGAGTGGATTTTTAATGGGTATAGAGTTAGTTTCAGATTTGGGAGATGAAAAATTCTAGGAGAGCCATCGCGTAACTATGTGAGAAGAGCTTGAGGTTGCTGTGAGCTGTGATGCCACTACACGCTACCAGGGGTGACATAGTGAGACTCTGTCTCCAAAAATAAATAAATAAATAAATAAATATATTCTTACCACATTCAAAAAATGATGAGAATGGGAGGTGATTGACCTTTTATTCCTAACAGTTTTATGCTATGCCAGTTATCTGTACAATAAAATCACTTTTTTTTTGCAAAGTAGTTTCTGTTTTTAGAAACTTCCTTTGTTGAATAGTATTCCATGGTATATGTATACTACAGCTTGCCAATCCATTCCTGGGTTGAAGGGCATTTAGGCTGTTTCCACATTTTAGCGATTGTAAATTGAGCTGCGATAAACAGTCTAGTATAAGTGTCTTTATTCAGCCATTCAAAAAAATGGAGATTTTGGGCAGCGCCTGTGGCTCAAGGACTAGGGCGCCGGTCCCATATGCCAGAGGTGGCAGGTTCAAACCCAGCCCCAGCCAAAACACACACACACACACACACACACACACACACACAAAATGGAGATTTTGCAGCATTTGTACTAACCTGGATGGAGGTAGAACACATTATTCTTAGTGAAGCATCACAGGAATGGAGAAGTATGAATCCTATGTATTCAACTTTGATATGAAGACAATTAATGATAATTAATGACACGGTGGGGTATGAGGGAAGGGGAGAGCAGATAGAGAAGGAGGGAGGGGGTAAGGGAAAGGCAAAGAAAAAAAAGAAAAGAAAAGAAAATAGTGACTAATTCTCACATAAATTCGATTTAATTTTGACCAAAGTGCATTACTTAAACATTAATTTTTAATTCAACTTATTAATATGTTGTTTAGGATATTGCATCCTCATTTATAAGTGAAATACATTTGTAATTTCCCCTTTATAATAATATATTTTTTCCAATTTTAATATCAGGTGTATCCAAATGAAGTAGAATGATTTTGAAGTATTTCTTCTTTTTCTATTGTCCATAAGATTTGGCATGATCTGATTTTTGAAATTATCATTTATTTTTATTTATAAATATTTTGAGACTTGGAAAAAAATAAGAAGTTAACTGATGACTCCATACAGAACCTCAGAGTCAAAGCATTCTATAATAGCCGTACTCTCATTTGACAATGTGAATGTTACTTTTTTTGCATTATTATTATTGATCAATATTTCATTGCAGCAATCGTCTGACTTCTTTTCTGAATGTATTTATCTTCGTTTGTTCTTTACGAGGTTTTTGTTTCTAGTCCTTATCTTAAACATTGTTATTGTTATTAAATTTTTAAGCCTTTTTAATTTTGTGAAGGCAAAAAGTGGAAACCAAATAAACACAAAAAATAATAATAATAATAGAAGTCCAAAATCAAGTCATTGACAAGATGAAACTTACAAGGGAGAACTGTTTCTTGCTTATTTCTATTTATTGGGGTGGCCTTCAATTCTTGATGTTCCTTGGCCTGCAGCAATATCACATATGCCCCTGTTGTCACTGGGTGTTCTTCCTCTGTGTCTGTGTCATCACAGGGCATCTTCTTCTAAGGATACTGGTCTCATTGGATCAGGAGGCTATCCCTTACCCAATCCATTATGACCTCATCTTCATGAATTACACCGCAACCATCTTATTTCCAAAGAAGCCCACATTCTGGGCTGCTAGAGGTTAGGATTTCAACATACCTTTTCATGAGACACTATTCAACACACAACATGTGTTTAAATAATGCTATTTTGAATACATTGAGTTTAAATTAAGTTAAATAATTGATAAAAACAAAACAAACAAAAAACTTCCTTTGTTTATATGCACAAACTCTATGCAATGGGTGGTATGTTTACCTTTGTACCTGTTCTGTCCCATACGCCACCTTATGTTATATGTAATGCACAATTGATATTAATTGTGGTCCACTGCTTGTTTTTGTAAATGAAACTTTATTGGAACACAGCCATACTCATTTGAATACATTTTGCCAATAGCTGCTTTTCAGCCACAACAGCCAAGTTGAATAGTTGTAACAGAGCCCTAAAATATTACCTGTCTCGTTCTTCTCAGAAACAGTTTGCTTACCCCGGCCTTAGGTAGGGTTGGCTTCTTTCCCTTGGACTTGAGAGGAAGAACAGAAAGAAAGAAAGCCTTTCCAAGGGTGGCTATGGAGAGAACAAATTAATAGTCATCTTGATGGGTGTTAAAATGCCTTCTGGATGATTCAGGGATTGTGAGCTAGCCTTTTGTTACTCCTGATGCTTGAAAATGATTCAAAGATGCAGGTTGGGCTGGGCACAGTGGCTCATGCCTGTGATCCTAGCACTCTAGGAAGCTGAGGTGGGAGGATTACCTGACTTCAGGGGTTCAAGACCAGCCTGAGCAAGAGCAAGACTCCATCTCTACTAAAAAAAAATTAGCACGTGTTTGGCAGGCACATGTAGTCTCAGTTACTTGGGAGGCTAAGGCAAGAGGATCACTTGAGCCTATGAATTTGTGTGCCTTTGAGCTAGGCTGATACCATGGTACTCTACCCAGGGCACAGAGTGAGACTCTGCCTCAAAAAAATAAACAAAAAAACAAAGATGCAGGTTGTTGAAATAGCTCATAAATTAGGAGCTGCTTGTGAACTTGGTTCCTGCCTTCCCTAAACTATGGCCTTTTCCTTTCATTCATTCAACTAATAATAATTAAGCACTTGCTCCCCCTCCATAAAAACAATTGAGCCTCAGATATCATGTGCCAATTACATGCCAGCTGTTGTGCCAAGGCCTGGACAACAAAGCCTCTTACACACGTGGGTGATGGTATGCTTTGGCTCCTAGAATTCCACGTTGTGACAAGCCTGGGGACCCAGCTGTGGACAGGGTAGGCATAGACTCTCTGCTTTCCAGGAATTTATGGGGGAGGAGTCATATGATGACTTAATAAACAAATGAATGAACATGGCCATTTCTGACAGTAGGGTGGTGTCCTGAATGGGATCCTGAGACAGAAAGCAAACATTTGTGGTAAAACTGGTGAAATCTGAATCAAATTGGGAATCTAGTTAATGGTAATATGAATCTCATTTCTTAGTTGTGAGCCATGTACCAAGTTAGGGAAGATGTTAATGTTAGGGGAAGCTGAGTAAAAGTTACGTGGGAACTGACCACATTGTCTTTGCAACCGTTCTGTAAATCTAAAATTATTCCACGTCAGGTGTGGCTCATGCCTGTAATCACAGCTCTCTGGGCGGCTGAGGCAGGAGGATCTCTTGAGCCCAGGAGTTTAAGGTTGTTGTGAGCTAGACTGATGCCATGGCCACTCTAGCCTGGGGAGCAGAGCGAGACTCTGTCTCAAAAAAAAAGAAAAGAAAAGAAATTATTCCAAATAAGTGTACACACAAATACACACATAAATATGTACACATGTGCATACATACACACATACATGTATACTGCATACACAAAGTCCACTATACATTTTGGTATTTGTAGAGTAATCATTTAAATGATATGGCCATCATTTAAAAGTTTTTAATGGCAACAGACATACTGTTTGGACAACAATGTATATCTGAATGTGTCTGATGGGTGCACGTCTTGCTAGGGTTACTCCTGTCCTTTAGGAGCCAAGGAACTTCCTACTTCCTAATTTAATAACGGGATTCGTAAGGGCTCCGTAAGCTTGAGTGACCCATGCTTTGTTGCCAGTCCTATCCCAATGACCCCTACCAAGACCCCTGTCCCAACTCGTCTATCAGAGAAAAATGAATCTATTTCAGGAGCCATCAGTCCTCATTATCTCTAATTGGGTCTGGCGGCTGGAGACAGGCCTCATTATTTTTAATTGGGGCCCATACTTCTAGAACGAAACACCACCCAGCTTCATGCAGATCATGCCTGGATATTTGCTTGCAAGTTCAAAGTGAAATTGCATTGTGGGATTTCCAGGAAATAACGCTATTTTATACCCTCCCCCCCCACACACACCCCTAGCTTTATCTTTGTAGTCTTAGGTGGTTAAACTGAAAATAATAATAATAATTGAATTGGGGCTGTTTTTGTATTTGTCAGAGCGGTTTTTAGCATCTGGGTAGTCGGCATGTAGATTTTTCTTTCCAAATTAATGAATATGATAATAGTCATTTGGCAGATTGCTCACTTAAGTATCATTTAAATGCTGCTTTAGGCAGGGCCTTATGCCATGGATAAATTTTCCTTGTTGGAAGGGACTCATTTTTGCTAATTTTTCTAATTTACTATAACATAGGCAATCCTTTGCTTATCATATGCCTTTTCGTTTCTTGATTGTTATCCTGATGATGTTAAATCGTCAGCACCAAAAGCAGGAAATTCATTTTAGAAAACCTGCAGCAATGTCTGTCTCCACTATTGATTGTTTTAGGCTTTTTGGTTGTCCCAACTTTCCTAATATTTAAAAATCATCCAACATAGCATGTGATTTTTTCTTGTTTTTTGCCAGCCTCCTCCTCCCTGCCTCCCACCATACCCACACTGACCCTTTTTTGACAAGTTCAAACACCTTCCAGGCTTTTTGAAGACTTGTTTCCACTAGAGATAGAAGTTCTGTGATTCAGCATGGGCTGTGTCCCCTAAGAGAGTGGGAACACACGGGGCAGGAGGGCTCTGAGATCCCCAGATGCTTTGCCAAACACTCAGACACAAAGTCAGGGCCTCCTCGGAGCCAAGAGCTTCTTGTGAGAAAAGAAGACCACCCTGGAAGTAGGAGTTGGAGAGGCTTTTACTTATTTCAGGGGGGGATACTTTTAAGAGCTTTTGAAAAAAAGGGAAAAGGCCAGAGCAGTCCTTCCAGGGAATGTGAAACGATATGTCAGGGGTCGATCCCTGCAGTTCACATGCAATTATGTTCCCTCTCGAACTCATTTTTAAAACATGGCTCCTGTGACTATAGCTAGAGGTGAGTCACTTTTGTTTAATTTGCTCTTAATGCTCTTGTGCTGAGTGCAGTTCTGCAGCATACACACAGCTTAACCTCACTGGACTTCCTGCCATCCTCTCATGTCTGAGATTTCCCCCAGAATCTTTTTGTCTGCAGTATCTTGGTTAGATGTGGGGTGGTGTCTTCCTGCCTTTGTGCCTTAGGGTAAGTTCCTAACTCCTCTGTGCTTTTGTTTCCTTAACTTGATCACAGGAAAAATAATAGGATCGATCTTGTGGGTTGTTGTAAGGAGTAAATAACTTAAAATATGCATTTTAAATAGACCTGGGAAAAGATTATATGAAGAAGACTTCTGTAGCAATTGCAACAATAACAAAAATAAACAAATGGATCTTAATTAAGCTGAAAAGCTTCTGCACAGCTAAGGACACAAAAATTAAAGCTAGACAATCTTCAGAATAGGAAAAGATATTTGCATGTTATGAATCTGACAAAGGGTTGATAACTGGGATCTACAGAGAACTCAAATTAGTCAATAAAAAAAGAGCAAACAATCCCGTCTGTCACTGGGCAAAAGACAGGAACAGAGCCTTCTCTGAAGAACACAGACAAAGGACCAAGAAACACATTAAAAAACCCCTCATTTTCCCTAATCATCAGAGAAATGCAAATCAAAACCACCCTGAGATACCAACTAACCCCAGTGAGAATAGCCCACATCACAATGTCCCAAAGCTACAGATGCTGGTGTGGATGTGGAGAGAAGGGAACACTTTTCCACTGTTGGTGAGACTGCAAACTAATACAGCCTCTTTGGAAAGAAGTATGAAGAATCCTCAAAGCACTCAAAATAGACCTTCCATTTGAACTTACAATCCCATTAGCAGGCATCTACCCAGAAGAAAAAAAATCATTTCATCATAAGGACATTTGCATTATATTGTTTATTGCAGCTCAATTCACAATCACCAAGATGTGGAAACAACCCAAGTGCTCATCAACCCATGAATGGATTAATAAACTGTGGTATGTATATACCATGGAATACTATTCAGCCATAACAAGATGGAGAATGTACATCTTTTGTATTAACTTGGATGGAGTTGAAACACATTCTTCTTAGTAAAGTATCACAAGAATAGAAAAGAAAGTATCCAATGTACTCAATACTAATATGAAGCCAGTTGATGACTTAATACACACCCACACAAAAGAAAATTTAATTCAATTCAAGTTGGGGGAGATGGAAGGAGGACAGGCAGAGGAGGGAGGGGAAGAAGGATTGGTGTGCTCCCACTTAATGGGGCCAATGTAAGGGGGACACACCTGTCCTGGGTGTGGGACAAAACTACAACAGGGACCTTACTTAACAACATAAACACTGTAACCTCATTGTTTTTACATTCATATTAATCTGAAATACAAATTAAAATATGCAAAGCATCGTGCCTGGCACAGAGTAAGTGTTGCGTTAGGATTTGCTATTATTACTGAAGGGCAGCAGGATTTTCATGAACCTCAGTCAGTTTTAAGCCAACCCCCAAGTTTAAGTAAAACTGGTCAGCTTATTTGGAAAAAATGAGGTATTTGGAAATTGCAGAAGTTCTAAAGTTAAAGATGGTTTGTCTACCAAACAGCCAGACTTCTTAAAGAGTGGTTGGATCCTAGGAACAAGGGAAGGGACAGCCCTTCTCTCATGCCCTCTGCCCATGAATAATTTTGTTTTGTGTCAGCCTTGTGGCATTTGGGATGAAGGGGTTCTTCCTCCAAAGACATGCTCTTCTGACCTCCAGAGCAGCCGTTTCCCAAGACAGGAGTTTCCTGCAGCCACAGACTTTGTGTGCCTTTGTGTCTGCTCCAGTGTCCTATTGAGGTCATCTGTCTATCCGGGCTTGGGTACAGTGGCATCATCATAGCTCACTGCAACCTGAACCTCCTGGGCTCAAGCGATCCTCCTGCCTCAGCCTCCCAAGTAGTTGGGACTAAAATCATATACTACCACAGCTTGCTAGTTTTTCTACTTTTAATAGAGACAGGGTCTCACTCTTGATCAGACTGCTCTTGAACTCATGACTTCAAGCTATCCTCCTGCTTCGGCCTCCTAGAGTACTACTAAGGTTACAAGTATGAGCCATTATGCCCAGACTAATGCATATTTTTATACATAAATGCTCCCCAAAGGCCAAATTTGCTGCCATGTTTTATATGCAGGTTACCATAATTTGTCCCTGATTCAATGGAGGTTTTCTTTGGTCTTATTAAGTAAAGAAGAAAAAGAAAAAGAAAATGTTTTTTAAAAAGTTCAGATGGTACCTAAAAGCTTTAGGGACCTGATGTTACACCCTGTCATCCCTAATGATTCGTGTGCCCATTTTATCCACAGCCATCTCTTCCTCGTTTGCTCATTTGCTAGTTTTCCGCCCCATCTCTGCAGGTACCAGTCTTCTCCAATGTTCTTTCCCTTTCATTCATTGCCTTATTTGTTTCCAGGAGACGAACTGAGACTGTAACTGCAGACACACAGATATGTGTAACTGTGGCCAACGTGAGCTGGAGTCCTACTATGTGCTGGGGCCTGTATGCATGATGATCCCCAGCTTGCACCTATGATTTTCTGACTCTACAATGGTGCTAAAGTAATAGACATTTGGTACTCTACTCAACTTACTGTGGGGTTGCACAAAGATAAATTCATCATAAATTGAAATAATCATAGGTAGAAAATGCACATTTGACTTATGATATTTTCAACTTACAATTGGTTTATCTGGACCCCATTGTAAGTAAAAGAACACCTGTGTAAGTGCTCCTCCTACCAGCCTGGGGCAATGGATATTATTATCCACATTTCTGCAGAAGAGAAAATAAGGCTTAGAAAGAATAAGCAAAGCCAGGCCAGGACCAGATCCACCAACTCGCCAGCTGCAGCAACTGTACGTTTGACCACCTCAAGCTTCCTTCTTCTTGATCTTCAACAGGATGCTTTCTTGGCAGTGTATCTTTAAGTCTCCATTTCATTTGCAAACATTTCCCCTTCTTATATGTAGCATTCTTATTGGTTCTGTGGTCAATTTTTCTTCCTTGTTTGTTATTTTATTGTCTTTTAAATAGTTTTATTGAGATAATTCAAATATCATAACATTTGCTGTTTTAAAATGTACAATTCAGTGGGTTTTAGTATATTGACTTAGTTGTTAGCAATTTTGGTAGAAAGTTTAAACTTATCAATATCAAAAGTAAACATTTATTCTATAACACTTAGTATATGTCCACACTTGATTCCAACAAGGCCCTATAACAAGGACCTATGTAGAGTAGGTACTATCATCATCCCATTTTACAGATGGGAATATTGAGGCACAGAGAGGCGAGGTGACTTGCCCAAAGTCACACTGCTAGTGGGACTAGGATTTGAGCCCAGGTAGTCTGTCTTTAAAAGTGTCCCACCACCATGTTATGTTGACTGTGGAAGAAGAAAAATGACTGTACTTCTATTTTTGGTGGTGCTTTGTACTTTGCACTATGTAAAGTGTTAGAAAATTCAGGTGGCCCAGGCCTCCCTTGACCTCCAGAAGGACATAAAAACAAACAATAACTTGGTATTCCTGTCAGAAAGAGTCTAAAATTCAAGAGGGGAAGAAAATACAATTCCAATAAACTACAATAATTTATAGACTGGAAGACGTTACAGCACAGTGTATCAATACTGTATGCCTTTTTGGCACTCTGACCAGCTACCCTTCCGGCCCCCTCTCTGGAAACTACCCTCCCCACCTGCCGGGGTTGGGGGGAACAGCACCCATGATTGTCTTCTGCCACCCACATTTGTAACCCATTACTGATTGCGCAGTGGCTGACCACATGACCACAGCTGGGCCAATCTGATTCTTTCTCCCATGTGTGGACTGGGAACTCAGTATAACCAGTCATTCCTGGGTGGTCTCCTTCTAGAATGTGCTTGAAAAAAAGCCAGTCTGCACTGCAGAGAGATCATAAAAAGGTGTGAAGTAAGAAACAGAAATAAGAGACCTTGTAGTCCCAGAGAGGAGCTGTGAGAATGCCCATCCTCACTGTCTCTACAATCCCAGCTACTGGGGAGCCTGCAACGAGAGGATTACTTGAGGCTAGGAGTTTGAGACCAGCCTGGGCAACAAAGCAAGACGCTCTCTATTAAAAAAAAAAAAATGCCTAGGGGGCGGAGACAAGATGGCTGACTGAAGCCAGTATTCCACAGAGGCTCCCCTCCAGAAGGAGAGAAATTTAGCAAGTAACCTGGTATATTGGAGCTGCACCAAGAGAGAAGGTTGAAGAACGCACATCAACCCCACTGAGGCAAGCTGCGACCCCAAAGATACAAACAAAAGGTACAAAATCCATCACCAAGTGGATGGGAGTCCCCTCCCCCATGAGAACGGCTCGGAGTGCCCCACAAACAAATGAACAAAGGGCAAAGGTCCTCTCACTATACTCCAGGGGAGAGACCCTCTAAAAACTGGACGTACCTCCCCTACTAGGGTGCCACGGTGTTCTCCTGCCAAGCATAAAACTGTATATATTCTCTACCAGCAACTCTGAGCTCCCAGCACTCCCCTCCTCTCTCACTCAGAGGTCTGGAGGCCTGTCCCCCAGGAGTCCATATTCTTGGGTGATTTCTCGAGGGGTGAGGACAGGGCCTAAACTACAGCTGGTCAGTGCTGACTCTGGGGCATGGGAGTGAGGAGAGGACAGTCGGCTGAGAGGGAACCACACCAGAGCAGCAGTGCCCTGAGGCACAGAGAAGCAGCCGTCTTTTGGCAACAATAGGGCTCACTCCCAGATATTCTGAACCCACAACCCCTGTCTCCCTGGGCAACCAGAGAAGGCCAGGGATCTACTCAGGTGGCAACCACCATGGAACAGATCTGGGACAGAAACACAGGCCTCGTGAGTAAAGGGTTTGCCTGAAGCAGTACCAGCCTGGGTGGAGCGCCGGGACTAGAAATGCACACGCAGAGCCGGGAAGTTCCCAGTGCGGGGCTGACCCAGAGGACCGCTTTAATGAGCCTAAGAAGCACCTGGCCCTCAGGGGATCTTCAGCCTATAGACAAAGGAAGACAGGAGGCTTGAACTGACAGGTAAGTGAATACAAACCTGCAGGAGTAAAGACAGGGCCTGAGGCGCAGGATCTGGGAAACAAAACAGCTTTTCTTCTGCAGGGGAATTTAGCAGGGACAGAAACAAATTCCTGCAAAGTTGTTCTGTTCTGTTCTGTCAGTAACATCAATCAGGGGCGGGGCTGGAACTGAGTGAACACCCCCCAGCCTCCATCAAGCACCAAAGGTTGTCAGGCTTCACATCTCCCTGCTGGATAGAGGAGAGCACAGTGGCCTGGCTGAGCAGATATAGATTTCCTTGTGATTTAGGCAGGTGCAAACCCCTGGAGTATCTGTTCACTACAGGCAACTGGGTCAAAGCCCTGCAGGACTATCCGTGGCTGGGTGTGACAGAGGTGCAAGGTGGGGAAGGAGGCATCAACCTTCCCAGACTAATCTATTTGCTGGGTGGGTCCTCCTGACTTCATGGAGCACCAGAGCAAGTCATATCTGAGTAGTCACCAGACCCCTGCGATCCAGTTGCCAGAGACCTTTTAAACTCTCCCACCTGAGACAGGTGCTGACTGAGACAATTGATTTGGACCTTTTGAACTGAGCCAATCGCCTGAGGACTATTCAGTGGTGTGTGGTTGTAGAAAGCTTTGATTTTCTTTTTCCAATTGTTGCCTGTGGGGGGCGGGGTGACTTAATTGCTGGTATTTCTCCACAGCTTAGACTCAACACAGAGTAACTATTTCACTAGGGTCAAACAGACACCAGCTGAAAATAACAGAACCACTTAGCCCCACCACACCAAACAGGTCCCCAAGTTCTCAGGCCATAGCACTATATGGGTCCTCAACAAAGCTCCAGTGGAAAAATCAAACAGTGTAAAAAAATCATGGGGTGGAATCAGTGGAAAAACTCTGGTAACATGAATAACCAGAATAGATCAACCTCCCCAAGGAAAGATATGGCAGATGTAACTGAAGATCCCATTCATAAACAACTGCCTGAGATGTCAGAAATCGAACTCAGAATTTACATTGCAAACAAGATTAATAGAATGGAGGAAAATTTGGAATTAGAAATTCTAGCAGCAATTTAAAAGTCAGAATTAGAAATTCAAGGAGAAATTCAAAAGTTGTCTCAAGAATTTAACAAATTTAAAGACAAAACCACCAAAGATTTTGACACACTGAAGCAATAATTTGCAGCCCTCAAAGATCTGAAAAATACAGGAGAATCCCACAGTAACAGAGTGGAGCAAGCAGAAGAAAGGATTTCAGACGTTGAAAACAAAGCCTGTGAACGCTCCCAAATTCTCAAAGAGGAAGAAAAATGGAGAGCAAAAACAGATCATTCTCTCAGAAAGCTCTGGGATAATTTGAAGAAGGCTAATATCCGCCTCACTGGAACCCCTGAAAGTGATGAAGTGGCCTCACAAGGGGCAAAGGCCCTTCTCCATGAAATTATGAAAGAGAATTATCCAGACATGCCAAGAGATTCTGAAATTCAGATAGCAGACAGTTTCAGAACCCTAGCATGACTCAATCCGAATAAGACATCCCCCAGGCATATCATAATTAACTTCACTAAAGTTTTTATGAAGGAGAAAATTCTGAATGCAGCCAGACATAAGAAATCCATTACCTACAAAGGGAAGAATATTAGAATGACTGCAGATCTCTCTGCTGAAACTTTTCAAGCCAGAAGAGGGTGGTCATTGACTTTTAATCTCCTAAAACAAAATAACTTTCAACCCTGGATCCTGTATCCAGCGAAACTGAGTTTCATTTATGATGGAGAAATTAAATACTTTAATGACATTCATATGTTGAAGAAATTTGCCATAACCAAACCAGCTCTTCAGGATATTCCCAGACCTATCCTCCATAATGACCAGCCCAATCCTCTACCACAAAAGTAAACTCACTCAGAAACTTTTGATCAAACTCCAACTTCCACAGTGGTGAAAGGATTAAAAATATCCACTGGACTTTTGAAAAACTCAATACCCAAAATTTTACTAGACTGATCAATATTCTCCATTAATGTGAATGGCTTAAACTGTCCTTTAAAGAGACACAGGTTAGCTGACTGGATACAATAACTCAGGCCAGATATTTGCTGCATATAAGAGTCACATCTTACCTTAAATGACAAATATAGACTCAGGGTGAAAGGATGGTCATCCATATTTCAGGCAAATGGTAATCAGAAAAAAGCAGGTGTTGCAATTCTATTTGCAGATACAATAGGGTTTAAACCAACAAAAGTCAGGCAGGATTAGAATGGTCACTTCACATTTGTTAAGGGTAATACCCAATATGATGAGATTTCAATTATTAATATCTATGCACCCAACCAGAATGCACCTCAATTTATAAGAGAAACTCTAACAGACATGAGCAGCTTGATTTCCTCAAGCTCCATAATAGTTGGAGATTTCAACACTCCTTTGGCAGTGTTGGATACATCCTCCAATAAGAAGCTGAGCAAAGAAATTTTAGATTTAAACCTAACCATCCAACATTTGGATTTAGCAGACATCTACAGAACATTTCATCCCCCAAAAACTGAATACACATACTTCTCATCAGCCCACGGAACATACTCCAAAATTGATAACATCTTAGGTCAAAAGTCTAACCTCAGTATATTTAAAGGAATAGAAATTATTCCTTGCATCTTCTCGGACTGCCATAGAATAAAAGTTGAACTCACTAACAGGAATCTGCATATTCGTACAAAAACATAGAAGTTAAATAACCTTATGCTGAATGATAGCTAGGTCAGAAATGAGATTAAGAAGGAAACTGCCGGGCGGTGCCTGTGGCTCAGTCGGTGAGGTGCTGGCCCCATATACCAAGGGTGGCAGGTTCAAACCCTGCCCCAGCTGAACTGCAACCAAAAAAATAGCTGGGCGTTGTGGAGGGCACCTGTAGTCCCAGCTACTCGGGAAGCTAGGGCAAGAGAATCGCTTAAGCCCAGAAGTTGGAGGTTGCTGTGAGCTGTGTGATGCCATGGCACTCTACCGAGGGCCATAAAGTGACACTCTGTCTCTACAAAAAAAAGAAAAAAAGAAGGAAACTGCCAAATTTTTGGAACAAAACAACAATGAAGACATGAATTATCAGAACCTCTAGGATACCACAAAGGCAGTCCTAAGAGGGAAATTTATAGCACTGCAAGCCTTCCTCAAGAGAATGGAAAGAGAGGAAGTTAACAACTTAATGGGGCATCTCAAGCAACTGGAAAAGGAAGAACATTCCAACCCCAAACCCAGTAGAAGAAAAGAAATAACCAAAATTAGAGCAGAATTAAATGAAACTGAAAACAAAAGAATTATACAACAGATCAATAAACCCAAAAATTGGTCTTTTGAAAATGTCAATAAAATAGATAAAACTTTGGCTAACCTAACTAGGAAAAAAAAGAGTAAAATCTCTAATCTCATCAATCAGAAACAACAAAGACAAAATAACAACAGACTCCTCAGAAATTCAAAAATCCTTAATGAATATTACAAGAAACTTTATTCTCAGAAATATGAAAATCTGAAGGAAATTGACCAATACTTGGAAGCACGTCACCTTCCAAGACTTAGCCAGAATCAAGTGGAAATGCTGAACAGGCCCATATCAAGTTCTGAAATAGCATCAACCATATGAAATCTCCCTAAAAAGAAAAGCCCGGGACCAGATGGCTTCCTGTCAGAATTCTATCAAACCTTTAATGAGGAATTAGTACCTATATTACTCAACCTGTTCCAAAATGTAGAAAAAGAAGGAAGACTACTCAACACGTTCTATGAAGCAAACATCACCCTGATCCCCAAACCAGGAAAAGACCCAACAAGAAAAGAAAATTATAGAATATCACTAATGAATATAGATGCCAAAATATTCAACAAGATTCTAACAAACAGAACCCAGCAACACATCAAACAAATTATACATCATGACCAAGTTGGTTTTATCCCAGGGTCTCAGGCGGGTTCAATATCCGTAAATCTATGAGTATAATTCAGCACATAAACAAATTAAAAAACAAAGACCATATGATTCTCTCAATTGATGCAGAAAAAGCTTTTGATAATATCCAGTATCACTTCATCATCAGAACACTTAAGAAAATTGGTATAGAAGGGACATTTCTTAAACTGATAGAGGCCATCTACAGCAAACCCACAGCCAATATCGTATTGAATGGAGTTAAATTGAAATCATTTCCACTCAGATCAGGAACCAGATAAGGCTGCCCATTGTCTCCACTGCTCTCTAACATTGTAATGGAAGTTTTAGCCACTGCAATTAGGAAAGAAAAGGCAATCAAGGGTATCCATATAGGGTCAGAAGAGATCAAACTTTTGCTCTTTGCAGATGATATGATTGTATATCTGGAAAACACCAGGGATTCTACTACAAAACTCTTAGAAGTGATCAAGGAATACAGCAGCGTCTCAGGTTACAAAATCAACATTCATAAATCGGTAGCCTTTATATATACCAACAATAGTCAAGCTGAAAAAAACAGTTAAGGACTCTATTCCTTTGGCACAATAATGCCAAAGAAGATGAAATATTTGGGAGTTAATCTAACAAAGGACGTGAAAGATCTCTATAAAGAGAACTATGAAACTCTAAGAAAAGAAATAGCTGAAAATGTTAACAAATGGAAAAACATACCATGCTCATGGCTGGGAAGAATCAACATTGTTAAAATGTCCATACTACCCAAAGCAATATACAATTTTAACGCAATCCTTATTAAAGCTCCACTGTCATACTTTAAAGATCTTGAAAAAATAATACTTGGTTTTATATGGAATCAGAAAAAACCTCGAATAGCCAAGACATTACTCAGAAATAAAAACAAAGCAGGAGGAATTACGCTACCAGACCTCAGACTATACTATCAATTGATAGTGATCAAAACAGCATGGTACTGGCACAAAAACAGAGAAGTGGATGTCTGGAACATAATAGAGAACCAAGAGATGAATCCAGCTACTTGCTGTTATTTGATCTTTCACAAGCCAATTAAAAACATTCAGTGGGGGGAAAGATTCCCTATTTAACAAATGGTGCTGGGTGAACCGGCTGGCAACCTGTAGAAGGCTGAAACTGGACCCACACCTTTCACCATTAACTAATGCCTTTCACCATAGACTCTCACTGGATAAAATATTTAAACTTAAGACATGAAACTATAAAAATACTAGAAGAGAGTGCAGGGAAAACCCTTGAAGAAATCGGTCTGGGCAAGTATTTTATGAGGAGGACCTCCCGGGCAATTGAAGCACCTTCAAAAATACACTACTGGACCTGATCAAACTAAAAAGCTTCTGCACAGCCAAGAACACAGTAAGTAAAGCAAGCAAACAGCCCTCAGAATGGGAGAAGATATTTGCAGGTTATGTCTCTGACAAAGTTCTAGTAACCAGAATCCACAGAGAACTCAAACATATAAGCAAGAAAAGAACAAGGGATCCCATCACAGGCTGGGCAAGGGACTTGAACAGAAACTTCTCTGAAGAAGACAGGCGCTACTTGGGAGGCTGAGATGGAAGGATCACTTGAGTCCAGGAGTTCTGGGCTGTAGTGCACTATGCTTATCAGGTGTCTGCACTAAGTTTGGCTCAATATGGTGACGTCCCAGGAGCAGGGGGCCGCCAGGTTGCCAGAGAGAGAGAGAGAAAGAAAGAGAGAAACGACCAGAGTAGAGTACAGCAGGCACAAACAAAGGTGGTATATCCGTATATTCATACAAAGGAAATTATGTGACAATAAATATGGAGGAGGAGTACTCTATGGAAAAGAGGAGTTTTAAGCCTGGTCTTCGCAGGAGGAATGATGGAAAAGAAGAGGAGGCATAGAAAGCCAAGGAAATATCAAAACCCAAGGGAAAAAGTAGAAGTTTAGAGCCTAAGAAAGACATGAAAGGAATCAGGATATGTCACCTCAAAATATGCCACTCTGGCATATTGATTATTTTGAACAGAGGACAACCACAATGCCTGACGAGTTTTTCTACTCATTTGCTCTCATTTTACAGATATAAAAACCAAGTCTTAGCAGGACTCAGACACTTTCCCAAAGCCACTGACGCATAAAGTAGTGTAGACAGACTTCACACACCAGAATTCTTAGGCTTCTTGCCCCATTTCCTCCCTTATTTCTTGAAGTGAATTGGATAAAATTTTTTCTTTTTATGGGAGATAATAGTATTACTGTCATGGTGCTCATGTTTACAAGAGACTTTCAAAATCTTTTATATTTTCCCACAAAAAGAATTGTTTGTTCATAGTACCTTATGGCTTCACAGAGGGCATGAAGTGTAAGAGGGCTGAATGAGAAAAATCCCAACCTAGAAACCATTAAGAAAAAAATCTTCTAACAAAACTAAACTATGGTACAGAAAAACCAAATTTGAAAAATCCTAAATAATGCCAAAGAGCTAGAAACAAACTGGTTTTTTTTTTTTTGTCACACATAACAAAAGCCTGACAAATTGCCTTAAGATACAAAGAGCTCTTGCAAATAAATTAGCAAAAAAAAAAAATTAACAACCCTAAAATAGGGGGGAGGGGAGAGAAGACAAAAGAAGGGAGAGAAAGGATCAAAAATAAAGAAATTTAAGGCCAGATGTGGTGATTGATGTATATAATCCCAGCACTATGGGAGGCCGAGGCAGGTGGCTTGCTTGAGCTCAAGAGTTTGAGATCAGCCTGAGCAAAGTTGAGACCCTGTTTCTACAACAAATAGAAAAATTATCAGAGCATTGTGGCAGGTGCCTGTAGTCCCAGCTACTCTGGAGGCTGAGGCAAAAAGATCTCTTAAGCCCAGGAGTTTGAGGTTGCTGTGAGCTATGATGATGCCAAAGCACTCTGCTTAGGGTGAAAGGGTAAGACTCTGTCTCAAAATAAAATAAAATAAAATGAAATAAATTCAAATGATTTTTTAAAGTGGAAACATCTCCAATATTCATCAACTGATGAATGGATAAACAAAGGTGGTATATCCGTATATTCATACAAAGGAAATTATGTGACAATAAAAATGAAGTACTGACACAAGCTTTAACCTGGGTAAAGCTTGAAAACATCATGCTAAGTGAAAGAAGCCAGTCACAAAATGTCACAATAATGTGATTCCATTAGATGAAATTGTCCATAATAGACAAATCTATTGGGACAGAAAGTATTGTAGATTAGCTGTTTCCAGGGAGCTATGGATAGCGGATACAGGATTTATTTTTAGGGACACGAAAATATTCTGGAATTAGATAGTGGTGGTGATTCCACAACATTAGAACATACAGCCCGCCCTCTATACCTGTGGGCTCAGGTATCCATGGATTCAACCAACCTCAGATCAAAATATCCTGAAAAAAAAAAAAATTACATCTATTCTGAACATATACAGACTTTTTTCCTTGTCATTATTCACTAACCAATACAATATAACACCTATTTATATAGCATTCGCATTGTATTATATATCATAAATATTTTAGAGAGGAGTTAAAGTATATGAGAGGATTTGCATAGGTTATATGCAAACATTACATCACTTTATATCAGGGACCTGAGCAGCTTCAGATTTTGGTACCCTCAGCAGATCCTGAAACCAATCCCTGGTTGGTCAATTGTACTAAAAAACACTGCATTGTCTAAAATTTTGTAATTTTGTCATTGCATACTTTAAATAGATGAATCATATGTGTAAATTATATTTCAATTAAAACACATTTCAGACATACAAAGGAATACAAAGAATCATATAAAATCATTTTCTTTGTTGTTCATTGATATCTTTGTTGTATCCCCAGAGCTTAACACAGTACAAAATCAATATTTTTCAGGTGAATGAATCACCATAGAACACACCACCATATGAAAAAATAAAATGTTTCCAATATCATTGACATTTCTGGTTTTCCCTTTGTAACCAAATCAGTGATACATACCTACTACAAAAATGGATCACCCCTAAATAAACTGATTGATTAAAAGTTAATGTCCAGCTGGACTCGGTGGCATGCACCTGTAGTCCCAGCTACTTGGGAGGCTGAGACGGGAGGATCTCTTGAGTCCAGGAGTTCTGGGCTTAGTGCACTATTCTGATCGGGTGTCTGCACTAAATTTGGCATCAATATGGTGACCTCCCAGGAGCAGGGGGCCACCAGATTGCCTAAGAAGGGGTGAACCGGCCAAGGTCAGAAACGGAGCAGGTCAAAACTCCTGTGCTGATCAATAGTGGGATCGTGCCTGTGAATAGCCCCTGCACTCCAGCCTGGACAACATAGCAAGACCCCATCTCTAAAAAATGGAAAAAAAATTAATGTCCAAAGAATTGCAAGTATCTCTCTGCTCTTGTCAGGCAGGGATTGCATTAGGGGTTTGCTGATAGGTTATATACATGGGAGAGACATGAAATGAGATTTATAGAAGAATTGGTTCACATAGTTATGGAGGCTAAGAAGTACTACGGCAGGACATCTGTAAGCTGGAGAACCAGGGAAGTCAGTTGCACAGCTCAGTTCAAGTCCAAGGGCCTCAAAACCTGGGAGCCACTGATGCAAGTCCCACAGTCTGAAAGCTGGAGATTCTGGTATTCTGATGTCCAAGGGCAGGAGAAGGTGGGTGTTCCAGTTCAGAAGAGAAGTACTTCTCCTCTCCCTTTTTGTTCTATCTGGAAGCAACCAATTTGGTGACAGAAACCAGGGATAGATGTGCCCATTTTAATTATTGCACACATGCTCTGTGGTTGTGAGCCATAACAATTTGTTGTTAATTCTTAAACACTGACCTGCTGCAGGAGGCGATCCAGGATATGAAAGTCACAGATTTGTTCTTGTAGCATCTTGTTCTGCTTCTTTCTTTCTTTCTTTATTCTTTTTTTTTTTTTATTATTGTTGGGGATTCATTGAGGGTACAATAAGCCAGGTTACACTGATTGCATTTGTTACGTAAAGTCCCTCTTGCAATCATGTCTTGCCCCCAGAAGGTGTGGCACACACCAAGGCCCCAGCCCTCCCTGCTTCCCTCTCTCTGCTCTTCCTTTCCCCTCCCCTCCCTTCTTCTTTCTCTCTCTGCTCTCCCCTTCCCCCACCATGACCTTAATTGTCATTAATTGTCCTCATATCAAAATTGAGTACATAGGATTCATGCTTCTCCATTCTTGTGATGCTTTACTAAGAATAATGTCTTCCACGTCCATCCAGGTTAATACGAAGGATGTAAAGTCTCCATTTTTTTTAATAGCTGAATAGTATTCCATGGTATACATATACCACAGCTTGTCAATCCATTCCTGGGTTGGTGGGCATTTAGGCTGTTTCCACATTTTGGCAATTGTAAATTGAGCTGCAATAAACAGTCTACTGCAAGTGTCTTTATGATAAAATAATTTTTTTCCTTCTGGGTAGATGCCCAGTAATGGGATTGCAGGATCAAATGGGAGGTCTAGCTTGAGTGCTTTGAGGTTTCTCCATACTTCCTTCCAGAAAGGTTGTACTAGTTTGCAGTCCCACCAGCAGTGTAAAAGTGTTCCCTTCTCTCCAAATCCACGCCAGCAGTTTTGAGGTTTTGTGATGTGGGCCATTCTCGCTGGGGTTAGATGGTATCTCGGAGTAGTTTTGATTTGCATTTCTCTAATAGATATAGATGATGAACATTTTTTCATATGTTTATTACCCATTTGTCTATCTTCTTTAGAGAAGGTTCTATTCGTGTCTCTTGCCCATTGATATATGGGGTTGTTGGCTTTTCATGTGGATTAATTTGAGTTCTCTATAGATCCTAGTTATCAAGCTTTTGTCTGATTCAAAATATGCAAATATCCTTTCCCATTGTGTAGGTTGTCTCTTTGCTTTGGTTGTTGTCTCCTTAGCTGTACAGAAGCTTTTCAGTTTAATGAAGTCCCATTTGTTTTTTTTTTTTGGTTGTTGTTGTTGCAATTGCCATGGAAGTCTTCTTCATGAAGTATTTCCCCAGCCCAATATCTTCCAGTGTTTTTCCTATGCTTTCTTTGAGGATTTTTATTGTTTCATGCCTTAAATTTAAGTCCTTCATTCATTTTGAATCAATTTTTGTAAGTGGAGAAAGGTGTGGGTCCAGTTTCAGTCTTTTACATGTGGATATCCAGTTATCCCAACACCATTTATTGAATAGGGAGTCTTTTCCCCAAGGTATGCTCTTGTTTGTTTTATCAAAGATTAGGTGATTGTAAGATTTTCGTTTCATTTCCTGGTTTTCTATTTGATTCCAAGTGTCTATGTCTCTATTTTTGTGCCAGTACCATGCTATCTTGACCACTATGGCTTTGTAGTACAGCCTAAAATCTGGTATGGTGATGCCCCTAGCTTTATTTTTATTACTAAGAACTACCTTAGCTATACGGTTTGTTTTTTTCTGGTTCCATATAAAAGGCAGAATCGTTTTTTCCAAATCTTGAAAGTACAATGTTGGTATTTTAATAGGAATGGCATTGAATAAGTAGATTGCTTTGGGAAGTACAGACATTTTGACAATGTTGATTCTTCCCAGCCATGAGCAAGGTATGTTCTTCCATTTGTTAAAGTCCTCTGCTATTTCCTTTCTGAGGATTTCATAATTTTCTTTATAGAGTTCCTTCACTTCCTTTGCTAGGTATATTTCTAGGTATTTAATTTTCTTTGAAACTATGGTGAAGGGAGTTGTGTCCTTAATTAGCTTCTCAACTTGACTGTTGTTGGTGTATACAAAGGCTACTGACTTGTGGACATTGATTTTATATCCTGAGACATTACTGTATTTTTTGATGACTTCTAGGAGTCTTGTGGTTGAGTCTTTGGGGTTCTCTAAGTATAAGATCATGTCATCAGCAAAGAGGGAGAGTTTGACCTCCTCTGCTCCCATTTGGATTCCCTTTATTTCCTTGTCTTGCCTAATTGTATTGGCTAGAACTTCCAGCACTACGTTGAATAGTAAAGGTGACAGAGGACAGCCTTGTCTGGTTCCAGTTCTAAGAGAAAAAGCTTTCAGTTTTACTCCATTCAGTAAAATATTAGCTGTGGGTTTGTCATAGATAGCTTCAATCAGTTTCAGAAATGTGCCACCTATGCCTATACTCTGCAGTCTTCTGGTTAGAAAAGGATGCTGGATTTTATCAAATGCTTTTTCTGCACCAATTGAGAGGATCATGTGATCTTTATTTTTGCTTCTGTAAATATGGTGGATAATGTTTATGAACTTGCGTATGTTAAACAAGCCTTGCATCCCTGGGATGAAACCTACTTGATCATGATATATGACTTTTTTGATGATAAGCTGTAATCTATTGGCTTGGATTTTGTTGAGAATTTTTGCATCTATATTCATGAGTGAAATTGGTCTGAAATTCTCCTTTTTTGTTGGGTCTTTTCCTGGTTTTGGTATCAGGGTGATGTTTGCTTCATAGAACGTGTTGGGAGAAATTCCTTCCTCCTCAATTTTTTGGAATAATTTCTGCAGTACAGGAATAAGCTCTTCCTTGAAGGTTTGATAGAATTCTGGTGTGAAACCATCTGGATCAGGGCAGTTTTTTGTTGGAAGATTTTTTATTGTTTCTTTAATCTCAGTGCTTGAAATTAGTCTGTTCAGGAGCTCTGTTTCTTCCTGGCTAAGTCTAGGGAGAGGATGTGATTCCAAATATTGATCCATTTCCTTCACATTGTCAAATTTCTGGGCATAGAGTTTCTGGTAGTACACAGAGATGATCTCTTGTATCTCTGTGGGATCAGTTGTTATTTCCCCTTTATCATTTCTGATTGAGGTTACTAGAGTTTTTACTTTTCTATTTCTCATTAGTCTGGCCAATGGTTTATCTATTTTATTAATTTTTTTCAAAAAACCAACTCCTTGTTTCATTAATTTTCTGAATGAATCTTTTGTTTTCAATTTCATTGATCTCTGATTTGATTTTGGAGATTTCTTTTCTTCTACTGACATTAGGCTTAGATTGTTCTTCTTTTTCCAACTCCGTAAGATGGCTCGTGAGTTTGTTGATGTGCTCTCTTTCTGTTTTTCAAATGTAGGCATCTAAAGCGATAAATTTTCCTCTCAAAACTGCTTTTGCAGTATTCCACAGGTTTTGGTAGCTTGTGTCTTCATTGTTTTTATGCTCAAGGAAGTTAATGATTTACTGTTTTATTTCTTCCTGCACCCACCTGTGATTCAACAGAAGGTTGTTTAATTTCCATGCTTTTGTGTGGGGTTGAACGTTTTTGTTAGAGTTCCACCTTTAGTGCCTTATGGTCTGAGAAGATACAAAGTAAAATTTCAATTCTTTTGATTCTGTTGAGGTTTGTTTTGTGTCCTAAGATATGATGAATTTTGGAGAATGTTCCATGGGGTGATTAGAAGAATGTATATTCTTTATCTTTGGGATGGAGTGTTCTATATGCATTTATCAAGCACAATTGTTCTAGGATCTCATTTAAATCTTATATCTTTGTTTAATTTCTGTTTAGAGGATCTGTCCAGCTCTGTAAGAGGGGTGTTAAAGTCCCCTGTTATTATGGTATTATCGGATATCATGTTGCTCAGACTGAGTAAGGTCTGCGCCTGTGGCTCTGTCGGTAAGGCGCCGGCCCCATATACCGAGGGCGGTGGGTTCAAACCCAGCCCCGGCCAAACTGCAAAAAAACCAAAAAATAGCCGGGCGTTGTGGCGGGCGCCTGTAGTCCCAGCTACTTGGGAGGCTGAGGCAAGAGAATCGCTTAAGCCCAGGAGTTGGAGGTTGCTGTGAGCTGTGTGAGGCCATGGCACTCTACCGAGGGCCATAAAGTGAGACTCTGTCTCTACAAAAAAAAAAAGAATCTGGGAGCTTTTAAATTGGGTGCATAATTATTTAGAATTGAAATGTCTTCTTGTTGTATTTTTCCCTTCACCAATATAAAGTGACCATCTTTGTCTTTTTTGACTTCAGTTGCTTTAAATTTACATGTATCTGAAAATAAGATTGCAACTCCTCTTTTCTTCTGAATTCCATTTGCCTAAGAAATTGTCTTCCAACCCTTGACTCAGAGTTTTAATTTGTCTTTTGAAGCCAGGTGTGTTTCTTGCAGACAGAAAATGGATGGCTTGTGGTTTTTAATCCAGTCAGCCAATCTATGCTCTTCAGTGGGGAATTCAAGCCATTAACATTTATTGAGATAATTGATAAGTGTGGTAGTGTTCTATTCATCTTATTTTGTTGTGAGAGTCCATTGCTTAGTTTTATCTTTTGCATCAGTGTGGAAGTTAGGTTCTGTCCTTCAGTTTCTGAGTTCTTACTTTGCTGCTGATCCATTGTGATGATCAGTGTATAGAACAGATCGAAGTACTTCCTGTAGGGCTGGTCTTGTTGTGCTGAATTTCCTTACTGTTTGCATATCAGTAAATGATTTGATTTCTCTGTCAGTTTTAAAGCTTAGCTTAGCAGGATATAGAATTCTGGACTGGAAATTGTTCTGCTTAAGTAGATTAAAGGTAGATGACCATTGTCTTCTTGCTTAGAAAGTTTCATTAGAGAAGTCTGCAGTCCCTCTGGTGGATTTGCCCCTGTAGATCAACTGGCACTTACTCCTGGCAGCTTGCAGAATATTTTCTTTTGTCTTGACTTTGGACAGGTTCATCACAATGTGTCTTGGAGAAACTCAGTTAGAGCTGAGGCGACCTGGGATCTCATATCACTCTGAAAGGAGTGTGTCAGAATCTTTGGTGATATTTGGGAAATTTTCATTTATCATATTCTCTAGTGTGGCTTCCATTCCCCTGGGGCATTCTTCTTCCCCTTCTGGGATTCCTATAACTCGTATGTTGAAACGCTTCATAAAGTTCCATAATTCTGTCAGTGAACATTCTGCTTTCTCTCTCTTCTTTTCTGCCTCTTTAACTATCTGAGTTATCTCAAGAACTTTGTCCTCTACCTCCGAAATTCTTTCTTCTGCATGGTCTAACCTGTTGCTGATACTTTCTATTGTATCTTTAAATTCCCTAATTGACTGCTTCATTTCCTTCAGCTCTGCTATATCCTTTCTATATTCTTCATATTGTTCATCTCTTATTTGATTCTGTTTTTGGATTTCCTTTTGGTTATTTTCCACTTTATCAGCAGTTTCCTTCATTGTTTCCATCATTTCCTTTATTGTTTTCATCATGTGTATTCTAAATTCCCTTTCTGTCATTCCTAACATTTCTTTATAGGTGGAATCCTCTGCAGTAGCTACCTCATGGTCCCTTGGAGGGGTTGCTCTGGACTGGTTCTTCATGTTGCCAGGAGTTTTCTGCTGATTCTTCCTCATGAGTGATTTCTTTTATCAGTCTCCTTGCCCTAATTTTCCTTTCACTTACTCTTGCTCTTTAAGTTGCTGTGCCTGTGGACTAGGGTTTCGATGAGTCCTTTTGGTACAGGACCAGAAGGATGAGAAGGTTGAAGAGCAAGAAGGGATAAAGAACAAAAAAACAAACAAAAAAAAAAAAAAAGAAAGAAAGAAAAGGAAAAAACAGAAAGGAGAAGGGGTGGTTAAAAGGGAATATTGATAAAGAGAAAAGAGGCACAGAAAGAGGGAGACAGAGCAATATAGGTGTATAGTAGGGTACTTTGACACAACCTTAAAAAAAAAAAACCCAACCTCTGGGGGTACCTGGTTGGGTGGTTCCCTTGAGGTCAGCAGCTCTTTGCTAGCCTGATTGGACACAGTACCCTACCTCCACCAAGTAGAGAGGAAAGACAAAAATGCTGTAAATCAAACCAAAACAAGCAAACAGAAAACTTTTATAGGATAAAATTGGGAGAAAAACCAAATAATAGGGGTAGAAACACTAGCAAAAGTGAAGTTCTAATTATTGAAAAAGGCAACAATGGGCAATTATATTTAAACTAGAAAAATGGAGAAAGAAAAGAAAGACAAAAAATAAAAGAAAAATCTATAGGGAAAAGGTTGAAATTAAAAAACAAAACAAAACAACAACAACCAAAAACAAACAAAAAAAAAACAAAAGAAAGAAAAAACAAAAAACAAAGCAGTATATATATCTTGTCTTGAATATTGTCTGGGCAACAGGTGATCTTCGTGGGTATGAGATGTTAATCACAATGCTGATACGACTAGAGGCCTCTGCTGATTTCTCAAACCCCACAGGGTGGAGACCCTAAATCTCTCTTCAGCCGTCTTAAAGTCACTTTAGACTTCTAAACTTGCTAAGGAGAAGCTTTCCCAGGAAAGCACTTGTCGCTGGGATCTCTTCTGAAGTGGCTATCCACTTACCCAGTGTGCCAAAACCGGCCTCACTCTGCCCCTGAGGGTTAAGGCTGTAAGGCAGCTCAGTCCCCGCCTTTAGGCTGCTCAGTCACTAGATTACTAGCTCCCACCCGATCCTTGCTCTGTGACCCCTGAGGGCGGAGCTTGCTGGGGCAGTTCCAGGGCTCCACACGGCCCAAAGACGAACACTATTAGCTCAGTCTGGCTCAGTGGCTCAGTCTGGGGCCCTAGACAACACCCAAAGTTCTCTGCCCCCTTCCCAAGCTCTCCCAAGGAAGTTCAACTGAGTGCCAAGTCCAAAAACACCAAAACAGATCACAGGTAAGACCTTTCCAGTTTTCAGTCTCAATGCTGCTGTACTTACAGCTGCCAGCGGGATTAGACCAAACAAACACACGCAACCACTTGCCAGTTTTCCACTGATTTTGTCCTCCTCTTGGGGTCCAGAAGTCTCTCGCTGACTCCCTGTGTCTTCAAAGGGATGATTATAGGTAGATCCCACCAGCCAGAGATGCCTAGAATCTTGTCTCCCCAGACTCACAGTGCCCAGTTGCAAGAAATATGTTACTCGGCCGCCATCTTGCTCCACTCCCTCTGCTTCTTTATTTTAGAACTCTTTCTAGAGCAGTGGCCCTCAGACATGGCTGCACCTAAAAAGTGTTTTGAAATCCTGGTGCATGGCTGGCCAGTGGCACATGCCTAAAATCCTAGCACTTTCGGAGGCTGAGGCAGGAGGATTGCTTGAGCCCAGGAGTTTGAGACTGCATTGAGCTATGATTGTGTCATTGCAGTCCAGCCTGGGTAACAGAGAGAGATGCTGTCTCTAAAAATAAATGAATTAATTAATTTCATTAAATTTAAATTAAAATCCCATTGCCAAGGCATTCTCCTAGATAAATGACATCGGACCCACTCGAGAGTGGGCATTGGCTCCTGTTTGATTCCAAGGTGTCTTCAGGGCTGAGATCCACTGATATTTTATAAGAGAGGGAATTTGTGGGAATTTTTAACATATTGCAAACATCAACGTATGATATATCAAGTGGTCATTATCTGTTTCCTTCCAGCATTCATGCATGTTGGGATTTTAAATGCTACTTGATCTAGTAAAAGCCTGGTATGTGTCAAAATGACAAGATTCCCCAAGTGTATCACTGAGTGAAAAAACTAAGCTGCAGAACTCTATATAGCACGTGATATTCTCCCATAAACATGCACATGTAAAGCAAATTCTATGTGATACAGGTGCATATCCAGGTATGGACATACATACGAAGATCTGGAATGAAACACAGAGAGATAATAATGGATTAAGGCCTAGTATTGAGGGGATGACCCTGGTGTCGCACACTCTTCCCAATGTTTTCTATGTATTAAATATGTTAACAGCCTAGGCTGGTTGTACCAAAATCCTCCCAAGTTTTACAGGTCAGGAAGCTGAAGCCCAAGGGGTCAATCGCCCACAGTTCCTACATCCAGTAAGGAGCACTGTCTGGATATGAACAAACCCAGCATTGGCTCTGTGGTCCATGCTTTTGGCCATGATCCTACTGTAGCAGCAGGCTTAGATCTGAGGGCATGAGGCTTATTCAATGTGGTGGGTGAGGGGCCTGGGGTCTTTTAAAGAAAAAATACAACCGTATAAATATTCAATAAGGTCCTGACTGGGACGGGGTGAACTCTAAGCTTTACAGTAAGGCCACCTGTAACCGAGATGCCACCTGTGTCTACAACCTCGTTTGTTTGTTTGTTTGTTCTTTAATGAGGAGATAGTGCCCACACATTACTTTTACATCTGAAAATTATAACTGAAAATAAAGCACACTACCCAGGAAAGGCCATTGTCTCCATATTATAAACCATGAAGTTGCCCTGCCAACTTGATTAAGTTTGAGGATGTGAAATTTTCCAAACAGAGCCAGTAGGTGATTTTAGCAGGAGTTCTTTGGAGAGGGATCTAGGCTAAGTGGTTGGGAGAATTTTTATTTTTTAGCATAGCTCACTGAGGGGGCCTGCCTTTATTTCAGTAGTCAGTGACTGGTCAGGAACGTAAGTAACTAATCAAAGATCAGCAGTGGCTGTAATGTAATCTCAAGGAAGGTCCAGTTTCCAGTTCTTATCGCTCTGAAATGGCCCTGTGTGCCCACAGGTAGGCAGCCATAAGAGGCAGTCTCTGCCTCCAACCATGAATAATTAACTCAGCTCCACCCAGTGAGCTAGATTCGCCTCATACCTTGTTGCTGAGTGTCACAGCTGCAGGACATAAGGCTGTGGGAAGCAAGTTTTGAATGGTTCAAGTGCAATAGTTGTGAACAACTCACCGTCACTCCATGCATGATGGGATCCAAGGTAATGAGACTCAAATGCTTCAAGGGGACTTCTCTGCTACCAGGAGCTGTCTAAATGACAGTAATGCTGGGCCTCCAGGAGGCCTGGAGAAAGAATGGGGCTCATGGATAAGATCTGAATTTATTTGGTGAAAATTTTTATTTAATATGATCAAGTAGATGTCTCCCTTTTGTTGGCTAGGGGAAATGTGACTATTTAGAGCCATAGTGCATTGTGTTACCAGTTCATTTCAGATTGGTTTAAAACAGTGTGCTGTCCAGTAAAACATTCAGTGAAGAGAAAAATGGTTTCTGTTAGCGCTGTCCAGTGTGGTAGCCATAGGTCACATGTGACTACTGAGTGCTTGGACTGTAGCTGGTGTGGCTGGGGAACTGAATTTTAAATTTTGCTGGATTTTCATTAATTTAAATAGCTGCATATGGCTAGTGGTTACTGTGTTAGTACAGGCAGAACCTTAAATGACAGACGCTAACCTCATGTTGAAGGAAATTGTAGGTAATAGTTGCCTTTATGTGTAAGACTATTTGTACATATTCTTCATTATCCCAGATACCTTGTTTACTTTTAAATGTGGTAACCCTAAATTTTCCCAGGTAATGATCACTTTAAGAAGCTAAAACTGAGCTGTTTTCATTGTCCGGTTGATAATGAAAAAGCCCTCCTAGGGAGATGGAAGGCAGACCCAGAGTATCAAACCTATCAAAAAAAGAAGTCCTTGGAAAGAGGACTGGAAGAAGCCCTCCAGAGGGCTGAGTTTTGTCAGAAAACATTATTTGTTGAAGAATTATTTCTCCTTCTCTACACAGCCAAAAAGGTTACAGAGACATTTGTGTATGTAGTTAGAATAATTTAGTAGCCATTCACAGAAGCCTTAGGCACCATGAGGAAACTCTAGCTACAGCCTGTCATCGATCCATTCAACCAATTATCCATTTCTATAGCACCAAGTACATTGCCTGGACAACTGGAAACTCAAAATGACCCTGTCCTGGGACTGGAAACGTATTTGAATGCCCTGAAGAAGGTCCTGATTTTATTTTCCATTCCTGCATTACATCTCAAAATGCAACTCTAGGAAGCACAACTCTTGGGGAGAAAATAATTTAGCTGATTGGTAAAGGGGAGTATTTGCTGTGCAAAAGGTCTTTGCAGAGGAAAGGCAACAGGTGGGCCTCTCTTCATGCAAGGTCCCATTGTGGCACTTTTTATTGTCATGGCTGTATGAAATTCATGCACAAGTAAACATGCAGATTTATCTATACCAGAGTTATACCTCTTTTTCTTCACATAACTATACCATTTAAAAAAATGAAAGAAGCTCTTTTTCCTTATGAGTTAATTCCCAGATGCCCTTGGTAAAACATTGTTGAGATGGAGAACTGCTCTAGAATGAAAAAGAGCAAACGATTGATGTATCCAGCAGTGTGGATAGAGCTCAATGGCATTATACTGAGTGGGGGAAAAAACAACTTCCAAAGATTATACAGGGAGGCCAAAACGCTCATGTCAATGTAAAATAGTGTGCAATTTAAAATTGCACACGAACTTTATGGACACCCTATATATACTGTATGATTACATTTACATATTGTTCTCAAAATGGCATGATTATGGAGGTAGAGAATGGATTGCTGGTTGTTAGGAATTAGGAAAATTGTGGGGTGGGGGTCTGACTACAAAGGATGACTATTCATCTTGAGGGGTAAGGGAACAGTTCTGCCTGCTGATTGTCATGGTGATTATAAGAATTTACACTTGGGATGTAGTTATGTGGAACCATACACACGCACACACAGACACATACACCAGTGAAGGTAAAAACGGGTGAAATCTGAATAATGCCTGAATTACTATTGTGAATTTCTTAGCATTGTAGTTGTGTTATCTTTGGGGAAAATTGGATGAAGGGTACATGGGATCTGTCTGTATTATTTCTGCAACTTTTTGTGAGTCTATAATTATTATTATTTTTTTTTTTTTTGTAGAGACAGAGTCTCACTGTACCGCCCTCGGGTAGAGTGCCGTGGCGTCACACAGCTCACAGCAACCTCTAACTCTTGGGTTTATGCGATTCTCTTGCCTCAGCGTCCCGAGCAGCTGGGACTACAGGCGCCCGCCACAACACTCGGCTATTTTTTTGTTGCAGTTTGGCCGGGGCTGGGTTTGAACCCGCCACCCTCGGCATATGGGGCCGGCGCCTACTCACTGAGCCACAGGCACCGCCCGAGTCTATAATTATTTTAAAATAAAAAGCTTTTTTTAAAAAACCCTTTTTTGGAAATATTAGAGATGGAGCCTTTCAGAAATTACCTCAGAGGGAGCTGAGTTTGATGAACAAAGCAAAATGAAGAGCTAAAGCAATGTGAGCAATGATGCTGATGTCAACTGCGCACTTGCTTGGTGCCTCTTGAATTGGCATATTTAGTTCCTGGGTGACTCATTGAAAAGATCACTTTATGTAAATCAGCTGGACAGTTGCCTCTTTTCCTCAATTAGTTGGATTGTAAGGACTTGGTCAGAAATCAGGAAGCTGCCCTGTCAGATAGTGAGGAAGAAACTCATGGCATACATCCAAGTTCAATGTTTATAGAAGACGGTTTCCACCATGTTTCGGATTTGTACTTACCCATGGTTCAAATATAATTTTGTGACTTTGTGTTCCATAAGAGTCAAAATGCAATAGGCACTTAAATTAATTCCTTATCTTTGCAGTTGTGAATTGTGCTACAGTAAACATTTGAGTGCAGGTGACTTTTTGATAAAATGATTTCTTTTTCTTTGGGTAGATACCCAGTAGTGAGATTACGGCATAGAATGGTAGGTCTACTTTTAGCTGTTGGAAGAATCTCCATACTGTTTTCCATAGAGGCCGTACTAGTTTGCAGTCCCACCAACAGTGTATAAGCATTCCTTTTTCTCTGCATCTGACGCCAGCATCTGTTGTTTTTTGATTTTTGAATAATAGTCATTCTGACTGGGGTGGTATCTCATTACGGTCTTAATTTGCATTTCCCTGCTGATTAATGATATAAGCATATTTTCTTATGTTTGTTAGCCGTCTATCTTCTTTGTGTGTGTATATACGCCATGGAGTACAACTCAACCCACAAAAAGAAATGAAATAATGTCTTTTACAGCAACTTGGTTGGAAATACAGTCCATTATCCTAAGTACCTCAGGAATGGAAAAATAAATACCACACATTCTCGCTTATTAAGAAGGAGCTAAGTGATGAATACACACTGGCACAAAGAGATGTAAACATCATTGGAAACTAAGAAGGGGGAGGGATGGAGGGAGGCAAGGAATAAAAACTTATTGAGGACAATGAACACTGTCCAGGTGGCAGGCACACTGAAAGCCTGACCTCAGCATTGTACACTGTTTCCACATAACAACAACATTTGTAGTTCCTTAATGTCTCGAAATAAAAAATGCAATAGATAATTTTTTTAACTTTTTATCTTAAAATAACTATGTTCATAAGAAGTTACAAAAACAATATAGAGAGGTCCCATGTATCTGTTGCCTAGTTTCCCTCACTGGTTGTATCTTACATAATTAGGGTACCATATCTAACCCACTAAAAACAGCATTTGCACATTGTGTGTGTATAGGGCCATGACATTTTGTCACATCTATAGATTTAGAGAGCAACCGCCACAATCAAGAGTAATTATTTTTACCCTGAATGTTTTAAGTGCTAATTAATTAAGCTCATTAAGCCTTTAATAAACTCATTTTCATGTTCGGTTAGTAGGCAGATTCACTAGGAGATGGATGAAGTGGTACTCAAGTACTATGTCAAGTTGGGCACGTAACTAGACTAAAAAGCTGTTCCTTCAGTCTTATTTCTGATACTTTCATTTTTAATTTTGCAGCTGATCTTGGGAGGGCTGATTTTAAAAGCAAAGCTGAATCTAAACCAGGCTGGTATATTATGTTACCACTATAAAAACTTAAGCCAGGTAAAAATATGAATAACTTCCTCCAATCAACTGCCATTATCTTTATCTTTTGGCTAACACTGTTGGTGGGACTGCAAACTAGTACAGCCTCTATGGAAAACACTATGGAGATTCTTCCAACAGCTAAAAGTAGAACTACCATCTCTTTGTAAAATATTTTACATCTCTTTGTAAAATAAGTATTTTATATTAAATCTTGAAGAAAAGCCAAATCACACATATTTTCATCACAATTATGACAATATTTTAAGCAACTTCCTAACTTTTCTATTTTTATTGGTATCTGCTTAAAAGCCATTTTAAAAGGTTCAAAGCTATTGCCTTGTTTACTATTCCTGTACATGTGTTATGTTTCAAAAAAGTTTGTAAGTTCCTCGGAACCAGTTTGAAGGCACTGTCCATAATGCCTTGAACAAAGTACACCCTCATGAAATATGTGCTGTCTACTTGTTCAGGTGCTGGGTTCACTTGAAAAAGAATAAGAAGGCTGCCATAATTAGGATGACTGTGATCACAGTCATCTCACTAGACGTCCAAGGTTCTCACTTGCCTTATAAGCTGATGATACAGATTCTAGGGAAAACATTTTCAGGAGTAGTTTCAGCAGGTGCCATCAAATAATTTCATTTGATTTCTGCTTTATTCAAGCACTATGTAATGTGAACAATTCCATGGGGGTCTGAGATGCTGCCTCAAATTACTGTTTTATCTTTTTTAAAAATCATTGTCATCTGGAGGAAATGAAACTCTATTTGCCCTTCCATATTGTTTTCCAGACAGTCAGGATTCTGACAGGTGAGCTTTGCTCTTTCTTTGTGTCAGAATTTGACTTTTACTAGTGAGTGGAACAAGAAGTCACCTTCAATACGGGTGACTCAATAAGACTCAGAAGATGAAGGTTTTTTCTCTTTAAGGGGGTAGATCCCTTGTCACAAATGCCTGTTAACATTACCACACTCAGTTGAATTTTTGAATGGTGACATTTATTGATGAAAATGATTCTAGGCCATAGTAATAATACTATAATCAAGGGCATTTGGCCAAAAGACACATGAACAATACCACTATGGTCTGTAGAATTTACTGGGAAATAAACTGTGGCTTGAATTTGATTTCTAACCTTGTATGTTGGATGGTTCAAATCTAGATGATTTCACACTATGTGATACTTGATGACAGTTATTCTTAACTTATGAGGATTAACAGCGTTATTTTTTAAAATGATATAAAGCCACATATAAAGTGTTATCCAAGTATTATTTATTTACACACACACACACACACATGCACATATGCACAAGAGTGGGGAGGACCAGAAGAATTTTCCAAATGAAAATGATGGTAATTTCTAAACACCGATGTGATTGATGACTTTCATTCTCCTACTGCATTTTTTCCAGAGCATCTAAAATCAAAGTGTAATTCCTTTACAATCAGACAAAAAGAATACCATTTTAGAGAGTTGTATCCATTGGGGGATTTTAATAGCTGCTTATTGAATAAATATACTTTTCATTTTCCTCTATTTTATCTCATCACAAATTGTTCAGCGTAATAGCAAAATCCAGTGAAGTAAAATTTTAAAAATTTCTACAGATGTTTTTATTTCTTTCTTTCTTTCTTTTTTTTTTTCTTTTTTGTAGAGACAGAGTCTCACTTTATTGCCCTCAGTAGAGTGCTGTAGCGTCACAGCTCACAGCAACTTCCAACTCCTGGGCTTAGGCGATTCTCTTGCCTCAGCCTTCCGAGTAGCTGGGACACAATTCCCAGCTATTTTTTTTGTTGTTGTTGCAATTTGGCTGGGGCCGGGTTTGAACCAGCCACCCTCAGTATATGGGGCAGGCACCCTACCCACTGAGCCACAGGCGCCGCCCAATGTTTTTATTTCTTGCATATTTAGTCCCAGGAGTTTTTTGTGTTATATTTCTTTCTTTCTTTTTCTTTTTCTCTTTATTCTCCCTTCTCATAATAGGCTATAAAAATCTCCATCCATGATACCCAGGTCACCACATGCCTAGGGTAAATGCCCTTTGCAGATTGTATGTTTCCAGAAAGCAGATCCAGTTTCTGACAAAAGAGCTTATACATTTTGCTTTTTATTAAAAATTGGGGGAGAAAAGTTTTCTTTAGGAAGAGGAATTTTGAAGACTTGCAATATCTTTTTGGTTTCCATATCTACCTACCTAGCCTTTGCTTTTATAGATTTGAGATGAGATTTTTTTGGTCCTCCTTCCTAGAAGGAAGAGAAAAAAGTATGGGGAGAGCTGCCCTACTTGATAAATTCAGGATCCTGAAAGAGAAATAGACTGGCTGGCATTTAAGATGAAGGAAGAAGGAATGGAAAAATCTCTAATAAGGTCTAATTGTGGGAAAAGAAAGAAAAGTTGTTCTTGCAAGTTGTATAATCCATAAGCCCTGAGTTCCTGGTAGCTGGAACTGCCAGAGCCCTTCCTGGTGGTCTTGGTTCCCTCTTCTCTCCTCTGTGAACCCCCTTTTCAATCCCACCATGTTTGATGGTGTTTTCTGTCTCTGGTTGTCTTCAACTTCAAGATGAGAGTTTTTGCATTCACACTGTCTCTGAAAGGTGATAATTCTCCTTATATTCAATTTTCCCTCGATCACTGATTCTGGGTCTTATTTATACCCGTGTTTCTTAAACAGTAAAATATATATGATCACCTGGGGAATCTTGTTAAAATACAGATTCTGACTCTGACACTTTCCATGTCCAACAAGCTCCCAGGGGATGCTAGAACTGTACCCATGGACCTCAATTTGAGGACTCATAGTTATGGGCTTGACATACCCTCACAGGAATGACCTGGAACTTCAGTCCCCAACCCTGGCCAACGTACCAGTCAGTGGCCACACAGCAGGAGATGACCGGTGGGCAAGTGAAAGAAACTTCATCTGTATTTACAACTGCTCCCCAGCAGCACATTAGATTCCAAAGGCAGCTCGAACCCTGCTGTAAACTGCACGTGGGAGGGATCTAGCTTGTGTGCTCCTCATGTGCATGTAATGCCTGATGCTCTGATGTGGGGACGTAATGTGCTTGAATCATTCTGAAACTGCCCCCCTGCCCCAGTCCGTGGAAAACTTGCCTTCCATGAAATAGGTCCCTGGTGCCAAAATGAGGCTGGGAACACTGCTAACCTAGGGTACCTGGAAAACATGCAGATTCCCGGGCCTCTGTGTATTTTCTATGAATAACAAGGAAATTTTCCTACATGCTAAGGTTTGAGAACCAAAGCCTTAGGTTAAAGTGATTTCTAAATGTGCCACAAGTCACAGCCATTTTCACCAAAATGTTATTTAAGCACCCCCTTCTGGGATGGTGAATAATTAAAAAGCTATGTTGATAGTTGTCTAAAATGTAAAATCTATTAATTTCCTTATTGACCTAAAGGGACTTGAACTGGGAGGAAAAAAAAATCTGAGAAAATTTTTGCATTTGCTGACCAAATAGGCTTCATTGTTAATATCCAATTTCTAATGACTGTTCACAAAACTCCCAGACCGTGAACTATCTTTTGTTTTAGGAAAATACAGCTGAGGATGATAAGAAGACTCCGCTTATGGCAAGGAAATCTCTCTTGTTCAAGTTCATCCATAACTTTAACTACTGTTAGGTAAACAATTTCAAGTAACTCTCTTGGATTTCAGAGAAGGCTAAATCATGATTAGAATAGCTATCCTCCATGTAAAGCTGCTATATACTGCCAAAGACCTTTTTTTCCCTAACATTTATTATAAAGAAATAGTGCAAGAAAACTAGGCCTTGCATTCAACGTTTCTCAACCCACTGTTTATGATGAAAAATATAGCCATGTAACTGCATTTTTTTTCCTTCCACATGTAACTCCCCATGGACCAATTAAGACTCCATGAACCGCTCTCATTTTTACTAGGAGACTCTCCAATCCCTAAAGTAATTTGGAAACATTATTCTGTTTGCTGATATTCATAATTATACTCATTCAGTGGTGATTAAGAGGCTGCAGCGAGGGTAATAAAACGCCAACAGTCTTCTTGTCATTAGATAAAAAGATAATCCTTCAACTTCAGAGCTGTCAGTGTTGAGCAAATCAGACACATAAAATCTTGCAATATTATAATTCGATTATCACTCAAGTTTGATCCTTGTCCATTTCTTAGCAAAGATCCCTTGAATTAAAATGTCAGACTGTGCTTTCTTTCCTGATGTAGTTTGATTTAAATTTTAGCGGCCCCTGAGGACCATGATTCAGAATTGGGGACAATGCCTGTCGAGGGACTTGCTTGAGAGTTAGACCCAATGAACAGATCATGGGAGAATCTGCTGCCTACTCTTGGCAGTGTTAATTTTTGGCTCATGTTTAGCAAACTGGGAAGCAACAATGAGTCTGGAAAGGTGACATCTCAACTCAACTTCTAATTGACATTATTTTTCAACATCACTAAGTACTTGGAAAGAAGAGCTGCTGGGAACAGAGATCTTAATTTAAAGATATTCACAACTGGGCCAGCGCCTGTGGCTCAGTCAGTAAGGCGCCGCCCCATATACCGAGGGTGGCGGGTTCAAACCCGGCCCTGGCGGAACTGCAACCAAAAAATAGCTGGGCCTTGTGGCGGGCGCCTGTAGTCCCAGCTACTCGGGAGGCTGAGGCAAGAGAATCGCTTAAGCCCAGGAGCTGGAGGTTGCTGTGAGCTGTGTGATGCCATGGCACTCTACCGAGGGTGATAAAGTGAGACTCTGTCTCTACAAAAAAAAAAAAAGAAGTTATATAGTATGAGATATTCACAACTCTAACCTCGTGCAATGTATTATAAACCATTAAACATTTATTTGAAAAAGGTTATATCTGAAATTCCACTTTGTTTCTCTTTGAAAACTTTGAAACAAAGTTTTTGTTTTTGTTTTTTTGTAGAGACAGAGTCTCACTTTATGGCTCTCGGTAGAGTGCCGTGGCGTGTCACATAGCTCACAGCAACCTCCAACTCCTGGGCTTCAGCGATTCTCTTGCCTCAGCCTCCCAAGTAGCTGGGACTACAGGCGCCCGCCACAACCCCCAGCCATTTTTTGGTTGCAGTTCAGCCGGGGCCGGGTTTGAACCCGCCACCCTCGGTATATGGGGCCGGCGCCCTACTGACTGAGCCACAGACGCCGCTCTGAAACAAAGTTTTGAAATATGATTCATTCAGAAATCTGGTTCCTAAGCAAAAGAGTAATATGTGACAAACAGGACATGGAGCAGGGGTTGGTAAACTTTTTCCATGAAGGGTCAAATAATAAATATTTTAGGTTTTGTGGGTCACACAGTCTCAGTGGCAACTACTTATCTCTGTTTGTCATACAAAAGCAGCGACAGACATGAATAAGTGTGACTATATTCCAATAAAACTGTACTGACGGACCCTCAAATTTGAATTTCATATAGTTTTCTTATGCTGTGAAATACTATTCTTCTGTCTGTTTTTTCCAGCCATTTAAAAGTGTAAAAGTTGGCTGGGTGTGGTGGTTCACACCTGTAATCCTAGCATTCTGAAAGGCTGAGGTGTGTAGGTCCCTTGGTCTCAGGAGTTCGAGAGCAGCCTAAGCAAGAGCGAGACCCCACTCCACTAAATAGAAAAACTAGTCAGGTGTTGTGGCGGGTGCCTATCGTCCTAGCTATTTGGGAGGCTGAGACAAGAGGATCGCTTGAGCCCAGAAGTTTGTTTGAGGTTGCTGTGAACTATGATGCCATAGCACTTTACCCCGGGCAATTGAGTTAGACTCTGTCTCAAAAAAAAAAAAAAAAAAAAAACAGCCAGGGGGCTGGGTTTGGCCTGCAAGCCATAGTGTGTTGATCCATAATATAGAATTATACCAAAACTGTTTTTGTTTCTAGAATTTCCTTGACCACTGGCTGAGCTTCTATAACTGGCTTCAGTATAAATTTTGTTTTTTATTTAAGCACTCACAGATCTTAGCTGGCATGTTCTTGCTGTTTGACTGCATGGCCAGAGGCAGTTTTCAGTAACACATCAGAATTAGATTTAATGTGCCAAACATCAGCATTGCTATAAGAGGAAAAATAACAATACAGTGATATGAGTCATTTTTTAGGGTCTCTGAAAGCCAACTCCTTCCCCCCTTACCCCCACTCGTTTCCTATCAGTGCATTCTGGAAGCATCCCTAGGTGATTTCTACTCTGCCATGTACAGAGTAGAAATGATACTAGAAACGTTTGAGGTTTGTACGTATTCCTACATGATTAGTTATCTCAGATAATCTGGCAAGGCCTTTAAGAATATTTTTCCTCCCCTAACTTTTGGGAAAGACCTTGTGATATTCAACTCCTTTACCATTTAAAAAATGGCTCTAAGACAGGGGTTCTTAACCTGTGGGTCGAGATCCCTTTTTAACCATGAAAATATATTGTGGCATTAAGAAGGTTGAGAACCATTGCTCTAAGGTAAGTATTTCCCAACCTTTCCTATGAGTAGGCTTTTGGGTCTTTGAGTACATATTTACAGTAAGATTTTTAAATGCGAGCACTAAGATAGTATACAGACAGCCCATCCAGAGTCGGCATGTGGTCCCTTGCTGATGTAGCAAATACTTCAAACTATTGTTATTAAAGATGGTTTTCAGTGTCTATGCCCAGGAGATGGCCTTCTGTGACAGGAGGGCGGGAGGTGGCTGGGGAGCTGTCCCGCTCGCTAACTAACCTAACTGTGGGCTGGATTTCTGGCCTAAACCCAGACATTTGAGTGCCTCATAGCTCTTAAGGAACCTGACAGGCAATTGTATTATGAAAGCTGACATGCTGAATGGACCCTTTTTAACGATATTCTTTACCTGTCTCTTTGTGTTAAAGTGGGAACTTGCAAAATAGCAGAAGAGAGAGTCGACCAAGGCGGGAGGGAGATGGCAGGTGGAATGAAATATCGGCAGTTTCATGTGCGGAGCTGATGTAGACGGCGTAACAAGAAAGGGTTGCACAGAACAAATCTCTATTGTTCCCTGTCATCTTTAAATGAGTGTCAAAGTAGGCAGGGGGGCTTTGACCGTTAACTGCACAATTTAGCCGGCCTGTTATGTCCTGAGAGCCCCACCTCCTTGGAGTTTCTCAGATTAGAAAAGAAGGCTCCAGCCCCTTATAAATAGGCCATCTCTTGTTCTTTGTGTGCAGACTGCCCAGTGTGAAATCCGCAGTGACGTTAAATGTTTTCTAATGAATAATTACTGAAAGGAAATGGAGGGCTATATGTGTAATGGATTGTAGCGCATTAAAATGTTTTATTTTGCGCACAAAAATGTTGTCCTTCACAAGCACCATGATTGTTGCAAAAAGGCCTTTGTGCCGGACCTGTTTCAATGGATTATCTGCAAGCGTTTCCATCCCAAATGAGAATCAAAGGGTGCCTTTGGCAAACTAATGTTTTTCAAGATGGCAGCCATGAAACACAGTATTTAAAGTTGCGGGATTTAAAGGCATGTTTGAACTCAGGAGATTTTCTCACTTACTTTCCCCCCTTTTGATTTGGGAAAGTGAAGCGGCTCCCCCCAACCTCTGTCCTGTTCTGGCGGCGGCGGGATGGTCAGCCTTTACAAGACTCTTGGAGCCTATTTCTTGGAAACGAGGGAGCAGTCCCAGGAAAGAGTGGTTCACACTTTCTCTTGGCTACACTCTTCCCTCCCACCTCCTCAGAAGTACATGGATAAATATGAGGCTGCAAGGAGTTTCCGTGTCCCCTTGTTGTGAACTTATGAAGAATTTCCCCGTGGGTTTTCCTAGGGGAAAACTATTGGGATTTGAGTGGCTATTCAACATCTCTCTAAGTGCTGAGGTCTGTGGGTGTGTGTACCAGCTCTAGTGAGTTGATGACAAGGTTAGTAAGTTTCTGGCGCTTCCTGAATCAGTGTGGAGACCTGAGCGGCAGAGTTTCAGTGCTGTTTAGTTGCCAATTGGACAAACACCATAGCCAAGGTCCAGCCTGCCCTTGTCTCTCTTCTCTGTCTCTTTATCTCACCAACTTTACTAACAATGTCAGGGAGGCTGAAGACAAGAACAGCTGGGGCTTTCTCATGATTGCAGGCTACACTTTTGTGAAATATATCATTTTCTAACTCTGGTTATCTGCCTTGGTGGGGGAAGAGAGCAGGTGTGATTATTCCCCGGAAAAAGTCTCGTTGGTCCTTATGGGGGATGTATGCACTGGAGCCAAAAAAATCTATGATCTTGCTCCTTCTCTGTGAGAATAACCCAGTTGAAGCACTGTATGCAAAAACAAACAAACAAAAAAACAGCTAAACATTTCTCATCTGTAAATTAGAGATGTCAATAGCACTAGGTCTTGCTGTGCCTGAAACACTTGTTGGTTTTTAAGCTTTAGACATGAGACAACCAACAGGAGTCCATGTTGTGGAGACGTAGAAACCACAATCTGCACTTTGAGGGTATAATGGAGGACTGGTACATTCTCCCTCCGGATAAACGAACTCAACTCCTGTCAATCAAGTAATTCTCTTCTTGTTTTGCTATCTATCTGCTATCTGCCCAAGTCTAACTGATTTTCTAATAAAAATAAGGCTTCTCACCTATTTGGCCTCCCCAACTACAATTTTATAAATAATAAGTGAAAGATGAAAATGTGGACTTCCTCGCAGGGCCTTTATCTTTTCTTTGAGCAAAAGCACAACAGAATTATGATGTGATGTTTTTAAAAGGCCTTTTATTGAGGGGTATAACCCATATACTGAAGAACGCAGGAAATAAGCATACAGCTTAAGGAATTATTATAACTCATACACCCATGTAACAACCATCTAGGTCATGACAGAAAGTTCTAGTACTCAGAATGTCCCCCTGTGTACTTTTTCCATTCAATTCCTTTCATATCCACTGAAGGTAGCCATTATTTGGATTTTCACACCTTGTTTTGGAATAATTTAAGCATTTACAAAATAAAAAAGAAAACATGGTCTTTTTAAAAGAATCAGACTCCTTCGTGCTACTCAGGGAGGGCCCATACAGTGTTGTTCTGGATTCCCACCGTAACTTGGAAACTTTCACAATGTCTGGAGCCCTTGATGTCCTGCAAATGAGGGAGGAGTATGTCCTCAAATTCCTTGCAGCAGGACCCCCCTTAGGTGGCACCAACCTGGACTTCCAAATGGAACAGGACATCTACAAAAGGAAAAGTGATGGCATCTCCATCATAAATCTGAAGAGGGCCTGGGAGAAGCTTCTGTTGGCAGCTCGGGCCATTGTTGCCCTTGAAAACCCTGCCGATGTCAGCGTCCTATCCTCCAGGAACACTGTCCAGGGAGCTGTGCTGACGTTTGCTGCTGCCCTGGGAGCCACTCCCATTGCTGGCCACTTCACTCCCAGAACCTTCACTAACCAGATCTAGGCAGCCTTCCAGGAGCCTTGTCTTCTAGTGGTTACTGATCCCAGGCTGACCACCAGCCTCTCACAGAGGTGTCTTATGTTAACCTGCCTACCAATGCTCTGTGTAATCTGAGTGGTCTCAAGTTGTTCTTCCACAAGCTCTTAAACAAATTGGAAATAATGTTGGTGGAAAATAAACATTAGTTTAAAAAAAATCAGACTAGTGCAAAGTGGAAGCATCTAAAGGGTTCTAAGTGATACAGAGATGGTATAGTTTTGCCATAATGTATATCAAGAAAAATAACAAGCAAACCCAATCCTTTGCTATGCAGACACTATTCTTTAGAACAAGACCAAGGGAGGCTCTGATGTTGTTAATGCTGTATCAACACAAAGAAAACAACTGAGTCCACAAGAGAAAGGGTGAGGTTTAGACACAGCAAAAATCATAGCTAAAAAAAAAAAAAAATCATAGCTAAAACATGGAGCCAGAGGAATCATTAATAATTGTTTTTGGATTAGGGAAAATTGCTTTCTTTTTAAGTTTGGAAAAAAGAATGCAGACACCAAGTAGTATTTATAACTCAGTCACCCAAAGGCTTGGTACATCTGTCGACCAAAGTGAGAGCTTTTATCCATAAACTACAAGTCACCAAATAATTGTAAGGGAGCATTGACAGGAGCTGTGCGTCCTTGGTTATTTTGTTGGAGAGAGGTAGGACTCCATTGACCGTGAAGTTTAGTGAAAGGACATATTCTTATATTTAAATTTATTGTTTTACGATTTGAGCTCCAGTTTGAGCCAAAAGATAATCTTTTCAATTCTTCTGGATTTAAATTTTATGATTGAAAATTCTGTCCCTTGTGTTCTATTTGTAGGGAGAAAAGAAGATAATATCTTTTCCTTACCCATGGCAAGGTTCATAACTAAGACACCTTTAACAAAAGTCACACTAACAAGAGAAAGCATATGAATTGATTGAGTGTAAGTTTTACACGTCACAGGGGCCTTCAGAAGTGAAGAGGCAAACAAGAAAAAAATGTGTATTTATATGCTCAGTTTTGATGAAGAGTAGACAGCTGTGTAGAAGTATGATTGGACAATGGGGAGTTTGATCTACTGATAATAAACCCTGGGGAACTTAGCAAGGCCTGTTGTTCAGATTTTTCTTTGTGTTTCTGCCTCCTCAGATGAGGCCATTGCTCTTCTCTGGGCATAGAGAAGACCCCTCTGGAAGGAGGGTCTATCTTTTTCTTTTGTTTCATTTTGAGATAGAGTCTCACTCTGTTGCCCCAGGCTAAGTGCCGTGGCCTCAGGCTACCTTACAGCAACCTCAAACTCTTGGGTTCAAACAATCCTCCTGCCTCAGCCTCCCAAGTAGCTGAGACTATAGGAGCCCATCACAATGCCCAGCTAATTTTTCTATTTTTGGTAGAAACAAGGTCTCACTCTTACTTAGGCTGGTCTTGAACTCTTGAGCTCAGGGGATCCTCTGCCTTAACCTCCCAAAATGCTAGGATTATAGGTGTGAGCCATCATGCCCTGCCTAGGAAAGAGGACCTTAGGATCTACGTCAAGAGAAAGGTCAGCTAGGTTTTATGGAGAATGTCATCTAGTTTCTATGGCCTGCATCTCCTATTTTCTGAAATGCCAAGATGCCATATTTTGACATAGCATTCCCTGAAATCCATCTTTTCATCGGTTGTAAGCAACAGAAACAACCTAACCTGCCAAAGAAGGAATCACCTATTTCTTTTCTCTTGACTTTAGATGCACAGAGTAAAGATTGAGAGTCCCTAGTCCACAGCACAAAATCATTCTAGTCTTTGTAAAGCCTCTCTCCTGATTTGTTTTGCTTGTTTGACCTCCTTCCTAGTCACTTCCCTGAATGCAGTGAATTTGGTAGGCATGATTTAATGTGCCTATATCCACATGCAACATGTAGCTTTGTTTTGCATGTGAATTAAGTACATGCTAGTTAAATGATAAATTTGTTTCCTTTCTTCTTCCTAATGTATTTAATATCTTTCCCAGATGCTGTGAGTACATTTCATTTGTCACTCCCGACAAAGACAGAGTCTTCCCGGGGTGCATCTCCCACACTCACCTACTTCCTAGTGCTAGACACTGAGTTTGCCGGCAAACCACCTTCGTTCTCCATGCCCCCCGCAATGGAGATCTTGGTTCCTAGAGGGAGGAACCCCGAAGGGTGAGCTGTGTCCTCCACTTTCCTCTGGGGTACAGAAGTGGGACTTGTTGGATGCTTCCATCTGCAAGATTATTTAGCCCCATGGTGAAGCCAGAGGAGGGAAGATGGAGGCTGGGGGGAGCAGAAACAGATATCTAGCACTGAGGCAGGGAAAAGAAATAAAAATACTCCTGGATTCAGTGTCTGACAAGCCAGAGAAGAGAACACCATGAATGTGGAGAATTCAGTACTTGTACCTCCTGCCTCATGTCTGGTCAGTCCGTAAGCGTGCCGATGGGTACATGTTTAGTAATCACAAGGTACATTTGTATTCCACTGTTCCCCTTTAAAAGGGAAAAAACACATAATTTTTATAGGCATTACTGTGATCAATATTATTGTTATAAATTTAATATAAATTACCATTTGGAGATAATACCATAGAAACAAATGCCACATCTACGGTGCATCTTAATGTACACAGCTATAATTTAACAATAAAAATAAATTAATTAAAAAATAATATTTTCTTAGTAGAAATTCTGGCAGGCGTGGTGGCCCACACCTGTAATCCTACCACTCTGGGAGGCCGAGGCAGGTGGATTGCTTGAGCTCACAAGTTCAAAACAAGACTCAGCAAAAATGTATACTTAATTTTGGAAATATATTTTTAAGTTATATTTCATAGAGTTTATATAATATACATAGACCTTATTCCCTTTCTAAGAGTGTATCCTCAATCTTTGTCTATCAGATTACTCAAAATGAAATGGTATCTCAGAGTATTTTTTTAGACAATAACAGTTTCTTTTAATTTTTATTCCTGCTTCACAACATGTCTCTTTTGAGTGAAGTTGAGTATCATCCTCATGTTCAAAAGACAAATGTATGTGTTTTTTGCTGAGAATTGTTGTTTACATCTTTAGTTCACTTTTGGGGGGTATTGAACTTTTTCTTATTGATTTATTGAAGTTCTTTATATATTAAGGAAACTAATCTTTGGTTGAGATGTGAGTTAGTTTTCCAAAATGGTTTTGTCTTTCGACTTTGCTTATTATTTTTTTCTAGGCAGCAATATTTTCTAGTGTTGAAATTGATCAATCTGTTCCTTTGGGGTTTCTGAATTTTGTGTCACACTTACAGAATTCTTCACATTCATGGTGTTCATATTTTCTTCTAATATTTTGCTTTTGTAATTTTATTTTTTAATGTTTAAATCTTTGAACTCTCTGGAATTTATTTTGGTGTGAAGTCTAATATAGATGCCCAACTATTTGTTTTGAAATAGAATATCCAGTATCCTAACACCAATTCTGAAAGTTAGGGTAATAAATATATAATTTACAAACAGCAAAAATCACACTTTTTAGATGACATTTCTTTGAGTGAATTGTATGATGTTGTTTATTGACTAATTCATTTTCTTACCATGAATTTGAAATGCTACCTTAACCATTTAATAAATTTCCCTGTATGCCTATTCTTAATATTCAGGTACACTCAGTTGCTAGCTTATTCACAGGTAAGCATATACTATTGAATTAATGTACATTTTTAAATTTATGTATTAATATCTGCCAAGGCTGGTACCTTCTCAATTTATTTTTTCATGCATTTTCTAGATATTCTTGCTTATTTTTTCTATATAACTTTAGGTTCATTTTTTTAGTATGCAAGAAATTGTGGCAGTGTGTTAAATGGGATTTTATTTATTTTATACTTGAACGTAGGTGAATTGGTATCTTTATAATATTGAACCTCCTATTCAAGAACATGGTATATCTTTCCATTTGTTCAAATTTTCTTTTGTATTCTAAAGAATGTGTTAAAATTATCCTTATAAAGATCTAGCATATTTCTTGATAAGCTTGTTCTGTATTTCATCTTTTTTTGTTGGTATTTTAAGTGGAGTTCCTTCTTCCATTGTATCTTCTAACTAATAATTACTTGGTTACAGTATAGCTGCTGATTTATGTTTATTAATTTTGTATTCAGCCTGAATTAACACATCATGTATAATTTTTGGTTGATTTTCTTGGATTTTTCAGGTAGTTTACAGTAGTCTGCAAATACGTTTATTTTTTCTTCTCCAATGTTTCTATTTCTTATTTCTTCCTCTATCTAATCGCATGGGCTAGTACCTTCAGAACAATGTTAACCAGGATGATAAAGGACAGAGTGTCTTTTTCCTGATGTTAAAAGGCAAGCTTCTATGTTTGCTATTATGGTGCTAGCTCTTGGGACATAGCTATATTTTCATGAGGTTAAATAAGTACCTACTGTTTTGATATATTCAACCTTCATTCCTGATAATTACATTTATCAAATGCCTTTTTAGAATGTATGGAGATGTGTCATTTTTTGCTCTTGATCTATTGATATGGTAAACCTATTTATTGAAAGATTTTCTGATATTGAATTGCTGGACTAAATCCCATTTGGTCGTGTTTTATTATTTCTTTATTGTTCTATTGAATTCAGTTTACTAATCACTTACTGAGGTATTTAGTACCGATATTGCTAAGTCAATGGAGTTTCTTTCATATATTTTTAAAATTTAATTTAATTTTAATTTCATATTTTAGAATCTTATTTTAAAATATAGACTTTTTTGTACCATTCAAGTCAAATTTATAAGTGAGATGATCACCAGATAGTGTGCCTTGTACCTGTTAGGTGTGAATTTACCCATCTCCTCCTCCCGCCTCCTACTTAGTTGATTTTTGATGAGTGTTATTTTTGTATGTGCACATAAGTGTTGATCGATTAGTTCCAATTTAATAGTATAGTATTTGTTTTTCCATTCATGTGATACTTCACTTAGAAGAATTGGTCTCCACACTTAGATGAGTATATATGTGTAATATATGTACAACTTAAAGAATAACAAACAACTATAATAGCCGCCACCCACTGAAAGATATGAAGGGTCATCCTTGCTATCCTTGTCTTCTTTGTAGTTTTACCACCAATGAACGTATCCTCAAGCAAGACATTGCTTAATTTTGTTTATTGGGGGCCTTTGCTAAAATAGAATTAAACTATGTATACTTTCATGTGACTTGCTTTCTTTGAAAAATGGTGGTTATGGGCCCAGGCATGGTGGGAGGCTGAGGCAAGAGAATCGTTTAAGCCCAAGAGTTGGAGGTTGCTGTGAGCTGTGATGCCACAGCACTCTACCCAGGGTGACAAAGTGAGACTCTCTCGAAAAAAAAAAAGAAGGAAAGAAAAATGCTGGTTTTTGAAATTGAACCATGTTGGTGAACATACTGGAGATTCATTCACTTTCACAGTGTGTACAACATAATGGATGAATCAAACATCTTTGTTGAATCTTCCAAAAATTGACATTTTTTCTATTTCTTGATGTCATCTTTTGTGCCCATTTGGAGTGTGTTAAAAAGAATATGAATTCTGGCCAAGCATAGTGGCTCATCCCTATAATCCTAGCACTCTGGGAGGCTGAAGCAGGTGGATCCCTTGATTTCAGGAGTTTAAGACCAGCCTGAGCAAGAGCAAGAGCCCATCTCTACTAAAAATAGAAAAACTAGCTGGGTGTTGTGGCAGACACCTGTAGTCCCAGCTACTTGGGAGGCTGAGGCAAGAGGATCTCTTGAGCCTAAGAGTTTGAAGTTGTGATGAGCTATGAATTCAAGGCACTCTACCCAGGATGACAAAGTGAGACTTTGACTCAAAAAAAAAAAAAAAGAAAGAAAGAAAAAATATGAATTCTGGCTTGGCACCAGTAACACAGAGATTACGGCACCAGCCACACACACTGAGGCTGGTAGGTTCGAACCCAGCCCAAGCCAGCTAAACAACATTGACAACTGCAATAAAAAATATCTGGGCATTGTGGTGGGCACCTGTAGTCCCAGCTACTTGGGAAGCTGAGGCAAGAGAATCACTTAAGCCCAAGAGTTTGAGGTTGCTGTGAGCTGTGATGCCCTGGTACTCTACTGAGGGTGACATAGTGAGACTCTGTCTCAAAAAAAAAAAATAATAATATATATATATATATGTATGTATGAATTACGAATAAAAAAAGAATATGAATTTTGGAGCTGGACTTTTAAGTCTGAGTCTTGGCTGACATGTACTTCCTATGTGGCAAGTTATTTAACTTCTCTGTGTCTCAGTTTCCCTAACTGTAAAATGGGAGCTAAAGTACTTAGTACCTCATAGGGTTGTTGAAAAGTTTCAAATGAATTCATATATAAAAAGCACTTGGGGCAGTAATTGGTGTTTTGTAAGTTCTACATAACTGTGTGTGGTATGACTATACCACTATGCAATAACAACAATGTTATTCTATTATTAGTGGAAGTTGAGGCTGTTCTTTTTTTTTTTTTTTAGTTGTTACAAATGATGTTGCTTTGCACCTTCTTGTGCTTATCCCCCACTGTGCATTAACAAGAGGAATGAAGTTGCTCGATCATAGAGTATGTGTCCTCACCTTTACTAGGTAATGTTAAATTGTTTTCCAAAGTAGTTGTACCAGTTCACACTTCCATCCATAGAGTGAGAGAGTCACTGTTGCTCCACATCCTTGCCAGCCTGCCTTGTTAGGCTCTTTAACTTTTGCCAATTTGGTAAGTATGAAATTATATTTCCCTGGGGTATTAACTTCCATATTTCATATTTGTATTGGCCATTTGATTTTTTATATGAAATACTGTTTGTCAATTGCTCATTTTTTGATTGAGCTGTTGGATTTTCATTTTTCATTCCTAGATTCTTTGTACATATTATAAATACTTTCCCCCCACTCTATAGCATTTCTTTTCACTTCTTCTCATATCTCAGTAAACACAAATTGTTAATTTTAATGTAGTCAAGATTGCAGATCATTCTCTCTATGGTTGATACTTTTATTCTGTGAATCATGAAGAAATATTTGATGTTCTCAAGACCATGAAGATAACATTTATATTCCCTTCTAAAACTTTATAGTTTTGCTTTTCACATTTATGTTTTTTGTAACAAACTTACTGAGATATAATTTACATATTATACAATTTAAAATATGTAGCTCAAGGTTTATAGTTTACTCACAGAGTTGTGCAACCATTGCCATGATCAATTTTAGAACACATTTAACACGTTGAAAAAAAAATCTATACCTTTTAGCAGCCACCTCAAACCCTCTAGCCCTTGGCAACCACTAATCTACTTTCTGTCTCTATATATTTCATATAAATTAAATCACACAGTTTATTTGTTTTATAAATGGCTTCTTTTACTTAGCATAAAGTTTTTAAGGTTCATTCATGTTGTAAAATGTATCAGTACTTCATTCTTTTTATTGCCACATTTGGGTCTTTAATCCATTGGAAATCACTTTTACATATGGTGTGAGGTAGGCATTCACCTCTCTGGCTACACCTGTCAATGACCCAGGATGCTATTTTGAAGAGATTTCCCTTTACTCATAACCCTTTGTTCTGAAAACTTTGTCATAAAAAAGTGTTCATTTATTTGTAAGTCTGACCCTGTCTTCTCTATTTTGTTACACTGGTGTCTTCATATCCCCCAAACAATACCATACTGTGTGGATTAATGTAGCTTTATAATATAGCTGGTAACTAGCAGAGCAAATCATCACACAACAAGAAGTTGTTCTACATAAAGAGTATCTTTTGTATTCTTCATCCTTTGCAATTACATAAACATTTCAGAAATAGCCTGTCAAGTTTTACTTAAACCTGTTATAATTTTGATTGTGACAGTATTGACTTTAAAGATCAATTTGGAGAAAATAGCAGCTTTATAATATTGAATCTTTCAATCCATGAATATGGTATACCCTTTTTTAAGGCATTATTTAGTTTCTTTCAATAATTTTTTTCTTAAAGATAATTTACTGAACTTAAAATTCACATAACATAAATTTAACCATTTTAAAGTGGACAAATTCAATGGCACTTTGTGCACTCTCAATGTTGTACAGCCCCCACCTTTCTACTTCCAAACATTTCCATCACTCCAAAGCAAAACACTTACCCCTCATACTCCCTCCCATCGTCTCTTGGCAGCCACCAATCTGCATTCTGCCTCTATGGACTTATGTGTTGTGCATATCAATAATGTCTTATATATCTTTTGTGAGATTCATTCCTAAGGAGTCTTTAAAATTAGCTTCATTGTGAAACATTTTAAATATATCTTATAAAACATTTAAGCTTTCTATATATCATGAAACAAACTTGGTATAAAAACAGAGAGAATAGGAATAGTATAATGAATCCCCTTGTAACTTTGTAACTGTCACCAGCTCCTGGCCAAAGATGTCTTATCTCCATCCCTGCTTTCTCCCATAGCCAGATTATTTTGGTACAGTTACAGACATACTGTCATTTTCTTTGTACGTATTTCAGTATTTACCTCTAAATGATGAAGAATCTTAGGAACACAGCCATGATATCATTATCACACAAATTAATAATAATTCTTTGATATAATTCAACATTTAGTTACTGTTCGGATTTTCAATATCACATCAAAAAAGTAAAAATAGACTGTTTGAATCAGGATCTATATAAGATTCGTACATTGTGATTATTGATAACTCTTTTTCATTTATTTTTTAAAATAACAGCTTTATTGAGAGATAATTCATGTAGCATACAATTCACCTGCTTAAAGTATACAGTGGTTTTTAGTGGGTTCACAGAGTTGTTTAATGATCACCATATCATGAACATATTTCCATTTCTCTTGGGTATTTACCTGAGAGTAGAACTGCTGGGTTATATGGTAACTTTGCTTAGCTTTTGGAGGAAATGCCAGATTGTTTTACAAAGTGACTGCACCATTTACTATTGCCACCAGCAATGGGTGAGAGTTCCCGTTTTTCTACTTCCTTATCAGCATTCGTCATTATCTGACTTTCTCACTGACGTCTCTTCTTAGTGGGTATGAAGTGGTATCTATCTCATTGTGGTCTTGATTTTCATTTTCCTCTCTCATCTCTTTCTTATATTTTAATAAGTTCTTTTGAAGTTTTCTTCAACAAATGTTGAAGAAACTAGGTAGTTTGTCCTCTAGCATTTTCCAGTCTGAATTTAGGTGATTGCATACTGCAGCATTATTGAAAGTGTTTTTCATTCCTTACTGTCTTTTGTACTCCAAGTTAAATCTAGATCTGTGCTCCCCAAGCTCTAGACTAGTCATCTATGACTATGTAAATTTAAATTAATTAAAATAAAAAAAATAAAATTTTCAGTTCCTTAGTCTCACTCATTGTATTTCAAGTGTTCAGAGGCCATATGTAGCTAATGGCTGCTATTTTGGACAGCAAAGATGAAGAACATTTCCCGCTGGGTGTTCTGGCAGGCACCTGTAGTTCCAGCTACTCAGAGGCTGAGGCAAGAGAATTGCCTAAGCCCAGGAGATGGAGGTTGCTGTGAGCTGTGATGCCATGGCACTCTACCGAGGGCAATAAAGTAAGAAAGACTCTGTCTCTAAAAAAAAGAACATTTCCATTATGTCAGAAGGTTATATTGGACAGCATTGGCTTAAGGGAGTGATAAGATTCAGCTTTGTATGAGTTAACTCCTTTAAAATTGCTATTTGCTTTATGGATCAGGATAATGTCAATTTTCATAAAGTTTCCATGTGCTTCTTAATTAAAATGCATATTTTCCAGTTGTTGCATGCAATGTTGTAGGTGTTAGTTAATTGTGCTGGTTAGATGTTCTGAGTCCTGCTGAGCTTTTTGCCATTGTTTTCTGTTGGTTTCTGTCAAAGAAAGGCTAGTTAAGACCCTTTGCTGTGGGACTATTTGAATAAACTACAGTACAGTAAGCACAAACAGCAATGTACTTTGCAAATATAAAAAGTCATGAGGAGTGTCTCCGTAAAGAACTCCAAAGTGGTTTCCAGAAAGGGTTTCCCAGTGAGAAGACAAAATGAAAAAAATGGCATGTAGAGTTTTCCAACATTTGCCTAAGAAAGGAAGGGAACAAATGAATGTGTGTATTTGCTTATATATTTTTATTTGTTGTTTTTATTTTTCTCTTGTTTGCTCTTTCAAGTATTCTGTCATAGTATATTTGCTTGTATTTTAAAAAGAAACAATTTAACATTAAAAAAATGGTTATTTAGAGGAAGAAGAAGGAAGAGGGTAAAAGGGGAAGGAACGGGAGCTAGTTATTTGGAGCCAGTAAACAATTATGAAACAAAATTAAGTTGAAAAGTTAATTCCCCCAAAAAGAGTTGAATAAAAAAAAACCTAACTGTGTATGTGTTTGCTGATATAGACACATAGAGATCAACTGTTTCAAGGAAATCTAAAAACACAGCACTGTATCTATACAATTGCAATGAGGTACACTGAGGATCAAGAGTTGAAAAAATTTCAAACCATGTTCAGTAATCATGTCGATGACAGGGTTGGTATTGTTATTTTGAGACTGTTGCATGCATATGGTGAATAAAGCCAATGAAAAATTGCTTGTCATTGAACTGGAATTTTTGAATGAGAGAAAGAAATGTAAGAAAGGTTAAATACAAATCCCTTAGTTCTGTATTACATTGGTAGAATCAAAATAAACTCATGATATATCTTACTGAAAAACTAATTTTCTTGTGCTTTCTATTGACCAGCCCAGTAATAATGAGCACCCCTAGTATCGGATTGTGTTATCTATTATCTTTCTGCTGAAGGAAACCAGATCTCATTGGAGAAACCAAAGATTCAAGGTCTGGGTTGAAAACATCTCAGGCTGGGCAAGGGACTTAAAGAGAAACTTCTCTGAAGAAGACAGGTGCAAGGCCTACAGACATATGAAAAAATGCTCATCATCCTTAATCATCAGAGAAATGCAAATCAAAACTACTTTGAGATATCACCTAACCCCAGTAAGATTAGCCCACATCACAAAATCCCAAAACCAGCAACGTTGGTGTGGATGTGGAGAAAAGGGAACAGTTCTACACTGCTGGTGGGAATGCAAACTAATACATTCCTTTTGGAAAGATGTTTGGTGAAAACTTAGGAATCTAAAAATACACCTGCCATTCGCTCCTACAATTTCTCTATGAGGTATATATCCAGAAGACCAAAAATCACATTATAAAAAAGATATTTTTACCAGAATGTTTATTGCAGTCCAATTTATAATTGCTAAGTCATGGAAGAAGCCCACATGCCCATCGACCCATGAATGGATTCATAAATTGTGGTATATGTACACCATGGACTATTATGCAGCCTTAAAAAGATGGAGATTTTACCTCTTTCATGTTTACATGGATGGAGCTGGAACATATTCTTCTTAGTAAAGTATCTCAAGAATGGAAGAAAAAGTATCCAATGTACTCAGCCCTACTATGAAACCAAGTTTCATAAGAAAGCTATAACCCAACTATAGCCCAAGAATAGGGGGAAAAGGGAGAGGAAGGGGAGGGGAGGGAGGAGGATGGGCAGAGGGAGGGGGATTGGCGGGATTACACCTACAGTGCATCTTACAAGGGTACATGTGAAATTTACTAAATGTAGAATATAAATGTCTTAACACAACAACTAAGAAAATACTGTGAAGGCTATGTGAACTAGTGTGATGAAAATATTTCAAATTGTATATAAAACCAGCACATTGTACCCCACAATTGCATTAATGTACACAGCTATGATTTAATAAAAAAAAAAAAAAGAAGGAAAGAAAATATCTAACATAGGTCTGAAATAACTGACATTCTGATAAGCAAGGAACCTGCTAAAAGCTATTAAGGCCACATCAAAAGGACGTAATAGCCTGGTTACTAGGTTCCCCTTAGCCAAAAATGTGATAAACTGGGTATCAGTTGGGATAATTACCATGAAATGAAACACATCAAATATATTTAAACTCATGGATTTATAATGACATTAAAAACTCATTGCTAGGCCAAGCATGTTGGCTCATGCCTATAATCCTAGCACTTTGGGAGGCTGAAATGGGTGGATTGCCTGAGCTCACAGTTTCCAGACCAGCCTGAGCCAGAGTCAGACCTCATCTCTAAAAATAGCCGGGAGTTGTGGCGGGCCCCTATAGTCCCAGCTACTTGGGAGGCTGAAGCAAGAGAATCACTTGAGCCAAAGATTTTGAGATTGCTGTGAGCTATGATGCTACAGCACTCTACCAAGGGCAACAAAGTGAAACTCTGTCTCCAAAAAACAAACAAACAAACAAACAAAAACCTCATTGCTATGTTTGGAAGATGATATGGAACCAACTCATGTTTCTGAAAACTAGCAAATCAAGTATTTATTGTGACTTTCCTTTACAAACTGAAACCCAGAGCAACCAAATAGTTAAAAGGAAAGTTTCTCTTTATGGAAAGGTCTTCGTTAATAAGTGAGGAAGGTAATCAAAACAGCATGGTATTGGCACAAAAACAGAGAAGTAGATGTCTGGAACAGAATAGAGAACCAAGAGATGAATCCAGCTACTTACTGTTATTTGATCTTTCACAAGCCAATTAAAAACATTCAGTGGGGAAAAGAATCCCTATTTAACAAATGGTGCTGGTGAACTGGCTGGCGACCTGTAGAAGATTGAAACTGGACTCACACCTTTCACCATTAACTAAGATAGACTGTCACTGGATAAAAGATTTAAACTTAAGACATGAAACTATAAAAATACTTGAAGAAAGTGCAGGGAAAACTCTTGAAGGAATCGGCCTGGGTGAATATTTTATGAGGAGGACCCCCCCCAGGCAATTGAAGCAGTATCAAAAGTACACTACTGGGACCTGATCAAACTAAAAAGTTTCTGCACAGCCAAGAACATAGTAAGTAAAGCAATCAGACAGCCCTCAGAATGAGAGAAAATATTTGCAGGTTATACCTCCGATAAAGGTCTAATAACCAGAATCCACAGAGAACTCAAACGTATTAGCAAGAAAAGAACACGTGACCCCATCTCAGGGTGGGCAAGGGACTTGAAGAGAAACTTCTCTAAAGAAGACAGACGCACAATCTACAAACACATGAAAAAAAGCTCATCATCCTTAATCATCAGAGAAATGCAAATCAAAACTACTTTGAGTATCACCTAACCCCAGTAAGAGTAGCCCACATAATAAAATCCCCAAACCAGAGATGTTGGCGTGGATGTGGAGAAAAGGGCACACTTCTACACTGCTGGTGGGAATGCACACTAATACGTTCCTTCTGGAAGGATGTTTGGAGAATACTTAGAGACTTAAAATTCCTTTACTAGGTTTATACCCAGAAGACCAAAAGTCACAATATAACAAAGACATCTGTACCAGAATGTTTATTGCAGCCCAATTCATAATTGCTAAGTCATGGAAGAAGCCCAAGTGCCCATCGATCCACGAATGGACTAGCAAATTGTGGTACACGTATACCATGGAATATTATGCAGCCTTAAAGAAAGATGGAGACTTTACCTCTTTCATGTTTACATGGATGGAGCTGGAACATATTCTTCTTAGCAAAGTATCTTAGGAATGGAAGAAAAAGTATCCAATGTACTCAGCCCTACTATGAAGCTAAATTATAGCTTTCACATGAAGGCTATAACCCAACTATAGCACAAGACTATGGGGAAAGGGCCAAGGAAGGGGAAGGGAGGGGGGAGGTTAGGAAGGAGGGTGAGGCCACACCTACAGTGCATCTTAGAATGGGTACGGGTGAAACTTACTAAAGGCAGAATACAAATGTCTACATACAATAACTAAGAAAATGCCATGAAGGCTACGTTGAACAGTTTGATGAGAATATTTCAGTTTGTATATGAAACCAGCACAATGTACCCTTTGATTGCACTAATGTACACAGTTATGATTCAACAATAAAAACAAAAATTACATGGAAAAAAAATAAATAAGTGAGGAAGGGGTGACAGAACTTGAATGTCACTATTTTGCAAACTCCTAAAAATTTAAATTTAGGCCAGGCATGGTGGCTTATGCCCATAATCTCAGCACTTTGTAAGGCCAAGGTAGGAGGATTGCCTGAGGCCAGGAGTTCAAGACCAGCCCAGGCATCATTGTGGTATCTATTAGCAAGACCCTATCCCTACAAAAACTTTTTTTTTAAATCCAGAAGTGGTGGTATGCGCTTGTATACCCAGATACTCAGGAGGATGAAGCAGAAGAATTGCTTAAGCCCAGGAGTTCGAGGTTGCAGTGAGCTATGATCATGTCACTACACTCCAGCCTGGGCAACAGAGCAAGACTCTGTCTTTTAAAAAAGAGGGAAAAGCATAAATGTGGATTTAGGCAGTGTGCATCAGAGAGCACTGACATCCTGATAGCCTTCATGCCTCTCTTGCTAAAAATAAACAACACTGCCTAGGAAATCTTTTTGTGAGAACAAATCAGTCTTGGACTGATTGGGCAAATGATCAGTTTGCAGGCAATGCAGGAGAAAGAGAGACATATTAAAAAGGATGCAATCAGCCGGCTGTGGTGGCTCACGCCTACAATCCTAGCACTCTGGGAGGCCGAGGGAAGTGGATTACCTGAGCTCAAGAGCAGCCTGAGCCAGAGCGAGACCCCCGTCTCTAAAAATAGCCAGGGGGTGTGGCGGGCACCTGTAGTCCAAGCTACTTGGGAGGCTGAGGCAAGAGAATCGCTTGAGCCCAAGAGTTTGAGGTTGCTGTGAGCTGTGACATCACACACTCCATGTAGGGTGACAAAGTGAGACCCCATCTAAAAAAAAAAGATGCAATCAACAAAATCCACTATGTTGGAAATTCTATAGGACAAATTGCCCAATATTCTCCACAAAGAAGTGGCAAGAAAGGAAGGGAGGAGGAATCTCTAGAACAAAAGAGACTAGAGAGACAGGCTGGCTAAATGCAATGTGTGGCCTTGCTTGGATCCTGATTTGAGTGAACCAACTGTAAAAGAATCTTATCAGATATTAGAGGAATCTGAACATTGGCTGGATATGATAATTAATGGTAAAGAATTATTGTGACATTCTTTATGTATGATTATGGTGTTGTGATTATATATGTATATATAATGTTAAAGAGTTCTTATCTTTGAAAGATACATACTGAAATATTTATAAATGAAGTATTAGGATGTTTGTGATTTACTTCAAAATAATCTAGTGTGGGTGTGTAGTAGAACTTAGCTGTAATGGGAGAAGCCATAAGTTCATATTTCAAGAAACTAGGGAATGGGGACATTGGGGTTGCTGTACTTTTGCTATTTTTATGTTTGAAAAATTTTTGTAATAAAATATTTAACTGTATATGTGTGTAGGAAGATATATTTAAAGAGAAATACCAAGTAAAAATTAGTACTGGGGGTACACAGATAACTGTCATAAATGTAAAGGAAGTACTTAAATGACAATGGTTAGGGAGCAAAGATTCAGGATTCAGTGGTTTGCAAACTTGCCTCTGCCCCAGGGCTTCCCCATACCCCACCTCCCACATTTCCATGGGGCAATTCAGTGAGACTCTCACCCCCTACTTTACTTAGAAAGGCTCTGATTTCCTCAATTTTCTATTTTGAGGGTTCCTTCCAACATTTCCCTTGGACAGAGAATTCTGAAGATCCAAATTAAAGTCAAAAACTACAGCTCCAGGGCTTCTCATCCCTCCTTGTCTCCCCTTAAAAAAAAAACAAAAACCTTCTATTCTTCAAGAGAATTATGGTAGTAGTCAAAATAGTTGGCTGGATTTAACATGCAAGAACTGTAGCTCAAATTCAAACTCCTCTCCTCCCCAGAAAAAGTTCTGTTCTTTGTCTGTATTAGTCAGGATAAGCAGCTTTCAGTTATAATAACAAACATTCCCCAAAATTCAGTTTACCATAACAACAATTACAAGAGTTTATTAATTGTTTATACAAAGTCTCCTGTGGGTCTGGATGACTCTTTAGGAAATCTCTAGTCCATGTGCTGTTTCGGGTATCCAGGCTGTTTTGATTTTGTGATTCATGCATTCAACAAGAAAAAAATCTCAGTTATTCATGTATTCAACAAGAAAAAAATCTTGAAGGAGTCCTACCAACCCACTGGAAGAATCTTGCACAAATGTATATGTGCAAGATACTTACAACCAGTTTTACAGTAGTGCAGTAACTCGAGCTAACTGCAAGGGGGCTTAAAAATGTGTGGAAGCCCATGGAATAACTGGCAGGCATTTCTGTCTCTACCACAGGATCTCACTGTCTTTTTTTTGGCCAGGGCTGGGTTTGAACCCACCACCTCTGGCATATGGGACCAGTGCCCTACTCCTTGAGCCACAGGCACCACCCAGCATCTCACTGTCTTTACACACGCCATGCCCTCCCTGTCATCCCTTACCCCTGGCCAAATACTGGGTCAAACATTAGATTATGTAGAAGATGACCGGCTCAGATCATCACTGAGTATATGGTACTTCGAAAACAATGGTCCTGGTGGGAGCATTTCCTTGAATCCCTTGCCTTTAGATAAGTGACAGTCTAAATCACGCAAGACAAAGAGTGGTTTGCTTTTGTTTTTAGTGTCTGCTGCAGAGATTTCAAACCAGTGTCTCACAAAGCTAAATATGTGCCACAGGACCTCATATAGAATTCCAAATTTCTGACTTGTCCTAAATAATTGAAAGATCTAGCAACAAAAGTCCTATATTCATGCCTGGTAGCAACAGGCTGGAGCCAGGCAGTAGCTACACGCCTTAGATGGCCATTCCCTGGTCTAACCCAGTTCCCATCACCTGGCACCCTGAGGCAGTCACTGTCCCTGCTGGGACCCGATAGGTGGCAGAGTCTGTGATCTCTGCTCCGTTTATTACTCCAAAGAGGAAGTTCTTTCTTAGGTGTAACTTAATTTGATGTAATTTAATTTTCTTGGGTATAATTGAATCTCTCCTTAGTTTCCTCCCTCTTATTCAATCATCTCTGAATTTAATATTCTGTTGTTGAAAAGACTCTTGATCATCCTTTTGGTTAAGGATGAACCACTCCAATTTCTTGATCACTTTTATTTTATGTCCTTGTCCACTTTTATTTTATTTTATTTTATGCTATTTGTCCCTTTGATCATCCACATCAATCTCATTGGGAAGTTCTAGTTTTCCCATTTTCTTTAAAAGATACCTGGAAATTAACTAGATTAGAGGAATCTAGGTATGGGAAATGATTGTGGCAAATAAAACTTCAGTCTGAAGCAGACGGAGTGGGTTTTGACCTTTGCAAGTTAAAAATCATTGCCATGTTTCTTAATCTATGAGTTTTTTTCAAATCTCTTTGGGCTACAAGTCACATAACCTCCTGGGGCTGACTGCATATTCATTCTCATAAACTTACCACTTTCGTATCCTGAGGACTGGACTAAGAGAGAGGCTTGGTTAATCTCCACAACCTCTCCCTACAGTAATAATTCCAGGTGCAGCTTCAGATATTATCTCAGACCCCAGCCCACCCTCTAATCTAATAAGAACTCATGGACTACTAATCAGATTTTTTTCTCTACTATGTTTCCATTTCTATTAATAATAACCATATTATAAATGTTAACAATGACAGAAGCGGGTACACATAAACTTACATTGTGCCTAGCACAGTTGCTTCTCCGACCAACAACCCTATGAGGTAGGTACTATTGCTGCTGCATTTTACAGAACTGAAACAGAGATGTGGGACCCGGAGAAATTAAGAGACTCTCCCAAGATTGTACTCCAGGAAGTGACAGAGAGGTGCACTCTGTCACCCCAAAGTCCTTAAGCTAATCACTATACTATATTGCTTCTGTTATTTAAAACATAAAAAGCAGGCCGAGGGCAGTGCCTCACGCCTGTAATCCTAGCACTCTGAGAGGCCGCGACGGGTGGATTGCCTGAGCTCAGAAGTTCAAGATCAGCCCGAGCAAGAGCAACACCCCGTCTCCAAAGTAGCCAGGCATTGTGACAGGTGCCCATAGTCTTAGCTACTTGGGAGGCTGAGGCAACAGAATCACTTGAGCCCAAGAGTTTGAGGTTGCTGTGAGCTATGATGCCACAGCACTCTACCGAGGGCAAAACAAAGTGAGACTCTGTCTCAAAAAATAAAATAAAATAAATGCTTTCAACCTTAGGTTGCTGATGATTATGGGTCTTTTAGTCTCATTTGGCTAGTGTAGGGAGACATCTGGTGGCCATTCTGTTTTTAAAAACTTTTTATTATGGAAAAAATTTCAAATTTATACAAAGTAAGCAGAATAAGTATAATAAACCCCACTCTGAAAAGAAGTTCCTGAATCGGTGAAAATACACAGTTTGATAGAAGAAATAAGACCTAGGGTTTGGTAGATCAGTTGGATGACTATACGTAGTTTATGATAACCTATTGTATATTTCAAAATAGCTAGAAGAATCTGGGTCTAGCCTAGGAAGAGATAAATATTTAAGGTGATGAATATCTCAAGTACATTGATTTCATCTTTACAAATTATTTGAATGTATTAAATTGTCAGATGTACCGCCAAATGATGTACATGTACTATACACCAATAATAAATAGATAAATAAATTCTCCATGCCCACCCTCTGGAACGGCAACTAACAATTTGCCATTCTTTTTTCCCTTCATACCTCCAGCTACTCTCTTCCCCTTCCCCACTCAATTATTTTTTATGATCCTTTTTTAAAAAATAAAATTCACACATGTCAAAATGCACACAATTCTAACAACTTGTCTTGACAAATGGATACACTCGTGTAACTCACAGCCCTGTCGGTGTCCAGAATGTTGCCATCACTCCAAAGATGTCCTTTGCCTGACAACTCCCCAACCAGGCAACAATTGTTCTGATTTTCCACTGTGGATTAGTTTTGCTTGTCCTAGAATGCCACATAAATGGAATCATACAAGATGTACTCTTTTGTGTCTGGGTCCTTTCACCCAGCATACGTCTGTGAGAGTCATCCACGCTCTTGTGTGACCCATTATTTCTCTTTTGTGGCTGTGCTCATTCTATTATACAGATGTACCCCAGCTGTTCTGCAGCTGATGGATATTTGGATTGTTTCCAGTTTGGGGCCATTCTGAGTAAAGTTGAGCATAAGCTGAATTTCATGTTCAAGTCTTTTTGTGGACATATGTTTACATTTCTCTTGTGTAAACACTGAGGAATGGAATGCTGGATCAAAGGATCAAGGCATGGTTAACTCCATCAGAAACTGCCAGGCCTTTCCCCAAAGTGATCAGACCCCTTCACAGTCCTCCTAGAAATTTAAGAGAATTCCCCCCACTCCACATCCTCCCCAGTGTTTGTTTTGTCAGTCTTGTTAATTTTAGCTCTTCTGGTGGTATCTCCTTGTGGTTTTCATTTGCATTTCTCTGATGACTAAGGATGTGGAGTGATGTTCTATGTGCTTCTTGACCGTTTGTCTATCTTCCTTTGTGAAGTGTACCTTCAAGTCTCTGGCCCCATTATTATTGGGTTGCTTTTTTCAATATTGGACTATAGATATCTTTTATTTCCAATAAGAGTTTTTGTAGCTATAGATTTTGAGAGTATTTTCTGCCAGTGGCTTGTCTATTCATTTTCATTTTCAACAGTGTCTTTTAAGAAACAGTTTTATATTTGATGGAACCTAATTTCTTATTTTTTTCCTCTTTGTCATTATTTCTTTCTGTGTCCTAACACATCACTGCCTTCTTCTGGTTATGATGATATCCTCCTTGCTTTCTTTTAGTAGTTTTACAGATTTTACATTGACATTTAGGTCTAAGATCCACCTCAAGCTTAAAATAGACATATATATATGTATCTGTAGCATATAGTAGTGATTGAAATGCATTTTTCTCTAATGTACATCTAGTTGGTCCTGAACCATTAGTTGAAAAGATTTTTCATTTCTTCACTGAATTGTTGCAGTACCTTTGCCCCAAACTGATTGACAAATAGTCTTGATTACTTAAGAAGTGTAAGAGCTCGGCTGTGTGTTTCTTCTGCAAGGATATTTTGGCTATTCTAGGATCTTTGCATATGCATGTGGCTAGTTGTCAATTTATGACCTCTCAGATCCAAATTCACCCTGCAGCACCCGCTCTGCAGGGGACTGGACCTCTTAGCGTTCCTCCTTGAAGTGAGCACGATGTTAATTTTTGTCACTAGAGGGTGCCGGAAGAATATTGCGACAGCCTTGGGGCTTCTCTTCCATTTTCCCTTTGCTGCTTTGCTTTTTTCTTGCTTTTCTGGCTATGCAGTCCGCTGCACAGTGCTTCATGGGTATGACACGACCTGTGTACCCTGAGCACAGTTGTTCGGGGACCTTACAGCTTTGGCCAAAGCCTGCTGACCACTTTGCAACACAGATATCACGTACTCCAGACTGTACCTACTCTCACCCCAGCTTCAGAAACACACTTGCAGTCTGGACTCAGCTTGTCTGAGCTCCAGAGGCGTGATTCCTATGGCTCTCCCCAGCCTCCCGCCCAGCAGGGCCTGGGCTCGGTGATCATGAACAGCTCTGGGCCTGGTAACCTGGTGAGATTCTCCGCCACCCGGTGAACTGCGACTACATCTTCTCCAGTGTGTTCTGAAGTCCACCCCAAGTCGTCCTTCCTGGAATACTGCTCCATAACAAGAAATTATCTTTCTGACCCAAACTCCTCACCACTCACCTGGGAATTATGTAAGAGTTTAGACAATTAACATTAACAGGGTACATGGGAGTCAGGAAAGTGAGCTCTGAGTCAGCGTGCCTAGATTCATGCTCTGGCTCTTTCTTTTGGCAGATCTTGGGCAGGGTTTACAACATCCCTGTGCCTCAGCATCCTCATCTGTAGAATGGGTATGATAAGTGCTCACTTCAGAGAGTAATTAAATAACATAAGCCAAACATTTCAAATACACCTGACAATGTTAAGTGCTCAGTTCGGGTTAGCCGCTGTTGCTATTGTCATATGTGCTTTTATTCTTGCCATCGTGTGTGCCTGATCAGATTGTAAATCCTAAATGAAGACAGCATCATTCAAGCCTGGCTCTCAACTGTCCCAGGATTTAGCATCTTGTAATTTCCATGCATTAATCGTGTAATAGATAGACAGAGTGCTAAGGAATGTTCTGTTTTCTATAGAAAGAAGAAGCGAGGAGGAAGCACATTCGTCTGCACATGGAGGGCACGCTGACTGCCCGGGACAAGGTCGGAGTGCAGGATTTTGTGCTATTGGATGCATATACCAGCGAATCTGCTTTTGTGGACAACCTTCGCAAGCGTTTCAGCGAGAACCTCATATACGTAACTTGACCCATTTCTCAGCTGTTTTCCCAGAGTGGTTGTTCCCTTCTGGCCTTGACAGCCTTGATGACTGTGCTCAACATCTCTCTGTTCTGTTAGTCTTCCAAGGGAGCTGTGGAGGGACCACTGTCAGATGCAGTTTTGATCCTTTGTGTTAAGGTTTTTATGGCTGCCAGTGAGAGACTCAACTTCGACTGGCCTGAACCACAAAAGGGAATCTGTTGACATATTAATTTTAGGGTTCAGGAATAGATATAGGTTTCCAGATGCTGCCTTGGGGGATTCTCTACTTCTTTCTTCTCTGCTTTCTTTTGCATCATTTCCCTTCTCAGACTGCCTTTCTTTGCACGATAACAAAAAGGTTGCTCTTAGACGCAAGGGAACATTTTATCTGCTTAGCGTTGCTATTGAGAAGAGAACATTCTTCCGGTAGGCAGTTCCAATAAATGTCCCAGTGCTGATGTTACTTGGCTCTGATCGGCCCATCTTGGGTCATGTGCCTATCTCAGACCCAATCCCCCTGGCTAGGAATGAGGACTGTCCTGACTGGCCAGATTGCCCCTGGAGGTGCGAGCTCACTGGACTGAGAGCTGGAGACTAGTGCTCCTCAGAAGAATGTGTGGAAATAGGCGAAAGAGATGCCAAGCAAAACAAAATAAGAGATGTCCCCCACATCCTATGAATCTTCAAGGGTCAAGAATGCAGCACTTTAACCAAACACTTCTCATACTGATCTTGTTGCATCTAATAATAGTAGCCAATTTTTACTAAATTGTCCATTTATCACCACATCCTGATTTGATTGGTCAATTTTCAGGTATATCCTCTAGGGTAAACTTCATAGTGTGTCTATGTGTGTCATGGAGTGTTGTTAAAATTATTCTTTTTTTTTTTTTTTGAGATTTCGTTAGCTTTTGCTAAGAGTAAATTAGATGATCAGAAGCAGTTTAAAAGTATTTGTCATGTAGCTATTTTGTTTATAAAGGAGGCTATGATTTCACTTATATGTTAAAACCAAGGTTATCAGAAGAAATAAGTAAAGTGTTTCTTCAAGTATGTATTCTGCAGCCTAACTTTCAGAATTATCACCCTTAATGGTAGAAATAGAAAAATATTAGACCAGTTTCCTGTGTAATCAAAGGAGAAATAACATAGTGTGGAGAAGAACAGATAAGATAATGAGATCAAGATTAAGCGAAATGTTTCCAATTTGAACTGATAAATTTCAGAAATTATCTTCTACCTTGGAAGACCAAATTTCTACTGATTGAAGTCATGCAGAATTTTAATCAAAATATTCTTCTCTGTTTGATTTTTGCCCTGGAGATTGAAAACATTCATTAGAACAATTTTTGCATAATCTTAATATAGGCTTTTTGTTTGCTGTTTGAAACAAGAGTAAACTCAGAATCTGAAAATACCAGATGTATTTTCAAAGGATCCAAAATATTTATCTTTTCTATATAAGAGCTTAAAGCTTTTTGTTTATTCATAATTATATTCCAGGAAGTCTCGTGTTAGTGGTTATACAGGCATTCTCTGAGTCACAAACATGCAACCTATGTACAATTTATATTTACAAATGGAAGCTATTACAGATAATATATAAATGTACCTGTTCCAACTTACAAACCAATTCCATTTAAGAACAAACCTACATAACCTCTCTTGTTCGTAACCTGGGGACTGCCTACATTACAGAGTACTTAAAAAACATAAATGTATGAGTGTAATGGTGAAATCTGGGGAAATACATGTCAGTAATGGGGGCATTTTTGCCCAGTCTTAGAAGGCTGGTAGGTAAAACTCACCCTGCTTTTACTCAATGGCCGGAGAAACCTTTCTGAAACATAAATCAGATCACCATCCATTCATGTACCAGTTCAGGACAGGTGTTTTATTTCTGTAGGGGAGGACAGTGTCTCTGCCATTTGGAACAAAACCCCAGTTTTGTGCAGCAGCCCACAGGACCTGTATGTTCTGAATCTGCTTCCTTTGGACATTCTTTGTCACTGTTCTCCATTCTTCCGTCAGTCACAGGCTTCAGCCACATTGGCCTCCAGTGCAGCCGGCCTGCCACTCTTGACCAAGTCTCAGCTCAGATATCACCTCCTTTTAAAGAAGCCTTCCAGGCTTGGTGCCCGTAGCACAGTGGTTACGGCACCAGCCATATACACTGAGGTTGGTGGGTTCAAACCCAGCCTAAGCCAGCTAAAACAACAATGACAACTATAACAAAAAATAGCCAGGCACTGGGGCTGGCACCTATAGTCCCAGCTATTTGGGAGGCTGAAGCAAGAGAATATCTTAAGCCCAAGAGTTGGAGGTTGCTGTGAGCTGTGACACCATGGCACTCTACTGAGGGGGACATAGTGAGACTCTGTGTCAAAAAAAAAGAAGAAGAAGAAGCTTTCCCTGTGCCTGCCAGCTAATATGGCCTGCCTTAGTCACTGGCGCTCCTTTACCCTGTGTTCGCCTGTCTTAACTCTGATGTCTCATTGAAGCTGTCTGGATCCTTTAGTGGTTTATCTTCCCTCCCTGTCTACCCCATATAAAATTCCAGCAGAGTCTGATTTATCCTGCCATATCCTCAGTGAACACATGGCGATCATAGTGTGGGACAGTCTTTTGCACCCTGTAATCCCTCACTGTGATTTGGTCCATTTCTCTAGACATATATTGGGACCCTCCTTGTGTCCGTGAATCCATACCAGGAGCTCGGGATCTACACGGTGAGCCAGATGGAACTTTATCAAGGGGTCAATTTCTTTGAACTGCCACCACATGTGTAAGTAGTGTCCACTTCACTGGCAGTATTTTTCTATTCATTTCCCTTTCTCTTTCTCTTTTTCTCACTCCTTTCTCCCTCTTTCCAATAGATGCATCCATCTATTCATCCATTCAAATCTTTGATGCATGTTCATGAGGTTCTGAACTTAAGCTCTTGCCTTTTTGTGAAAAAAGTCTTTCAAAGCAGTAGAAAACTTTAGGTTTTAGGGAATCTGGGCTTAACACATTGAGCGCCACATCAGGGGGAAAAAAGTTTTGACCTAATAAAAAAGTCAAGACAGGTTAAGAGACACGTGAGGTCCATACGTCTTATGAGGTCTTTTGCTTAAAACTAGCATAAGTGAAATACAAATCACGTGGCAGTGGATGTGTTAAATAAGAGGTGGAATCTTTTTGTGTTTCTGCAGAGAAGTACAGCTAGAGAGGTGTCTTCTCTGGGAAATGGGTGGCTATATGCCATCTGCTGGTGCCTAAGTACCATGGGGCCAGCCCTAAGACTACCCGTTGATACAAACTTAACCAGGGTTTAGAAAGTTGAGAGATTTCCTGCCCAGATTATATGACTCGAGTTTTGCTAAATTTCCCAGTTCTCCTCCCTGGTTAACTTCTAGGCTAAGATATAAGATCTCCCTTCATTTGTCTTGGTGACTTACCTATTCTACTTTCTATGGCGTTTATAGACCTGTCTGAATCACTATATTTTGATGTCACATGCTAAGATTATATTCTTGGGAGACTTTTATGCTTTGGTTTCTGATCTTGGAGATGAAGCCTTATAATAGCTTTACCTATTGTCCTAAAGATATCCTGAAAGTGTTTAATCTCTTTGGTTTCCTACCACTATGTTCTTAGAACTCTAGGTTTTGAGGAAAAGAGAAAACATGAGATCTTATTATAGTTATTGAATTATTTAATATTTAGACAAGATGCTATTTCTGGTTACAGACTTTCTACAGCCTAGTTAAGTTTCTATTAAAGGAACATTTCTTGGGCATGTAATTTAGTGTCTGGTTTATTCTTATAAGAAATGATGGATTTTAAAAATGCATTTTACAAATTTTGAAAACTATTTTTATTACTACTCAAATTATTTAACTCTTCTACTGTTTGAGAGTAGTGTACTATGGCTATAAAATACTTTATATTTGTGTACTATGTCTGTACACTTTATATTTGATCATAGTCAAATTAATGTCCATTTGTAGGAGAATGGTTAGTTAATTCCCCTACATCTGTAGGAGAATGCCTAGTTAAACTGTGGTATGTTTACACGTGATGTGTCATACCACAATGGGAGTAAATGTGATCACACTATCTTTTTCATAGTGTACTATGGCTAGTACACTTTATATTTGATCAGTCTGTGGGTCATGGTATGGGGTTGATAGCTATCTGAGCCCAGTATCCTTGTACCACAGTCTGGATGTAGCTTCTTGAAAGCAGGGTGTTTTTCCTTTTTCTCTGGTGGGTGTCAGAGCCAAGGAAAGTAGCATTAAAGCCAATTCAGTGGCTTGGCACAGTGGCTCGCTCCTATAATCTTAGTACTTTGGGAAGCCGAGGTGGGAGGATTACTTGAGGTCAGGAGTTCGAGACCAGCCTGAGCAAGAAGAGCAAGATCCCATCTCTACCAAAAATAGAAAAATTAGTTGGGTGTGATGGCAGGCACCTGTAATTCCAGCTACAGGCTGAGGCAGGAGGATTGCTTGAGCTCAGGAGTTGGATGCTGCGATGAGCTGTGATGATGCCACCACACTCCAGCCTAGGTGATGGAGTGAGACTGTCTCAGAAAAGAAAATTGTTTCCATCTCGCTCCTTCCCCAGCTATGCCATAGCTGACAATGCTTACCGCATGATGTGCTCTGAACTAAATAACCACTTCATCCTCATTTCTGGAGAGAGTGGGGCAGGGAAAACAGAGGCCTCCAAGAAGATTCTCCAGTATTTTGCAGTGACCTGCCCAATGACCCAGTCACTACAAATAGCCCGAGACAGATTGCTGCTCTCCAATCCAGTGCTGGAGGTAAGTGACCTCTTAGGATCAACAGAGAGGAGTTCCAGGGAGGGCCAGTAGGTAAGAAGATTCCTGTGCATGAGCTTGTTGGCCAAAATGGGCGGTCACTGTTAACAGTCTCACAGGTAGTGTCACAGTTAAGGGTGTGACCTGGAAGTCAGTCTGGCAGCCTTGGATTCTATTAATAATTCCAGCATGGCCAACCACCAGCAAGCTTCAGGAAGTTCCTCCCAACCCGAAAGCCTGTTGTCCCATTTGTAGAATGGGTCTGCTCATAGTACCTCCTTCTGAAGAGATTTTGAGGATTGAATGAAATGAATGCAAAAAGCACACTGTAGAATTAGTAAGCACTAAAATAATACTTTAGTATTTATTGCTATTTTTCTTATGACTAAAATCATTTTGGTTATTATTATTTCTACTATTACAGCTCACTGACTTGTTTGTAATGTCGAATGTGTCATTTTCTCCTGTGTTTCTGTGGCTCTTTTTGTAAAAGGAGATGTTTCTTATTGAAGGAATTTTCCCAGTAGACCCTTTGAGCTAAACAATTTGGTATAAGAAGGGGTCTGGTGTTGGGGGCTGTCAGCTGTGCCTTCTAGAACATCAGTGGTCTGGGGTTCTATGCACCTCTGCCCAGGCCGTGTCTAATATTCCCAAATTGAATTCTAGGGAGAAGGTATTTTTCCCTTCTTTTCTGTGAGTCTAAATCTAGCATTTAGCATTGAGTTCTCCATAGTTAGTGATTCCTTCTGAGAAGGTAAAGTACAACTTTCCTCCCTGGCTCCTCTCTTGCTTCTTCCCTTCTCCATTTTCATGATAAGATGTAATTTGGGGTCACAAATTTGCTGAGCGTGATGAGCTTAAATAACCGTGAATGACACTTTGTATTCCAAGGCTTTTGGAAATGCTAAAACACTCCGGAATGACAACTCCAGCAGATTTGGAAAATACATGGACATACAGTTTGACTTTCAGGTACACTGAAATTCCTATTACTGGTTCACGGGGATCTCTTATTTTGCCAGTGACGAAATCTAACGCAAGGCCCCTTAAGGAAAGAAGGGCATTTATAGACTCAAACAGTTCAGACATCCAGGGTTAGTACTACTCGGGCAACAATTTAAAAGTCTGGTAATACCAGGTATTGACAAAGATAGAGATCATTAGGAATTCTTACACATTGCTGGTGGGGTGTACATTGGTGCAGCCCATTTGGAAAATAGTCCCTTGCAGCAGTGGTTATGGTACTATCTTGGGAAGTTGAAATCACCCAACCCAGGTGCTCCCTACAGATGTGTAAGCGGGTCCACAACAGAACTGCTCGTAATGATAAAAGGACTGAACACAGCTAAAACATCTGTGAAGAACTGAATGTCCATCTATAGGAGAATGACTAGTTGAACTGAGGTATGTTCATAGGTGAGGGGTCACACCACCGTGGGAACAAAGAGCCACAGCAACACCTTACATAGGTGGATGACTCTTGGGAATATACTGGGTGCCGGTGTGATGCCATTTTTTTGCAAAGCTTGAAAACAAGTCACAAGTTAACAATATATTGTTTAGGTATGGCTACTTACATGGCAGGGGTCAACACACTTTTCTGGATGGGGCCGGAAATAGGAAATATTTTAGGCGTTGCCATACAATCACAGCTGCTCAATTCTGCTGTTGGGACATGACAGCAGCTGCAGACAATTTGTAAATGAGTGAGAGCAGTTGTGTTGCACACGGAATTCAAATGGGACTAACATGAGTGGGAAGAGAGGGTGGGCAAAACTCTCGAAGGCATAAAATTCCAAGGGAGACAATACGTATCAGAGCCCTGAGAGCCACGATGAGGACAGATTGGCTCAGGGTTTCCCAGAGCTGGTATATGCACCTCTGATGGAGAATCAATACACTTTGAAAGAAATTTAATAACTATGTTTATTTTAAAACCTTTTATTGAAGTTCAACACATCATAGAACATAAGGATAGTTGAATGATTTTTACATATGTATTGACCTGCGTAGCCACCACTGGGATCAAGATGTAAAATCTCCAGCATCCAAAGATTTTACTGTCCTTCCCAACACCAGCCTCCTTTCTCCAGCCCACTATTCTGACTTCTATAATCACAGATCTGTTTTACTGATCGTTGAACTTCATGTAAATGGAATTATATAGCATGTTCTATTTTTTGTCTCACTTCTTTCCATCAACACTGTATCTGTGGGATTCACCCACGTCATTGCAGATAGCATTTGTTCATTTTCTGCTTCTCTGATTATATCCCAAGGTATTTGCTCTCCTGTTGGTGGACATTTGGGTTGTTTGCAATGTGGGACTGTCACAAATAGTGTCCAGAACATCCTTCCTTGCTTGTGCCTTTTAGTAGAACAAACACTTGTTTATGTTGGGTACATGTACATACCCAGAAGTGGAATTATTATGTTCTTACCAGCAATGTGAGGGTAAAGAGTGACAGCTCCGGTTGCTGCCCACCCTTACCAACATTTGTAATGTTAGTCCTTTTAGAAGGTGGGGTACTGTGGTTTTTCACTATGATTTAAGTTTGTATCTCCCTGATAATTCAGGAATTTTGCTTCTTGGCCACTTGCAGGTCTTCTTTTTCATTCAATCTTTTCCCCATTTTTAATTGGGTTGTCTGTTTTTTCTTATAGATTTGCAAGAATTATATATATGTATGCTCTGGAATAAAAATCCTTTACTGGATACATTAAAAATAATAAACAATGTATTATTGATACAAGGATAGATAACAAGGCCAAAGGACAGTCATCTGCCTTGTGACAGAAGCACCACTGTGATTCAGTAGAGATAGGATTGTCATTCCAATGAATGGTGCTAATCAGGTGGATATAATTATAGAAAAAAAGACCTTCAACCCCTTCTTCACTCAAATACAAAGTAAATCATGACCGATTGTAGTCCTTAATGGTAAAGCAATCATGCTGCTGAACAAAAACATAAAAAATACCTTCATGATGTTGGAGCAGGCAAGTCTTTTCTTTCCTTTCATTTATTTTATTTTATTTTTTGAGATAGTGTCTTACTCTGTTGCCCTGGGTAGAGTGCCCTGGCATCATAGCTCACAGCAACCTCAAAATCTTGGGCTCAAGCAATCCTCTTGCTTCAGCCTCCCAAGTAGCTGGCACTGCTGGCAGCTGCTACAAAAATAGCACAGCTATTTTTTTTTTTTTTAAGTATAGGTGGGAATCTTGCTCTTCCTCAGGCTAGTCTTGAACTCCTGAGCTCAAGCAATCCACCTGTCTTGGCCTCTCAGGGTGCTAGGAGGATTACAGGAGCAAGACACTGCACTCAGCCCAGAAATCTTTTAAATAGAAGCTAGAAAACACTAATCATAGAAGTTTGATAGATTGGACTTCTTTAAAATTAAGAACTTCTGTTCATCGTAAATACTGTTAAGAAAGTGGCGGCTTGGTTGTTGTCATTGCTGCATTTTTTGTTCTGTTTTGAAGGGCATTCCCGTGGGTGGGCATATCATCAGTTACTTGATAGAAAAGTCCCGAGTCGTCTACCAGAACCATGGTGAACGGAATTTCCACGTCTTCTACCAGCTGCTAGCGGGTGGTGAAGAAGAGCGCCTTGCTTACCTGGGACTTGAACGAGACCCCCAGCTGTACAAATACCTCTCACAGGTTGGAGGGATCAGCATGTGGCATGGGTGACCCTCTGGAGGAGGGAATCGGGGTGTTTGTAGGATATTCAAGAACTTTCTATTGCCATTCTGGGATGTATCCTATTGGCTGATTTCTTAACTCTCATTATAAGGAAGCTAATACATCTCCTCTTGTGTCTGGTAGCTGTATCATCTTGGTAAAGTAACCAATGTCTAGGCAAGTGGTTCTCAGCTGTAGCTGAGATTAGAGTCACTCAAAGAGCCCTTAAAAACATGGATGTCTGGGCCCTACCCTCCAGAGATTCAGATTTAGTTAGTCTAGGGTGAGATCTGGGCATCAGAGCTGTTTTAAATGTTGTCTTTGCATTTTAATCCAAAGCTAAGGTGAGAACTGCTGGTCTAGATGTGATAGAAATTTTCTGTCCTTCGATATCCATAGTCTATCCTATCTCATTTTGCTTTCAAATTACTTTTGAAAGACCTTTTCCTACCTTCATGCTTTCTATCTTGAGAATTGTTAGCTGCCAAATGAACTTACTCCCTTACAGAAACCATTTAGGCCATTCCACTCCTATAAGCAATCTTAGGGTGTGGTGTTATAAAATTGACTGTTGGGGCAGCACCTGTGGCTCAAGGAATAGGGCGCCAGCCCCATACGCTGGAGGTGGCAGGTTCAAACCCAGCCCCAGCCAAAACTGCAATAAAATAAAACTGACTGTTGGAATTTAACTTTGCAGCATTACTTTTTCTGCAACCAGTAGGATTCTGGAATGTCCAGATTGTATAGTCCTTATCAATATGTGATGTCACCAGCACCTTTTTCACCCCAAGATTTTTTTTATTTTTCACTTCTCACCGGATCTGATGACTGAGGTCACCCTGCACAGTGCAGGCTGGGGCATCATTCGAGAGAGAGAACGAGTTCTTATGAAGTGAATTGCATAAAAAAAGAAATCATAGAAGAAAAGAAGCTTGACTGAAACTCACCTTTAAAAATGAAGCTAAATAATGAAGATAAAAGAATCTCAAAAAGTTTTTTAAATAATAAAAATTCACAATTTTATTGCATACTTAAGAAATTCTGAATTACTTCTTAAAGAATAAATAAAACTTAATGTATTTTTCTTTTGGAGGAACAAATTTTTCCAGAAGAGCTGTATAGTCGCATCATGTTTGGACTTTTATAGCATAATCAGAGAGGGTTAATTTTGTAAAAATGTCTGAGGGCTTCCTTCATTTTCCCAAAGGCATCTCTAAGCCACTGGTAATCTACGCCTTCTCTTTTGGAATATATCATGTCTGTTTTTGTTTGTTTGTTTGTTTGTTTGTTTACCAAGACAGTGTCTTGCTTTATCACCTAGGGTGGGGTGTAGAGACATGATTATAGCTCACTGCAACTTCCAACTCCTAGGCTCAATTGACATGTTTTTATTTGTGTGTGGGGGGGGGCAAATTTAAGGGGTTCAGTACTGTTTTGTTATGTAGCTATACTGCATAGTGATGAAGTCTGGGAATTTAGTATAACCATCACCCAAATAAGACACATCTTTATTCTTAGAGTTTGTTTCTGGCCACATCCATTCATCCAGATCCTTATGCCCCCATGGGGTTTTGAAGTGGTTCTAGCAATTTGCCAGTATTATTTTTATCAACTTTATGATCTCCCATAACTTTGATAAACTTACATTTCCACTTGGCAGTATATTTGTACTGCTTCCAAACCAATAGGTGTCAGGGAGGGGGGTGACTTGTACAGATGCTACCCTTGGGGGGTAGGGAGGACAGGAACAGATGTCGCTGTATATTTTTGTGTGGGAAGGGCTATTTTCATGTTATATGTGTTTTCGTGTGGGAAGGGATATTCATGAAGTAGCAAATTTTGTATTTAGCCATATTTTCATGGCTTGACACCTTTGATTTCCCCCAAGCAATGAAGAAATCTTTTAAGGTATAATGAGTCTTCAGATAACCAGGAAATAAGAATACAATCTATACCACCAAAGCAAAATAATTTTAACACTGTCTAGATGTTTCTCTTTCCATTGGTCAAACTGTTATTTACTTAAAAGGCAACTTCTAGAGCTAGTGGGAAAAGTCTTACCATATCTCTGCTGGTGATCATTTCTCTAGACCAGTGGTTCTCAACCTGTGGGTCATGACCCACAGGAACTGTATTAAAGGGCTGCAACATTAGGAAGGTTGAGAACCACTGCTCTAGACACTATTTCTCCAAATGCCCAGCTTTTATTGCCTTGAGTGAGGGTCTCCTTTTATCTAGTCATACAGTGAAGTGTTTGTTGGAGATTTCTAAGTGAGTCCATATTGTTTTCTGAATTTAAGCACTGTAATTTGCCTGCATGTCTCAGTAGATATTTATTGAGACAAATAGCTTCAATGTATTTAGCAAAAAACAACAGGAAAACTATGCTTAAGAACGCATACAAAAAGATATGCCACTAACATGTAACCTTGACAGTTTTCCCAGAACAGAGATTTTAAAATAAAATTTCACATAAATTTGAAAAAAAGTAATAGTTGGTATATCATTACATGATAGACAATTAGAGGAAAACCTATTTTTTTTTAAAGAAGTCAGTACCTAATAGAACTAGCTTCTCCGTCTTCATAGAGAAGAATAGAGGTGCACGTGCTTAACTGTCCTTATAAAATGCTGTTAAGTGATCCGATTTCCTACCAACAGGGTCATTGTGCCAAAGAGTCCTCTATTAACGACAAGAATGAGTGGAAAACCGTTTCCAATGCCTTTTCTGTCATTGATTTTACTGAAGGTGACCTTGAGGTATGGGCCCTGGGGACAGAACTGCTAGTTCTGTCTGGGATTGAGGAAAGAAGCCTGTTTTCTTGGTGTTCAGAGAGTATAATTGCCAGACTCAGCCAATAAAAATACAGGATGCCTAGCTACATAGGAGGAGTCTCAGATAAACAAGGAGGAATTATGAGTATGTCCCAAATATTGCACGTGGACAAACTTAAACTAAGAAATTAGTCTTGTGTATGGAAATTCAAAAGTTCACTGGCCACTCTGTTATTTCATTGCCAACCCTAAATTTTCCTGATGTTGCGTGCAAAGAGGAGGCAATGTTCTTCTTCCCCTAAATTAAGTCCACTCTGAACAATTTAGATCCCACAGAATTACAGGATTCTCATTTCTTTGAGCTTCTATTTTGGCACAAACTGGAGCAAACTGAAAGATTTGTAAACATTTTGTTTTTACATCTTTGTTGTCCTTTTTTTAAAATGTTGATTGTTAAACTATTAATCTTTCAAGGACCAGAATGTAGTTTAGGAAAAAAAGACTACGATATTTAAAAATTAAATGAGTTTATTGATGGGGTTTATTTTCCAAAATATTTTATAAAAGTAGTTTATTTTATGAAAAATCTATTTTTTTATTATGTGAAAATGGAAATGTTCTGTGCTGGATATTGAGTGAGGCATCTTCTCTGCCTTCCTCTGAGGCTCCTTACCCACTTCCCTTAAACTCTGAAGTAAAAAGGTTGATTTCTGGGGTAGGAGGAGGGTGAGGTTCTCTGAGCTCAGTTCTGGAAATTCAGGAGAGGGAGCACTTTCCTTTGGGCATTTCTGCCGGTGACGTGTATCAATTAGGTGGCCATTCTCTTTCCCTGCCCTCCTGCTCTTCTTCCCACATTGCTAGAATCTCTTCGGAATTATTGCCAGTGTCCTACACCTGGGGAACATTGGTTTTGAAGGAGACGACCAAGGCTGTGCCACCATCCCAGACACCCATGAGATCAAGTGGATTGCCAAGGTGAGGTTCCACTTTTGGAGGGATAGAGGGTGGGAGGCGAGAGAGGGAGAGGAGTCAGGCAGCTGGATGCCCACTGTTAGGCCCAAATGGCTGACCCCATGTTCTTGAAGCTGCTGCTAGTTAGGAATCTTCAAGATTTGGTAATGGGGAGAGAGAGAAGCCAGCTAGTTGAAAGATCTAATGTCGTCTATCTTGTACTAAAGCATATGATCGGTCAGGGTGGAAAACCCTGGGCCTGGACACTCCATGAGCTCTTTATACTCAGTCACTGAATGGCACTTTGGATTCCTTTTATTCAGCTCCTGGGGGTCCACTCATCAATTCTTCTGGAAGCTCTCACCCATAGGAAGATCGAAGCCAAAACAGAGGAGGTAAAAATGGCTGTAGGTGGAACTGAAGCTGCCCTTCCCACTGCTGCTGCCTCCCTCCCATAACAGCAGGACGGGTGGTCCTAGGGGAAGCCAAACCCTTGAAACTAGTTCCCCAAGCCCTGCATGGTCCAGTTTCTGCCGGGGTCTCCTGCAGAAGAGGAGGGTCTCCTCCTCTCATCATTCCCCCACCATAATCCATGCCACATATTCCCGTGTCCTCCCTCCATGGAGTCTTTGCACATGCTGTTCCTTCTGCTGGAACACTGTTCCCTGTGCTTCACCCAGAGCTCCTCTTCATCCTTTAGTCCCCAGGGATCACTTCCTCAAGGAGCCATCTCTCATCATCCCATCTCTACCTCAAATTACCCTCTGTATCTCCTTATAGGACTTGCCACTCTTAACTTTCAACACATCTCTTCCTTGTGTGATTCTTCCACTATCACGCCACCCCTCCCCATCATTATCCTCAGCTCATCTGTGAGCCCACAAAGACCAGGACTGTGTGTCTTGCTCACGGCTGTGTCTCAGCAGCTGACAAGGTGCCTGGCACATAAGTGGGCACTGCAGAAACAGACACTGTGCAAATAAGAGCACACAGGAGTAGCTTCCTCCCCCAGAACGGGTCTTCTGCCAGTCTTCATTGAAGACTAATTTGAAAACTCAGCGGCTTTTTAATTGAATCTGCAATGATAATCCTGTCATTCTTTTCAGGTGATATGCCCATTGACACTAGAACTCTCTGTCTACGCTAGAGATGCAATGGCAAAGGCCATTTATGGACGAACATTTACTTGGCTGGTCAACAAAATCAATTCCTCTTTAGTTAACAAGGTTGGCCAACACATATTGGATGACTTGCTTTCACTAATGTGAGATTTTACAATCATGGTTTCTTTAAAGATGTGAGGATAGACTGTGAGCTCCTTGTGGGCAGGGACAATGCCATTTCCAATGTCTGCATTCAGGAGTACACACCCAGTGACTATTTCAGTATGTCCCAAAGTGTGGTATGACAGCATTGGTACAGTTGCAAGTGTACACAGAAACTGTTTTATTTCAATGGTATTAATAGTATATTTAAATGTGCTTAAGAAAAAGTATTTTAACCAGGCAAGGTAGTTCATGCCTGTAATCCCAGCACTTCGAGAGGTTGAGGAAGGAAGATTGCTTGAGGCCAGGAGTTCGAGACCAGTCTGAGCAGCCTAGCAAAATGTCACCTCTACAAAAAATGTTTTAAAAATTAGTTGAGGGTGGCACATGCCTGTAGCCCTGGCTATGTGGGAGGCCGAGGCAAGAAGATTGCCTGAGCCCAGGAGATTGAGGCTGCAGTGAGTTATTGATGATGCCATTGCACTCCAGCCTAAGAGACAGAGTATTGCTCTGGCTTCTCCCCCTATCCCCCGCAAAATTAAAAAAATATAAGTAGACTTTCAAACTCACTTACACCATGTTTCCTTTTTAAGTGGAATTATTTAAATAAAAGGGAATTTATTCAAAGCTGGAAATGAAAGAAAGGATACTGGGGCTTTGGGTTCTACTTAAAGATTCCCTGTGAGTTACTGAAGAGAAAGAATACAGGAGTTTTATAGCCAAGTCCCAGTCTAGGGGAGCAACTACAGGATTTTGAGTATCACTGAGTGTAACACCTAACTATAAGTATGTGTGTCACTTTGAGTAGGATTTCACCAAGAAAACCGTGATTGGATTGCTGGATATCTATGGGTTTGAAGTCTTCGACAAGAATGGGTGAGTTTTTATCATTACCTTACCTACCTGTCTTTGGCCCCTTTTATAAATTGGGATTGATTTTCCCATCCCCAGAAATTCTCCAGATTTGTGTAACCGCTAGTTCCCAGAAGGTACTAGAAGTGGGATAACCATAAAAAATGCAAACGTATTTTAACCTGACTTATGATCTAGTTGGTAAATTATTTTACTTATAAGGATTTTGCATTTTCTTTATTAAAAGGCATTCTTAACAGTAAGTAGATAAAAAATTTAATGTGTCTATTTGTATAACTATAGTTATTTAAATCTTTTGCATCTCTAGTTTTGAACAGTTCTGTATAAATTACTGCAATGAGAAACTTCAACAACTGTTAATAGAGAGGACTCTAAAAGCAGAACAGACAGAATACGAAATGGAAGGTATAGAGGTAAACATTTTAAGGTTTTCTCTTCATCTGATTTCTTGATCTGGAGAAAGACGTTTACCTGAGAATGATTATTTCGTTGAAGATTTTCCTAATTAGTACTAAGAAATATTTTTCAGTTCTTCTCTGCTTATTTCCTGGGAAATTATTTTAATGTTCAGGAAGTATTATTATTTTTAAGGTTGGGTATAAAAACCAGATTTTGAAAGAAAATTTTGGAAAACCAATCTATTTAATGCTCCTCTAAATACTACTTGGAGAATTTTTTCCTCTTTTTCATTTTAGTGGGAACCAATTCAATATTTCAACAACAAGATCATCTGTGATTTGGTAGAAGAGAGGCACAAGGGAATCATATCCATTCTGGTGAGAAAATTAATATTGAATTAAAGCCCATTCGCCTGGCATTTACAACATGTGGAAGAATATTTCTTGGGTTTAAAAAGGATTGAGAGGGCGGCATCTGTGGCTCAAAGCAGTAAGGTGCCAGCCCCATATACCGGTGGTGGTGGGTTCAAACCTAGCCCCGGCCAAAAACTGCAAAAAAAAAACAGGGTTGAGAATGGAATCCACTAGATTATTAAAAGGTACAAATTGAGCTTTTTTTGTTGAACTTGTATCTGAAGCTTTAGGCTGAGTTTTCCCCTCTCCTTTAGGTTATTATGCCTAATTTATAGCCCATCAGGAGGTGGCAAGGGAAGACCTTTGAAATGAAAGCATGAATGTGTATCTTCCATGGACATAGAACTAGGGATTCAGCTTAGGCAGATATTTGGTAGCAACTGGACAAGGGCTACTTTCATGTTTAGCCCCTGAGCAGGAAGTCAGGAACCATAAAAGGAGGCCTTTTCAAAGCATGTCAGTAGATCCTGAGTTGGCATTCATTCCTCAGGATGGGCTTGTGACCTTGTTTTAAACTATGGCCATATTTTCAGATCCACAATTGATCAAATTCACACATCAGTTTTTGAAATAAATTCTAAAAGGCAAATGAGAAATTATTTCCTGTCTTGCTTGTCTGCCTACCTTTTAATAAGAATTATTGGGGGGGAGGAGACAAGATGGCTGACTGAAGCCAGCTTTCCACAGAGGCTCCTGTCCAGAAGGAGAGTTAAAGGACAAAAACTCAGCAAGTACCCTGGTGGATTTGAGCTGCAATAAGAGAGAAGGTTGAAGAACGCACATCAACCCACTGAGGCAAGCTGTGACCACAAGGATACAAACAAAAGCCCTGGGCTCCCAGCACTCCCCTCTGCTCTCACTCCAAGGTCTGGAGGCCTGTCCTCCAGGAGTCCAGACTCTTGGGCGATTGCTTGAGGGGTGTGGACAGTGCCGGGGCTGCAGCCGGTAGGTGCAGACTCTGGGGCACGGGAGCAGAGAGAGGATGGTTGGCCAGAAGGGAGCTGTACCAGAGCAGTGGTTCCCTGAAGCATAAAACAGCAGGCCTCTTTTGCTAGCAATACGGCTCACTACCGAATATTCTGAAGCCACACTCCCTGTCTCCCTGGGCAACCAGAGACTGGGAACCGCAAAGTTGTTCTATTCTGTTCTGTCAGTAACATTAATCCGGGGCAAGACTGGACCTGAGTGAAAACCCCCCAACCTTCATCAAGCGCCCGAGGTTGTCAGACCTCACCTCCTCCTGCTAGAGAGAGGCAGAGCACAGTGGCCTGGAAGACTTCCTTGTGATTCAGGCAGGTGCAAACTCCTGGAGTACCAATTCACTACAGGCAACTGGGTCAGCCAACTGCAGGGCTATCAGTGACTGGGTGTGACAGCGGTGCAAGGTGGGGAAGGAGGCATCAACCTTCCCAGACTGATCTATTGGCTGGTTGGCTCCTCCTGACTCCACAAAGCACTGGAGCAAGCCACACCAGAGTAGTCACCAGACCCCTGTGATCCAGTTCCCAGAGACCTCTTAAACTCTCTCACCCAAGACAGGTGCAGACTGAGATAATTGATTTGGACCTTTTGAACTGAACCAATTGCCTGAGGACAAATCAGGTGGTGCCCTGGGTGCACCGTGGTAGGAAGGTTTGATTTTCCTTTTCCAATTGTTTGCCTGTGGGGGGAGGGGTGACTTAATTGCTGATATTCCTCCACAGCTGATACTTCAATCCAGAGTATCTGTTTCACTAGGGTGGAACAGAAATCAGCTGAAAACAAGACAAAACCACTTAGCCACAACACACCAGACAGGGCCCCAGTTTCTCAGGCTACAACACTGTACAGGCCCTGGACAAAGCCCCAGGGGAAAAAATCAAAGGGAGTAAAACAACCATGGGGCAGAATCAGCAGAAAAGCTCTGGTAATATGAATAACCAGAATAGATCAACCCCCCCAAGGAAAGATATGGCAGATGTAATTGAAGATCCCATTCATAAACAACTGGCTGAGATGTCAGAAATCGAATTCAGAATATGGATGGCAGACAAGATTAATAAAGTGGAATTAGGAATTCGAGGAGAAATTCAAAAGTTGTCTCAAGAATTTGACGAATTTAAAGACAAAACCACCAAAGACTTAGACACACTGAAGCAAGAATTTGCAGCCCTCAAAGATATGAAAAATACAGTAGAATCCCTCAGCAACAGAATGGAGCAAGCAGAAGAAAGGATTTCTGACATTGAAGATAAAGCCTTTGAACGCTCCTAAACTCTCAAAGAGGAAGAGAAATGGAGAACAAAAATGGATCATTTTCTCAGAGAGCTCTGGGATAATTCGAAGAAGGCGAATATCCGAATCATTGGAGTTCCTGAAACAGATGAAGTGGCCTTGCTGGGCACAGAGGCCCTTCTGCATGAAATTATGAAAGAGAATTTTCCAGACATGCCTAGAGATTCTGAAATTCAGATAGCAGACAGCTTCAGAACCCCAGCACGACTCAACCCCAATAAGACATCCCCCAGGCATATCATAATTAACTTCACTAAAGTTAATATGAAGGATAAAATTCTCAAAGCTGCCAGGAGAAAGAAAACCATTACGTACAAAGGGAAGAATATTAGAATGACTACAGATCTCTCTGCTAAAACTTTTCAAGCCAGAAGAGGGTGGTCATCGACTTTTAATCTCCTAAAGCAAAATAACTTTCAACCCCGGATCTTGTATCCAGCTAAACTGAGTTTCATTTATGATGGAGAAATTAAATACTTTAATGACATTCATATGTTGAAGAAATTTGCCATAACCAAACCAGCTCTTCAGGATAGTCTCAGACCTGTCCTCCATAATGACCAACCCAATCCTATACCACAAAAGTAAACTCACTCAGAAACTTTGGATCAAACTCCAATTTCCACACTGGCAAAAGGATTAAAAATGTCCACTGGACTTTTGAAAAACTCGATACCCAAAATTTCACCAGACTTATCAATATTCTCCATTAATGTGAACAGCCTAAACTGTCCTCTAAAGAGGCATAGGTTAGCTGACGGGATACAAAAACTCAGGCCAGATATTTGTTGCATACAAGAGTCACATCTTAACTTAGAAGACAAATATAGACTCGGGGTGAAAGGATGGTCATCCATATTTCAGGCAAATGGTAATCCGAAAAAAGCAGGTGTTGCAATTTTATTTGCAGATACAATAGGCTTTAAACCAACAAAAGTAAGGAAGGACAAGAATGGTCACTTCATATTTGTTAAGGGTAATACTCAATATGATGAGATTTCAATTATTAATATCTATGCACCCAACCAGAATGCACCTCAATTTATAAGAGAAACTCTAACAGACATGAGCAACTTGATTTCCTCCAGCTCCATAATAGTTGGAGATTTCAACACTCCTTTGGCAGTGTTGGATTGATCCTCCAACAAGAAGCTGAGCAAAGAAATTTTAGATTTAAACCTAACCATCCAACATTTGGATTTAGCAGACATCTACAGAACATTTCATCCCAACAAAACTGAATACACACACTTCTCATCAGCCCACGGAACTTACTCCAAAATTGATCACATCTTAGGTCAAAAGTCTAACCTCAGTAAATTTAAAGGAATAGAAATTATTCCATGCATCTTCTTGGACCACCATGGAATAAAACTTGAGCTGAGTAACAACAGGAATCTGCATACTCATACAAAAACATGGAAGTTAAATAACCTTATGCTGAATGATAGCTGGGTCAGAGATGAGATTAAGAAAGAAATCACCAATTTTTTGGAACAAAACAACGATGAAGACACGAACTATCAGAACCTCTGGGACACCATAAAGGCAGTTCTAAGAGGGAAATTTATAGCACTGCAAGCCTTCCTCAAGAGAACGGAAAGAGAGGAAGTTAACAACTTAATGAGACATCTCATGCAACTGAAAAAGGAAGAACATTCCAACCCCAAACCCAGTAGAAGAAAAGAAATAACCAAAATTAGAGCAGAATTAAATGAAATTGAAAACAAAAGAATAATACAACAGATCAATAAATCAAAAAGCTGGTTTTTTGAAAAGGTCAATAAAATAGATAAACCTTTGGCTAACCTAATCAGGAAAAAAAGAGTAAAATCTCTAATCTCATCAATCAGAAACGACAAAGACAAAATAACAACAGTCTCCTCAGAAATCAAAAAAATCCTTAATGAATATTACAAGAAACTTTATTCTCAGAAATATGAAAATCTGAAGGAAATTGATCGATACTTGGAAGCTCGTCACCTTCCAAGACTTAGCCGGAATCAAGTGGAAATGTTGAACAGGCCCATATCAAGTTCGGAAATAGAATCAACCATACAAAACCTCCCTAAAAAGAAAAGCCCGGGACCAGATGCTTTCACGTCAGAATTCTACCAAACCTTTAAAGAGGAATTAGTACCTATATTACTCAACCTGTTCCAAAATGTAGGAAAAGAAGGAAGATTACCCAACACGTTCTATGAAGCTAACATCACCCTGATCCCCAAACCAGGAAAAGACCCAACAAGAAAAGAAAATTATAGACCAATATCACTAATGAATATAGATGCAAAAATATTCAACAAGATCCTAACAAACAGAATCCAGCAACACATCAAACAAATTATACATCATGACCAAGTCGGTTTTATCCCAGGGTCTCAAGGCTGGTTCAATATACGTAAATCTATAAATGTAATTCAGCACACAAACAAATTAAAAAACAAAGACCATATGATTCTCTCAATCAATGCAGAAAAAGCTTTTTTTTTTTTTTTTTTTTTTGGTTTTTGGCCGGGGCTAGGTTTGAACCCGCCACCTCTGGCATATGGGACTGGCACCCTACTCCTTGAGCCACAGGCACCGCCCCAGAAAAAGCTTTTGATAATATCCAGCATCACTTCATGATCAGAACACTTAAGAAAATCGGTATAGAAGGGACATTTCTTAAACTGATAGAGACCATCTACAGCAAACCCACAGCCAATATCGTATTGAATGGAGTTAAATAGGAATCATTTCCACTCAGATCAGGAACCAGACAAGGCTGCCCATTGTCTCCATTGCGTTTTAACATTGTAATGGAAGTTTTAGCCACTGCAATTAGGGAAGAAAAGGCGATCAAGGGTATCCATATAGGGTCAGAAGAGATCAAACTTTTGCTCTTCACAGATGATCTGATTGTATATCTGGAAAACACTAGGGACTCTACTACAAAACTCTTAGAAGTGATCAAGGAATACAGCAGCGTCTCAGTTTACAAAATCAACATTCATAAATTGGCAGCCTTTATATATGCCAACAATAGTCAAGTTGTAAAAACAGTTAAGGACTCTATCCCATCCAGAGTAGTGCCAAAGAAGATGAAATATTTGGGAATTTATCTAACAAAAGACGTGAAAGATCTCTATAAAGAGAACTATGAAACTCTAAGAAAAGAAATAGCTGAAAATGTTAACAAATGGAAAAACATACCATGCCCATGGCTGGGAAGAATCAACATTGTTAAAATGTCCATACTACCCAAAGCAATATATAATTTCAATGCAATCCCTATTAAAGCTCCACTGTCATACTTTAAAGATCTTGAAAAAAATGAGACTTCGTTTTATATGGAATCAGAAAAAACCTCAAATAGCCAAGACATTACTCAGAAATAAAAACAAAGCAGGAGGAATTACGCTACCAGACCTCAGCCTATACTACAAAAATAGACAGTGATCAAAACAGCATGGCATTGGCACAAAAACAGAGAAGTAGATATCTGGAACAGAATAGAGAACCAAGAGATGAATCCAGCTACTTACCGTTATTTAATCTTTGACAAGCCAATTAAAAACATTCAGTGGGGAAAAGATTCCCTATTTAACAAATGGTTCTGGGTGAACTGGCTGGCAAACTGCAGAAGACTGAAACTGGACCCACACCTTTCACCATTAACTAAGTGTGAATGGATTAAAGATTTAAACTTAAGACATGAAACTATAGAAGAGAGTAGAGGGAAAACCCTTGAAGAAATCGGTCTGGGCGAGTATTTTACGAGGAGGACCACCCGGGCAATTGAAGCAGCTTCAAAAATACACTACTGGGAATTGATCAAACTAAAAAGCTTCTGCACAGCCAAGAACACAGTAAGTAAAGCAAGCAAACAGCCCTCAGAATGGGAGAAGATATTTGCAGGTTATGTTTCTGACAAAGGTTTAATAACCAGAATCCACAGAGAACTCAAACGCATTAGCAAGAATAGAACAAGGGATCCCATTGCAAGCTGGGCAAGGGATTTGAAGAGAAACTTCTCTGAAGAAGACAGGTGTGCGGCCTTCAGACATATGAAAAAATGCTCATCATCTTTAATTGTGAGAGAAATGCAAATCAAAACTACTTTGAGATACCATCTAACTCCAGTGAGACTGGAGTCCGAAGACCAGAGATGTTGGCGCGGATGTGGAGAAAAGGGAACACTTTTGCACTGCTGGTGGGAATGCAAATTAATACATTCCTTTTGGAAAGAGATATGGAGAACACTTAGAGATCTAAAAATAGATCTGCCATTCAATCCTGTAATTCCTCTACTGGGCATATACCCAGAAGACCAAAAATCACGTCATAACAAAGATATTTGTACCAGAATGTTTATTGCAGCCCAATTCATAATTGCTAAGTCATGGAAGAAGCCCAGGTGCCCATCGATCCACGAATGGATTAATAAATTGTGGTATATGTACACCATGGAATATTATGCAGCCTTAAAGAAAGATGGAGACTTTACCTCTTTCATGTTTACGTGGATGGAGCTGGAACATATTCTTCTTAGTAAAGTATCTCAAGAATGGAAGAGAAAGTACCCAATGTACTCAGCCCTACTATGAGACTAATTTAGGGTTTTCACATGAAAGCTATAACCCAGTTACAACCTAAGAATAGGGGGAAGGGGGAAAGGGAGGGGAGGGAGGGGGGAGGGAGGTGGACGGAAGGGGATTGGTGGGATTACACCAGCGGTGCATCTTACAAGGGTATATGTGAAACTTGGTAAATATGGAATGTAAGTGTCTTGGCACAGTAACTGAGAGAATGCCAGGAAGGCTATGTTAACCAGTGTGATGAAAGTGTGTCAAACGGTCTGTGAAGCTAGTGAATGATGCCCCATGATCATATCGATGTACACAGCTATGATTTAATAAAAGTAATAATAATAGGAGGTGGAGCAAGATGGCAGCCGAGTAACAGCTTCCTTGCATCTGGGCACCGTGAGTCTAGGGAGATAGGACTCCAGGCATCTCTGGCTGGTGGGATCTGCCTATCATCACCCCTGAGAGGATACAGGGAGTCAGCAAGAGACTTCTGGACCCCAAGAGGAGGACTAAAACAGTGGAAAACCGGCAAGTGGTTGCGTGTGTTCAATCCGTCTAAATCCGCCCGCAACCTCCAGGCACGAGAACTTAAAGAGCAAGAGGAAGTGTAAGGAAAATTAGGGCAAGGAAACAGATAAAAGAAATCACTCATGAGGAAGAATCAACAGAAAACTCCAGGCAACATGAAGAACCAGTCCAGAACAACCCCGCCAAGGGACCATGAGGCAGCTACTGCAGAGGATTCCACCTATAAAGAAATGTTAGGAATGACAGAAAGGGAATTTAGAACACACATGTTGAAAACAATGAAAGAAATGATGGAAACAATGAAGGAAATTGCTAATAAAGTGGAAAATAACCAAAAGGAAATCCAAAAACAGAATCTAATAAGAGATGAACGATATGAAGAATATAAAAAGGATATAGCAGAGCTGAAGGCACTGAAACAGTCAATTAGGGAACTTAAAGATGCAATGGAAAGTATCAGCAACAGGTTAGAGCATGCAGAAGAAAGAATTTCAGAGGTAGAAGACAAAGTTTTTGAGATAACCCAGATAGTAAAAGAGGCACAAAAGAAGAGAGAGAAAGCAGAACGTTCACTGTCAGAATTATGGGACTTTATGAAGCGTTCTAACATACGAGTTATAGGAATTCCAGAAGGGGAAGAAGAATGCCCCAGAGGAATGGAAGCCATACTAGAGAATATTATAAAAGAAAATGTCCCAAATATCACCAAAGATTCTGACACACTGCTTTCAGAGGGCTATCGGACCCCAGGTCGCCTCAACTCTAACCGAGCTTCTCCAAGACACATTGTGATGAACCTGTCCAAAGTCAAGACAAAAGAAAAGATTCTGCAAGCTGCCAGGAGTAAGCGCCAGTTGACCTACAGGGGCAAATCCATCAGAGTGACCTCAGACTTCTCTAATGAAACTTTCCAAGCAAGAAGACAATGGTCATCTACCTTTAATCTACTTAAACAGAACAATTTCCAGCCCAGAATTCTGTACCCTGCTAAGCTAAGCTTAAAAATTGACGGAGAAATCAAATCATTTACAGATATACAAACATTGAGGAAATTCGCCACAACAAGACCAGCTCTACAGGAAATACTTCAACCTGTTCTGACCACTGACCACCACAAAGGATCATCAGCAAAGTAAGAACTCAGAAATTAAAGGACAGAACCTAACCTCCACACTGATGCAAAAGATAAAACTAAGCAGTGGACTCTCACAAAATAAGACGTATAGAATACTACCACACTTATCAATTATCTCAATAAATGCTAATGGCTTGAATTCCCCACTGAAGAGACATAGATTTGTTGACTGCATTAAAAAACACAAGCCATCCATTTGCTCTCTGCAAGAAACACACCTGGCTTCAAAAGACAAATTAAAGCTCCGAGTCAAGGGTTGGAAGACAATTTTTCAGGCAAATGGAATTCAGAAGAAAAGAGGAGTTGCAATCTTATTTTCAGATACATGTGGATTTAAAGCAACTAAAGTCAACAAAGACAAAGATGGTCACTTTATATTGGTCAAGGGAAAAATACAACAAGAAGACATTTCAATTCTAAATATTTGTGCATCCAATTTAAATGCTCCCAGATTCTTGAAACAGACCTTACTCAGTCTGAGCAATATGATATCTGATAATACCATCATAACAGGGGACCTTAACACTCCTCTTACAGAGCTGGACAGATCCTCTAAACAGAAATTAAACAAAGATATAAGAGATTTAAATGAGACCCTAGAACAACTGTGCTTGATAGACGCATATAGAACACTCCATCCCAAAGATAAAGAATATACATTCTTCTCATCACCCCATGGAACATTCTCCAAAATTGATCATATCCTGGGACACAAAACAAATATCAACAGAATCAAAAGATTTGAAATTTTACCTTGTATCTTCTCAGACCATAAGGCACTAAAGATGGAACTCAACTCTAACAAAAATGCTCGACCCCACCCAAAGGCATGGAAATTAAACAATCTTCTGTTGAATAACAGATGGGTGCAGGAAGAAATAAAACAGGAAATCATTAACTTCCTTGAGCATAACAACAATGAAGACATAAGCTACCAAAACCTGTGGGATACTGCAAAAGCAGTTTTGAGAGGAAAATTCATCGCTTTAGATGCCTACATTTGAAAAACAGAAAGAGAGCACATCAACAATCTCACAAGAGATCTTATGGAATTGGAAAAAGAAGAACAATCTAAGCCTAAACTCAGTAGAAAAAAGAAATATCCAAAATCAAATCAGAGATCAATGAAATTGAAAACAAAAGAATCATTCAGAAAATTAATGAAACAAGGAGTTGGTTTTTTAAAAAAATAAATAAAATAGATAAACCATTGGCCAGACTAACGAGGAAGAGAAAAGTAAAATCTCTAGTAACCTCAATCAGAAATGATAAAGGGGAGTAGCGGGCACGCGCAACCGAGAAGATGTCTCCGACGCCGCCACTCTTTAGTTTGCCCGAAGCGCGGACGCGGTTTACGAAGTCTACCAGAGAGGCCTTGAACAACAAAAATATCAAGCCATTACTGAGTACCTTCAGCCAATTACCTGGCAGTGAAAATGAAAAAAAATGTACCCTTGATCAAGCTTTCAGAGGTGTTCTAGAAGAAGAAATTATAAATCATTCATCATGTGAAAACGTTTTAGCTATTATTTCTCTTGCTATTGGGGGAGTAACTGAAGGTATTTGTACCGCATCTACGCCTTTTGTATTGTTGGGAGATGTTTTGGATTGTCTTCCTTTGGATCAATGTGATACAATATTCACTTTTGTGGAAAAAAATGTTGCTACTTGGAAATCAAATACATTCTATTCTGCTGGGAAAAATTATTTACTACGTATGTGCAATGATCTCCTACGAAGATTATCTAAATCCCAGAATACAGTCTTCTGTGGACGAATTCAGCTCTTTTTGGCCAGGCTTTTCCCTCTATCTGAGAAATCAGGTCTTAACTTGCAGAGTCAGTTTAATCTGGAAAATGTCACTGTTTTCAATACCAATGAGCAGGAAAGCACACTGGGTCAAAAGCACACTGAGGATAGAGAAGAAGGAATGGATGTAGAAGAAGGGGAAATGGGAGATGATGAAGCTCCAACAACTTGCTCCATTCCAATTGATTACAACCTATATCGAAAATTCTGGTCACTTCAGGATTACTTTAGGAACCCTGTGCAGTGCTATGAGAAGATTTCGTGGAAAACTTTTCTTAAGTATTCTGAGGAAGTTTTGGCTGTTTTTAAAAGTTATAAATTAGACGATACTCAGGCCTCAAGAAAAAAGATGGAAGAACTGAAAACAGGAGGAGAGCATGTATATTTTGCAAAATTTTTAACAAGTGAGAAGTTGATGGATTTACAGCTGAGTGACAGTAACTTTCGTCGACACATCCTGTTGCAGTATCTCATTTTATTCCAATATCTCAAGGGGCAAGTCAAATTCAAAAGTTCAAACTATGTTTTAACTGACGAACAGTCACTTTGGATTGAAGATACCACAAAATCAGTGTATCAACTACTATCTGAAAACCCCCCTGATGGAGAAAGATTTTCAAAGATGGTAGAGCATATATTAAACACTGAAGAAAACTGGAACTCATGGAAAAATGAAGGCTGCCCAAGTTTTGTGAAAGAAAGAGCATCAGATACCAAGCCTACAAGAGTCGTACGGAAGAGAACAGCACCAGAGGACTTCCTAGGGAAAGGGCCCAGCAAAAAACTTCTGATGGGAAATGAGGAGTTAACAAGGCTTTGGAATCTCTGTCCTGACAATATGGAAGCCTGTAAATCAGAGACAAGGGAATACATGCCAACTTTGGAGGAGTTCTTTGAAGAAGCCATTGAACAGGCAGACCCTGAAAACATGGTTGAAAATGAATATAAGGCTGTGAACAATTCAAATTATGGTTGGAGAGCCCTGAGGCTTTTAGCACGGAGAAGCCCTCACTTCTTCCAGCCAACTAATCAGCAGTTTAAAAGTTTGCCAGAGTATCTTGAAAACATGGTAATAAAGCTAGCCAAGGAATTACCACCTCCTTCTGAAGAAATAAAAACAGGTGAGGATGAAGATGAGGAAGATAATGATGCTTTACTGAAAGAACATGAAAGTCCTGATGTTCGGCGAGACAAACCTGTAACAGGGGAACAGATAGAAGTTTTTGCCAACAAGCTTGGTGAACATTGGAAGATTCTGGCTCCCTATTTGGAAATGAAAGACTCAGAAATTAGGCAGATTGAGTGTGATAGTGAAGACATGAAGATGAGAGCTAAGCAGCTCCTAGTTGCCTGGCAAGATCAAGAAGGAGTACATGCAACACCCGAGAATCTGATCAGTGCACTGAATAAGTCTGGACTAAATGACCTTGCAGAAAGTCTAACTAATGACAATGAGACAAATAGTTAGCTTCTTTCTTTCTTTTTTTTTTATTAAAACTGTGATAAGATTTTGTTACCAAGCAGCATTTGATAAGAGGTCCACTGGTTTTGGTAAACAATAAACATTTTTATAACAAAAAAAAAAAAAAAAAAGAAATGATAAAGGGGAAATAACAACTGATCCCACAGAGATACAAGAGATCATCTCTGAATACTACCAGAAACTCTATGCCCAGAAATTTGACAATGTGAAAGAAATGGATCAATATTTGGAATCACACCCTCTCCCTAGACTCAGCCAGGAAGAAATAGAGCTCCTGAACAGACCAATTTCAAGCACTGAGATCAAAGAAACAATAAAAAAGCTTCCAACCAAAAAATGCCCTGGTCCAGATGGCTTCACTCCAGAATTCTATCAAACCTTCAAGGAAGAGCTTATTCCTGTACTGCAGAAATTATTCCAAAAAATTGAGGAAGAAGGAATCTTCCCCAACACATTCTATGAAGCAAACATCACCCTGATACCAAAACCAGGAAAAGACCCAAACAAAAAGGAGAATTTCAGACCAATCTCACTCATGAATATAGATGCAAAAATTCTCAACAAAATCCTAGCCAATAGATTACAGCTTATCATCAAAAAAGTCATTCATCATGATCAAGGAGGCTTCATCCCAGGGATGCAAGGCTGGTTTAACATACGCAAGTACATAAATGTTATCCACCATATTAACAGAGGCAAAAATAAAGATCCCATGATCCTCTCAATAGATGCAGAAAAAGCATTTGATAAAATCCAGCATCCTTTTCTAATTAGAACACTGAAGAGTATAGGCATAGGTGGCACATTTCTAAAACTGATTGAAGCTATCTATGACAAAGCCACAGCCAATATTTCACTGAATGGAGTAAAACTGAAAGCTTTTCTTCTTAGAACTGGAACCAGACAAGGCTGTCCTCTGTCACCTTTACTATTCAACATAGTGCTGGAAGTTCTAGCCAATACAATTAGGCAAGACAAGGAAATAAAGGGAATCCAAATGGGAGCAGAGGAGGTCAAACTCTCCCTCTTTGCTGACGACATGATCTTATACTTAGAGAACCCCAAAGACTCAACCACAAGACTCCTAGAAGTCATCAAAAAATACAGTAATGTTTCAGGTATAAAATCAATGTCCACAAGTCAGTAGCCTTTGTATACACCAATAACAGTCAAGATGAGAAGCTAATTAAGGACACAACTCCCTTCACCATAGTTTCAAAGAAAATGAAATACCTAGGAATATACCTAACGAAGGAGGTGAAGGACCTCTATAAAGAAAACTATGAAATCCTCAGAAAGGAAATAGCAGAGGATATTAACAAATGGAAGAACATACCATGCTCATGGATGGGAAGAATCAACATTGTTAAAATGTCTATACTTCCCAAAGCAATCTACCTATTCAATGCCATTCCTATCAAAATACCAACATCGTACTTTCAAGATTTGGAAAAAATGATTCTGCGTTTTGTATGGAACCGGAAAAAACCCCATGTAGCTAAGGCAGTTCTCTGTAACAAAAATAAAGCTGGGGGCATCAGCATACCAGATTTTAGTCTGTACTACAAAGCCATAGTGCTCAAGACAGCATGGTACTGGCACAAAAACAGAGACATAGACACTTGGAATCGAATTGAAAACCAAGAAATGAAACTAACATTTTAAAACCACCTAATCTTTTATAAATGAAACAAGAACATACCTTGGGGGAAAGACTCCCTATTCAATAAATGGTGTTGGGAGAACTGGATGTCTACATGTAAAAGACTGAAACTGGACCCACACCTTTCCCCACTCACAAAAATTGATTCAAGATGGATAAAGGACTTAAATTTAAGGCATGAAACAATAAAAATCCTCCAAGAAAGCATAGGAAAAACACTGGAAGATATTGGCCTGGGGAAAGACTTCATGAAGAAGACTGCCATGGCAATTGCAACAACAACAAAAATAAACAAATGGGACTTCATTAAACTGAAAAGCTTCTGTACAGCTAAGGAGACAATAACCAAAGCAAAGAGACAACCTACACAATGGGAAAGGATATTTGCATATTTTCAATCAGACAAAAGCTTGATAACTAGGATCTATAGAGAACTCAAATTAATCCACATGAAAAAAGTCAACAATCTCATATACCAATGGGCAAGAGACATGAATAGAACTTTCTCTAAAGACGACACACGAATGGCTAACAAACACATGAAAAAATGTTCATCATCTCTATATATTAGAGAAATGCAAATCAAAACAACCCTGAGATATCATCTAACCCCAGTGAGAATGGCCCACGTCACAAAATCTCAAAACTGCAGATGCTGGCGTGGATGTGGAGAGAAGGGAACACTTTTACACTGCTGGTGGGACTGCAAGCTAGTACAACCTTTCTGGAAGGAAGTATGGAGAAACCTCAAAGCACTCAAGCTAGACCTCCCATTTGATCCTGCAATCCCATTACTGAGCATCTACCCAGAAGGAAAAAAATCCTTTTATCATAAGGACACTTGTACTAGACTGTTTATTGCAGCTCGATTTACAATTGCCATAATGTGGAAACAGCCTAAATGCCCACCAAGCCTGGAATGGATTAACAAGCTGTGGTATATGTATACCATGGAATACTATTCAGCCATTAAAAAAAATGAAGACTTTACATCCTTCGTATGAACCTGGATGGACGTGGAAGACATTATTCTTAGTAAAGCATCACAAGAATGGAGAAGCATGAATCCTATGTACTCAATTTTGATATGAGGACAATTAATGACAATTATGGTTATGGGGGGGAAACAGAAAGAGGGAAGGAGGGAGGGGGGTGGGGCCTTGGTGTGTGTCACACTTTATGGGGGCAAGACATGATTGCAAGAGGGACTTTACCTAACAATTGCAATAGTGTAACCTGGCTTATTGTACCCTCAATGAATCGCCAACAATAAAAAAAAAATAATAATAATGATAATAAATTTAAATTAACTAAAAAAAAAAAAAAAGAATTATTGGTCCCCTTTACCAAGAACTAGGGGTTAGGGTTAGTTAGTGGCACCCATCCTGCCCACAAGTGCTCTATGAACCCAGCATTCTAATGAGTGGTGACTGTAGTTGCCAAGAACATAGGGACCATCTGGATTGAAATCCCAGTCCCGTTGCTCACTAGCTGTGTGACTTTAGGCATGTGTCTTAACCTCTCTGAGCTCTAATTCCAACATCTTTAAATGGTTATAATGATAACAGCACTTACCTCAGAAGTTTTAAGGGCACCCATGAATATATCAATGTACACAGCTATGATTTAATAAAAAAAATGTAAAAAATTTAAAAAATAAATAAATACATAAAAAAAAGAAGTTTTAAGGGCAAATTAAGAGAGATAATACAGAGCCCTTAAAAGCTGTGCCTGGTGCATGGTAAGCATTCAGATCTCTATTCATTATTCATTCAACAAACACTTATCAAATGCTTACTTTGTGCCTAGATGGTGTTCTGTTATTTTGGGACACAGCAGTAAACAAAACAGACCAAAACCACTGCCCTTGGGGACCTTTAGGTTCTAGCAGGGAGAGACAGACAACAAGCACCTTGATGGACAAAATACATGGATTGTGCCATGGAGAAAAAACAGAAAAGGAAGAGTGGGCTGCAGGCGGCAAGGGTGAAGTTCAACTTTAGGCAAGATGGCCATTGAGGGAGCTCACTGAGAAGGTGACATTTGAGTAAAGACCTGAGGAGGCCAGGGGATACCCATGTGGACACCTGGGGAAACCCACCCCAGGAATCACCTTACAGTTGTAAACAAGTCTGTGTGCCTTCAGTGTTCACACTGACTAGTAATTTTTAAATATTTTAGGAACAAATGTTTGCTTCTATTTGTTTTTCCATATGGAGTCAGAAAGCATAGAAATGTTGCTTCTTAAAGGTTGTCTCACCAACCTTAACCTGGACTTTTGTGTGTGTGTGTGGGAGTTTTTGTAGTTTTATTTTGTAACCTTAATAAGTCCTTCCTTGGAATGCCCAGGGATTTTTTCTTTGTTGCTGGTGTTTTACTAAAAGCTACAGGATTTGCAAGGGTACATTCAAAACTATTAAGAGTATAGGCCAGGCACGGTGGCTCACGCCTCTATTTCTAGAACTCTGGGAGGCTGAGGCAGGTGGATTGCCTGAGCGCACGGGTTTGAGACCAGCCTGAGCCAGAATGAGACTGCATCTCTAAAAAAAATATCTGGGCGTTGTGGCGGGCATCCATAGTCCCAGCTACTTGGGAGACTGAGGCAAGAGAATTGCTTGAGCCCAAGAGTTTGAGGTTGCTGCCATCTTTGATGCCACAGTATTTTAGTCCAGAACTTTCTGCTACAGCTGATGAAGTTATTTAAGTATGAAATTGATGGATTCTATTCTTGATTCATTTACTTATGCAACTTCATTTATTTGTCCTTTTAGTATCCTACAACAGGTCTGATAAAGCCACTACCATGTATTGAGTCTTTGCCATGGCCAGAAATTGCACTAGGCAATTTGCACAGTTAATTACAGAGCCGGGTGGTAGGTATATTAGTATCCCTGTCTTGTAGGAGAGAAAAGGTTTGGTTCTGTGTCCTGTGGATTAAGGCTTCCCTTTTTTCTTTTGAAGGATGAAGAATGCATTCGTCCTGGTCCTGCTACAGACTTGAGTTTCCTGGAGAAATTGGAAGAGAAAGTGGGCAAGCACGCACACTTTGAAACGTATGTGTGTACTTTATTTGACAAACTGTTGGCATGGGTGAAAATAATTGTATATCCATTTTCTTTAGTATGTGAATAGTGAGTGTTCTTTGAGAGAACAACTACTTCTTGAAACAAAAAAATATCACTATGGGCTGAGTGCTCTGGGAGCCTGAGATGGGCAAATACTTTGAGTTTAGGAGTTCCAGACCAGCCTAAGCAAGAACAAGACCCCACCTCTACTAAAAATAGAAAAACATTGGGCCAGGCACAGTGGCTCATGCCTGTAATCCTGGCAGTCTGGGAGGCCGAGGCAGATGGATTGCCTGAGCTCATGGGTTTGAGACCAGCCTGAGCAAGACCCTGTCTCTAAAAATAGCCGAGCATTGTGGTGGGCACTTGCAGTCCCAGCTACTCGGGAGGCTGAGGCAAGAGAACTGCTTGAGTCCAAGAGTTTGAGGTTGCTGTGAGCTATGACACCATGGCACTCTACCCAGGACCACAAAGTAATACTGTCTCAAAAAAAAAAATTCACCAGGCATTGTGGTGGACACCTGTAGTCCCAGCTGCTCGTTAGGCTGAGGCAGGAGGATCACTTGACCCCGGGAATCTGATGTTGCTTTGAGCTAGGCTGATGCCACAGCACTGTAGCCTGGACAACAGAGTAAGACTCTGCCTCAAAAAAATATATATATTATGATATGCAATTCATAGATGTGTTACCTTTGTTAGTAGAAATCAAACTCACATAAATTACAAGTGGAATTTAAAAAAAAGGATTTTGTCTCTTTATTCAGTGATCATTACATTTTGGAATGTCCATATGCATCAAATAGTATCTTTTTTAAAATTCAGGTATAAAATGCATACCTGATGGGTGCAGATGTGAAATGTACAACCTGATGAATTTTTATATTTGTATGTGCTCCTGTGATTACCGCGCAGATCAAGACTTAGAGCTCAGCATCCCAGAAAATCAACTGGATGTTCATTGTCATCTTTGAGACAAGGAGGAGGGAACTTAGGAGCATGTGCTCTGGAATCAGAAACCTCATTTTGAATCCCACCTTTGCTACTTACAAGACATGTGACTTGGGAAAACTTAATGCTCCTGCATTTATGTTTTCCCCTTCTACAAAATGGGGATATTAATATACCTACCACACAGCTTTGTAAATGACTGCATAAATTGCTTAGTGAAATTTCTGGCCACAGTAAAGACTCAGTGACTAGAAGTGGCTTCATCAGACCTGTTGTAGGACAGTAAAAGGACAAGTAAATGAAATCACATAAGTAAAGGAATCAATGGAGAAGTGAGTTGGGGTACATTCACAAGTGGAATAATATATCACCTTGCAAATGAATAATCTATAACTACATCAGTGATGTGGGTGAATCACACAAATGTGTCACAAAAGTGTACATACTATGCAATTCTATTTCTATAAAACATGTAACTACTAAAACTAACTTACCCTGTTAGCTGTTGGTTAATAACTGGCAGGGGCTCAAAGTGGGGGTTCTCACTGGTAATGATCAGGCTGCTTATTACATGGGTGTGCTTAGTTTTTGAGAGCTGTATACTTACAGTATATGTGCTGTCAATATATATGATGTATTTAAGAGAAAAAGTTATTTAAAAAATCATGGATTTCCAGAATCTGAGAAATGATGTTTCATGAGTATTTTGGTCTCTCAACATCATAAAAATGTGAAGTGTTAATAAAATAAAAATAAAATACAAACAAAGTATTCTTAGTTATCACCTAGAAAAGCGTACGTTTATGTAGCTCACTTATGTATTTTTATTTCTCGGGGTTTATGAGAAGGAAGGGTCTTTCCTCAATTTGGGTGCCATTTGGTTGCAGTGCAGCAGAGAGTTCAACTCTGTCTGTTTCTGTCTTGCAGCCGTAAGCTGGCTGGTCCAAAAGGCCGAAAGAGGATTGGCTGGATGGAGTTCCGACTCCTCCACTACGCAGGAGAAGTCACATACTGTACCAAAGGTGAGTGACCATGGGGTACAAGTTATGGCTACGCAGGTGCCCTAGGTATGTGCCCAGCCCCGTGTCCTGCTTTTGCACCAAGTCCTCTGAGGCAGCCCTGCACTGCCATCCCCAAAAAGCCCTCATCTCACACTGAAGCCATTTGAAAAAGTCTTTCTAACTTTTTTATTTATTACTTTTATAAATAACCACTCCATTGAGATAATTCATATATCATACATTTCACCCATTTAAAGTGTATAATTTAATAACTTTTGGTATTGAGTTGTACAAACATCACCACAGTCTATTTTAGAACACGTCGGCACCCTAGTAAGAAACCTTCTGCTGATTAGCAGTCACTCCCCATCTTCTTCTGCTGCCCCTGCCCTATAGTCCTGGGCAAAACAAACTCATCTACTTCCCATCTTTGTGGATTTGCTTTTTTTTTTTTTTTTTCAGAGTCTCACTTTGTTGCCCTCGGTAGTGTGCCTTGGTGTCACAGCTAACAGCAACCTCCAGTTCTTGGGCTTAGGCGATTCTCTTGCCTCAGCCTCCCAAGCAGCTGGGACTACAGGCGCCCACCACAATGCCTGGCTATTTTTTGTTGCACTTTGGCCAGGGCTGGGTTTGAGCCCACCATCCTCGGTATATGAGGCCAGCACCCTATCCAATGAGCCACAGATGCTGCCTGTGGAGTTGCCTATTCTTAACACTTTCTATAACTGGAATTATACAATATGTGGCCTTTTGTGTCAGGCTTCTTTCACTTAGCACAATGTTTTTAAGGTTTATCCGTGTTTTCATTCCTTTTCATTGCCAAATAATATTCCCTTGTGCAGATCCATACCAGGTTTTGTTTATCCATTCCTCAGTAATTCACTGATGGGCATTCAGGTTGTTTAGACTTTTAGCTATCACGCGTGATGCTGCCATGAGCATGCCTGCGTAAGTGTTATCATGAGCAGATGTTTTCAGTTTTCTTGTGTGTATATCTAGGAGTGGAATTACTGGATCTGATGGAACTCTATGCTTAATGTTTTGAGGAACTGTCAGACGGTTTTTCAGGGCAGCTATACCATATTACATTCCCACCAGCAGTGTAGGAGAGGTTCTGGTTTCTCCACAGCCTCACCCATGCTTGTTACTACCTGTTATATTATTCTATATGGCACGTTCTATTCTATTTATTACGTTCTAGTGTTATATCTACATTTTATGTTATGATAGCCATTTTAGCAGATATTAAGTGGTATGTCAATTTTTTTTTTTTTCTGAGACAAAATCTCACTCTGTCACACTGGGTAGAGTACCGTGACATCATCACAGCTCACAGCAACCTCAAACTCTTGGACTCAAGTGATCCTCTTGCCTCAGCCTCCAAAGTGGCTGGGACTGCAGGTGCCTGCCATGACGCCTGGCTAGGTTTTTGTATTTTTAATCGAAGCAAGGTTTGCTCAGGCTGGTCTCAAACTCCTGAGCTCAAGAAGTCCACCCACCTCAGCCTCCCAGAGTGCTGGGATTTCAGACATGAGCCACCATACTTGGCTCTCAATGTGGTTTTGATTTGCATTTCCCTGATGACCCAGGATATTGAGTATCTTCTCGTGTGTGTACTGGCCATTTGGGTATCCTCCTAGGAGAAATGTCCATTCAGTTCTTTCACCCATTTAAAAAATTGGGTTTTTAACTATTGTGTTGTAAGTATTCTTATATATTCTGCATACTAGACCCTTTAAATGATTAACAAAAAAAATCTTCTCTTACTCTGTAAATTGTCTTTTCACTTTCTTGATGGTATCCTTTGAGGCCCAAAAGTTTTTAGTTTTGATGAAGTCTAATTTATCTTCATTTCTTTTTCTCACTTGTATTTTGGTTAGAAATTACTTTGAAATAGTGCTCGCCAGCAGCACATATACTAAAATTGGAACAATACAGAGATTAGCATGGTCCCTGCACAAGGATGACATGCAAATTCATGAAGCGGTCCATATTTTTTTCTTGTACCCTCAATGAATCCCCAACAATAAAAAAATTACTTTTAAACAAGTTTGTCTAAGAATCTTTAAAAAGTAATATATAATGTGTACAGATATTAAGAGTTCTTAGGACGTGGTGGCTCACGGCTATAATTCTAGCACTCTGGGAGGCCAAGGCAAAAGGATCACTTGAACTCCTGTTCAAGACCAGCCTGAGTAAAAGCAAGACCCCATCTCTACTAAAAACAGAAAAAATGGCCGGGTGTTGTAGCAGGCACCTATAGACCCAGCTGCACAGGAGGCTGAGGCAGGAGGATCACTTGAGCCTAGGAGTTTGAAGTTGCTATGAACGAGGCTGATGCCACTGCACTGTAGGCTGGGCAACAGAGTGTGACTGTCTGAAAAAAAAAAAAGTTCTTATTTTTAAATCCAAAGCGACGTAAAGAAGAAAAAAAATTTTAAATAAGATGAATCCGTTTATACAGATATAATCCCTTGATTTTTGTCTGAAGAACAAAAGTAATACATGCCCTTTTGCCCTAGTCTCTTCCTGAAGCATCCATAAGAATCAACAGTATCTTATAATTACTTCCAGGAAAATAGAAACATTTTATGCTTATGCTTACATATATGAGGAGACAGACAGACTGTTCAATGACACAAACTGTTATTTTGTGATATGTACTTTGCATTTTTCACTTAATGACATTGGAGATCATTTGTATTCCAACTAATATTCACTGAGCACTTATAATGAGTCAGGTACCGTCCCAAGCACTTTAGCTCTGTTGTTCTAAACCTCACAGAGTCGTGGGAAGTGGGAGTGGTATTACTCCCTCTTTGTTATTTGTTTTATTTGTGCTTTTATTGTATTTAATCGACATATAACTGTACATGTTTATGGCGTACATTGCGCTATTTCAATACGTGTATGCAATATTGAATTCGCATATCCATCACTTCAAACATTTATCATTTTTTTGTGTTGAAAGCATTCTTAAGATTTACACTTGCAGCTATTTGAAATATGCAATAAATTACTCATTACAGTCAGCCTATAATGCTAAAGAGCACTAAAATGCATTCTCCCATCTAGCTGTGTTTTGCATCTGTTAACCAGCCTCTTCCTGTGCTCCCTACCTCCCCACCACTAGTGGCCACTATTCTCTTTACTTCTACGAGATCAACTTTTAGCTTCTGTGTATGAGAACAGTATTTATCTTTCTGTACCTGACATATTTCCTTTAACATAATGTCCTCCAAGCTCATCCATGTCGCCATGAATGACAAATTTTCATCTTTTTATGGTGGAGTAATATTTCATTGTGTATATACATCACATTTTCCTTATCTGTTCATCTGTTGATGGACACTTAGGTTAATTCCACATCTTGGTTATTGTAAATAGTGTTGCAGTAAACACAGGAGTTCAGGTATTTCTTCAATATGCTAATTTCCTTTCTTTTGGATATATACCCAGTGGTAGAATTGCTGGATCATATGGTAGTTCTATTTTTAGTTATTTTTTAGAAACCTTTATACTGTTTTCCATAATGGCTCTACCAATTTACATTCAACAATGTATATGAATTTCCTTTCTCTATAATCTCACCAGGATTTCTTACTTTTTTATTCTTTTGATAATAGCCATCTAACTGGAGTGAGCCTATATCTATTGTCATTTTGATTTGCATTTCCCTGGTGATTATTGATATGGAATATTTTTTTCATATACCCATGGGCCATTTTCTCCCATGGGTCTTCCTTTGAGAAATATCCATATAGGTATTTTTCCCATTTTAAATTGGATTATTTGGGGTTTTGCAATAAAATTATTTGAGCTCCTTTATCATGTCAGAGTACGTGTGATCATGTGATATATTCATGTAATCAAATGACAATAATTAGGATATCCGTCACCTTAAATATTGATCTTTATGCTAGTGACATTTGAATAATTTTCTTTTTTTTTTTTTATTGTTGGGGATTCATTGAGGGTACAATAAGCCAGGTTACACTGATTGCAATTGTTAGGTAAAGTCCCTCTTACAATCATGTCTTGCCCCCATAGAATGTGACACACACCAAGGCCCCACCCCTCTTTCTGCTTCCCCCCCATAAACTTAATTGTCATTAATTGTCCTCATATCAAAATTGAGTACATAGGATTCATGCTTCTCCATTCTTGTGATGCTTTACTAAGAATAATGTCTTCCACGTCCATCCAGGTTCATACGAAGGATGTAAAGTCTCCATTTTTTTAATGGCTGAATAGTATTCCATGGTATACATATACCACAGCTTGTTAATCCATTCCAGGCTTGGTGGGCATTTAGGCTGTTTCCACACTTTGGCGATTGTAAATCGAGCTGCAATAAACAGTCTAGTACAAGTGTCCTTATGATAAAAGGATTTTTTTCCTTCTGGGTAGATGCCCAGTAATGGGATTGCAGGATCAAATGGGAGGTCTAGCTTGAGTGCTTTGAGGTTTCTCCATACTTCCTTCCAGAAAGGTTGTACTAGCTTGCAGTCCCACCAGCAGTGTAAAAGTGTTCCCTTCTCTCCACATCCACGCCAGCATCTGCAGTTTTGAGATTTTGTGATGTGGGCCATTCTCACTGGGGTTAGATGATATCTCAGGGTTGTTTTGATTTGCATTTCTCTAATATATAGAGATGATGAACATTTTTTCATGTGTTTGTTAGCCATTCGTGTGTCGTCTTTAGAGAAAGTTCTATTCATGTCTCTTGCCCATTGGTATATGGGATTGTTGGCTTTTTTCATGTGCATTAATTTGAGTTCTCTATAGATCCTAGTTACCAAGCTTTTGTCTGATTGAAAATATGCAAATATCCTTTCCCATTGTGTAGGTTGTCTCTTTGCTTTGGTTATTGTCTCCTTAGCTGTACAGAAGCTTTTCAGTTTAATGAAGTCCCATTTGTTTATTTTTGTTGTTGTTGCAATTGCCATGGCAGTCTTCTTCATGAAGTCTTTCCCAGGCTAATATCTTCCAGTGTTTTTCCTATGCTTTCTTGGAGGATTTTTATTGTTTCATGCCTTAAATTTAAGTCCTTTATCCATCTTGAATCAATTTTTGTGAGTGGGAAAAGGTGTGGGTCCACTTTCAGTCTTTTACATGTAGACATCCAGTTCTCCCAACACCATTTATTGAATAGGGAGTCTTTCCCCCAGGGTATGTTCTTGTTTGGTTTATCAAAGATTAGGTGGTTGTAAAATGTTAGTTTCATTTCTTGGTTTTCAATTCGATTCCAAGTGTCTATGTCTCTGTTTTTGTGCCAGTACTATGCTGTCTTGAGCACTATGGCTTTGTAGTACAGACTAAAATGTGGTATGCTGATGCCCCCAGCTTTATTTTTGTTACACAGAACTGCCTTAGCTATACCGGGTTTTTTCCGGTTCTGTACAAAACGCAGAATCATTTTTTCCAAATCTTGAAAGTACGATGTTGGTATTTTGATAGGAATGGCATTGAATAGGTAGATTGCTTTGGGAAGTATAGACATTTTAACAACGTTGATTCTTCCCATCCATGAGCATGGTATGTTCTTCCATTTGTTAATGTCCTCTGCTATTTCCTTTCTGAGGATTTCATAGTTTTCTTTATAGAGGTCCTTCACCTCCTTCGTTAGGTATATTCCTAGGTATTTCATTTTCTTTGAAACTATGGTGAAGGGAGTTGTGTCCTTAATTAGCTTCTCATCTTGACTGTTATTGGTGTATACAAAGGCTACTGACTTGTGGACATTGATTTTATATCCTGAAACATTACTGTATTTTTTGATGACTTCTAGGAGTCTTGTGGTTGAGTCTTTGGGGTTCTCTAAGTATAAGATCATGTCGTCAGCAAAGAGGGAGAGTTTGACCTCCTCCCATTTGGATTCCCTTTATTTCCTTGTCTTGCCTAATTGTATTGGCTAGAACTTCCAGCACTATGTTGAATAGTAAAGGTGACAGAGGACAACCTTGTCTGGTTCCAGTTCTAAGAGGAAAAGCTTTCAGTTTTACTCCATTCAGTGAAATATTGGCTGTGGCTTTGTCATAGATAGCTTCAATCAGTTTTAGAAATGTGCCACCTATGCCTATACTCTTCAGTGTTCTAATTAGAAAAGGATGCTGGATTTTATCAAATGCTTTTTCTGCATCTATTGAGAGGATCATGGGATCTTTATTTTTACCTCTGTTAATATGGTGGACAACGTTTATGGACTTGCGTATGTTAAACCAGCCTTGCATCCCTGGGATGAAGCCTACTTGATCATGATGAATGACTTTTTTGATGATAAGCTGTAATCTATTGGCTAGGATTTTGTTGAGAATTTTTGCATCTATATTCATGAGTGAGATTGGTCTGAAATTCTCCTTTTTGTTTGGGTCTTTTCCTGGTTTTGGTATCAGGGTGATGTTTGCTTCATAGAATGTGTTGGGGAAGATTCCTTCTTCCTCGATTTTTTGGAATAATTTCTGCAGTACAGGAATAAGCTCTTCCTTGAAGGTTTGATAGAATTTTGGAGTGAAGCCATCTGGACCAGGGCTTTTTTGGTTGGAAGATTTTTTATTGTTTCTTTGATCTCAGTGCTTGAAATTGGTCTCTTCAGGAGCTCTATTTCTTCCTGGTTGAGTCTAGGGAGAGGGTGTGATTCCAAATATTGATCCATTTCCTTCACATTGTCAAATTTCTGGGCATAGAGTTTCTGGTAATATTCAGAGATGATCTCTTGTATCTCTGTGGGATCAGTTGTTATTTCCCCTTTATCATTTCTGATTGAGGTTACTAGAGATTTTACTTTTCTATTCCTCGTTAGTCTGGCCAATGGTTTATCTATTTTATTAATTTTTTCAAAAAACCAACTCCTTGTTTCATTAATTTTCTGAATGATTCTTTTGTTTTCAATTTCATTGATCTCTGATTTGATTTTGGATATTTCTTTTCTTCTACTGAGTTTAGGCTTAGACTGTTCTTCTTTTTCCAATTCCGTAAGATCTCTTGTGAGATTGTTGATGTGCTCTCTTTCTGTTTTTCAAATGTAGGCATCTAAAGCGATGAATTTTCCTCTCAAAACTGCTTTTGCAGTATCCCACAGGTTTTGGTAGCTTGTGTCTTCATTGTTGTTATGCTCAAGGAAGTTAATGATTTCCTGTTTTATTTCTTCCTGCACCCATCTGTTATTCAACAGAAGATTGTTTAATTTCCATGCCTTTGGGTGGGGTCGAGCATTTTTGTTAGAGTTGAGTTCCATCTTTAGTGCCTTATGGTCTGAGAAGATACAAGGTAAAATTTCAAATCTTTTGATTCTGTTGATATTTGTTTTGTGTCCCAGGATATGATCAATTTTGGAGAATGTTCCATGGGGTGATGAGAAGAATGTATATTCTTTATCTTTGGGATGGAGTGTTCTATATGCGTCTATCAAGCACAGTTGTTCTAGGGTCTCACTTAAATCTCTTATATCCTTGTTTAATTTCTGTTTAGAGGATCTGTCCAGCTCTGTAAGAGGAGTGTTAAGGTCCCCTGTTATAATGGTATTATCAGATATCATACTGCTCAGACTGAGTAAGGTCTGTTTCAAGAATCTGGGAGCATTTAAATTGGGTGCATAAATATTTAGAATTGAAATGTCTTCTTGTTGTATTTTTCCCTTGACCAATATAAAGTGACCATCTTTGTCCTTGTTGAATTTAGTTGCTTTAAATTCACATGTATCTGAAAATAAGATTGCAACTCCTCTTTTCTTCTGAATTCCATTTGCCTGAAAAATTGTCTTCCAACCCTTGACTTGGAGCTTTAATTTGTCTTTTGAAGCCAGGTGTGTTTCTTGCAGACAGCAAATGGATGGCTTGTGTTTTTTAATCCAGTCAACCAATCTATGTCTCTTCAGTGGGAAATTCAAGCTATTAACATTTATTGAGATAATTGATAAGTGTGGTAGTATTCTATTCATCTTATTTTGTGAGAGTCCATTGCTTAGTTTTATCTTTTGCATCAGTGTGGAGGTTAGGTTCTGTCCTTTAATTTCTGAGTTCTTACTTTGCTGCTGATCCATTGTGGTGGTTAGTGTGTAGAACAGGTTGAAGTATTTCCTGTAGAGCTGGTCTTGTTGTGGCAAATTTCCTCAATGTTTGTATATCCGTAAATGATTTGATTTCTCCGTCAATTTTTAAGCTTAGCTTAGCAGGGTACAGAATTCTGGGCTGGAAATTGTTCTGTTTAAGTAGATTAAAGGTAGATGACCATTGTCTTCTTGCTTGGAAAGTTTCATTAGAGAAGTCTGAGGTCACTCTGATGGATTTGCCCCTGTAGGTCAACTGGCGCTTACTCCTGGCAGCTTGCAGAATCTTTTCTTTTGTCTTGACTTTGGACAGGTTCATCACAATGTGTCTTGGAGAAGCTCGGTTAGAGTTGAGGCGACCTGGGGTCCGATAGCCCTCTGAAAGCAGTGTGTCAGAATCTTTGGTGATATTTGGGACATTTTCTTTTATAATATTCTCTAGTATGGCTTCCATTCCTCTGGGGCATTCTTCTTCCCCTTCTGGAATTCCTATAACTCGTATGTTGAAACGCTTCATAAAGTCCCATAATTCTGACAGTGAATGTTCTGCTTTCTCTCTCTTCTTTTCTGCCTCTTTTACTATCTGGGTTATCTCAAAAACTTTGTCTTCTACCTCTGAAATTCTTTCTTCTGCATGCTCTAACCTGTTGCTGATACTTTCCATTGCATCTTTAAGTTCCCTAATTGACTGTTTCAGTGCCTTCAGCTCTGCTATATCCTTTTTATATTCTTCATATCGTTCATCTCTTATTTGATTCTGTTTTTGGATTTCCTTTTGGTTATTTTCCACTTTATTAGCAATTTCCTTCATTGTTTCCATCATTTCTTTCATTGTTTTCAACATATGTATTCTAAATTCCCTTTCTGTCATTCCTAACATTTCTTTATAGGTGGAATCCTCTGCAGTAGCTACCTCATGGTCTTTTGGCAGGGTTGTTCTGGACTGGTTCTTCATGTTGCCTGGAGTTTTCTGCTGATTCTTCCTCATGAGTGATTTCTTTTATCTGTTTCCTTGCCCTAATTTTCCTTTCACTTCCTCTTGCTCTTTAAGTTCTCGTGCCTGTGGACTAAGGGTTACAGGACCAGAAGGGTGAGAAGGTTGAAGAGCAAAAAAGGGATGAAAGAAAGGAGGACCGAGTGATAAGAAAAAAAAAGAAAAGTAGAGAAAGGAGAGGGGGTGGGTAAAAGGAATATTGACAAAAAGAAGAGAGGCACAGAAAGAGGGAGACAGAGCAATATAGGTGTACAGTAGGGTACTTTGATACAACCTTAAAAAAAAAAACCACCTTCTGGGGGTGCCCAGTTGGGTGGTTCCCTTGAGGTCAGCAGCTCTTTGCTAACCTGATCAGACACAGTACCCCACCTCCACCAAGTAGAGAGGAAAGACAAAAATGCTATAAATCAAACCAAAACAAGCAAACAGAAAACTTTACAGGATAAAATTGGGTGGAAAACCAAATAATAGTGGTAGAAACAGTAGCAAAAATGAAGTTCTAATTATTGAAATAGGCAGCAATGGGAAATTATAATTGAACTAGAAAAATTGAGAAAGAAAAAGGATCTGTATGGAAAAGGTTGAACTTAAAAAACAAAACAACATCAACAACATCAAAATAAACAAAAAAACCAACCAAACCAAAAAAAAACAACAACCAAAAGCAAAGCAGTATGTATATGTTATTGAATATTGTCTGGGCAACACGTGGTCTTCTGGGGTATGAGATGTTAATCACAGTTCTGATACGACTGGAGGCTGCTGATTTCTCAAACTCCAGCAGGTAGACACCCTAAATCTCTCTTCAGCCCACTTAAAAGTCACTTTGAACTTGTTCACTTGCTGAGCAGAGGCTTTTCCAGGAATGTGCTTGTCACTGGAATCACTGCTGAAGTGGTTATCCACTTACCCAGTGTGCCAAAACTGGTCTCACTCTGCCCCTGAGGGTTAGGGCTGCAAGGCGGCTCAGACCCTACCCTTAGGCTACTTGGTCGCTGGGTTACCAGCTCCCACCCAATTCTAGCTTTGCGACCCTGAGGGCGGAGCTTGCCGGGGCAGGTCGCTCACAATGGCTCCCTGTGATCCACAGCCAGACACTATTAGCTCGTCTGGCTCAGCGGCTCAGACTGGGGCCCTAGACAATGGCCAAAGTTCTCCGCACTCCCGCTCAGGCTCTCCCCAAGGCAGTTCAACTGAGTGCCAAGTCCAAAGACACCAAAACAGTTCACAGGTAAGGCCTTTCTGGTTTGCAGTCTCGCTGCTACTGAACTTACAGTTGCGGGCGGGTTTAGACAGATTGAACACACGCAACCACTTGCCAGTTTTCCACTGTTTTAGTCCTCCTCTTGGGGTCCAGAAGTCTCTCGCTGACTCCCTGTATCCTTGCAGGGGTGATGATAGGCATTTCCCACCAGCCAGAGATGCCTGGAGTCCTATCTCCCCAGACTCACAGTGCCCAGATGCAAGGAAGCTGTTACTAGGCCACCATCTTGCTCCGCCCCCTGAAATTTGAATAATTTTCTTTTCTTTTTTTTTTTTTTTTTTTGGTAGAGACAGGGTCTCACTCTGTTGCCCTCAGTAGAGTACCATGGCATCACACAGCTTACAGCAACCTCCAACTCCTGGGCTTAGGTGATTCTCTTGCCTCAGCCTCCCGAGTAGCTGTGACTACAGGTGCCCACCACAACGCCCAGCTATTTTTTTGTTGCAGTTTGTCTGGAGCTGGGTTTGAACCCACCACCCTTCATATATGGGGCTGGCGCCCTACGCACTGAGCCACAGGTGCCACCCCATTGGAGTTATTTTCTTCTAGCTATTGTGAAATGCATAATAATTTTTTGTTTTGAGACAGAGTCTCACTCTGTTGCCCTGGGTAGAGTGCTGTAGTGTCATCATAGCTCATAGCAACCTCAAATTCCTGGGCTCAGTTAATCTCCTTTGCCTCAGCCTCCCACGTAGCTGGGACTACAGGTGCCCACCACAATGCCCAGCTAGGTTTTTTTTTTTTTTTTTTCTATTTGTAGTAGAGACAGGCTCTTCATCTTGCTCAGGCTGGTCTTGAACTCCTCAGCTTGAACAATCCACCTGCCTTGGCCTCCCAGCATGCTAGGATTACAGCCATGAGCCACCACGCTTGGCCCATTTTCTCATTTTTAAAGTTGTATTATTTTGGGGTTTCCTGTAGTTTTATTTGAACTCTTTATATATTCTGATTATTAATCTCTTTTCAAATGAATAGTTTGCAGATCTTTTCTCCCATTCGGTGAATTGTCTTTTCACTTTGCTGATTGTTTCCTTTACTGTGTAGGTTTTTAGCTTAATTTAATCCCATTTGCCTATTTTTGTTTTTGTCGCCTGTACTTTTGAGGTCTTACACACACACACACACACCCCGAAAAATTACTCAGACTGATGTCCTGGAGAATTTCCCTAATGTTTTCTTATTGTAGTTTCATAGTTTCAGGTCTTAGGTTTAATTTCTTAATACATTTCGATTTGATTTTTGTATATGGTAGGAAAGGGGGGTTTAGTTTCATTCCTCAGCTTCTATTTATCCAGTTTCCTCAGCATCATTTATTGAAGAGACTGCTCTTTCCCTGTTGTATGTCCTAGGAGCCTTTGTCAAAAATAAATGGGCTATAAAGGACGAATTTATTTCTGGATTTCTCTATCTGTTCCACTGATCTGTGTGTCTGTTTTTATGTCAATATCATGCTGATTTGGTTACTGTAGATTTATAGTATATTTTGAAGTCAGACAATGTGATGCTTCCAGCTTTGTTCTTTTGCTTGAGATGGTCTTGGCTTTGGGGTCTTTTGTGTTTCCATATAAATTTTAGGGCTACTTTTTCTATTTCTGTAAAGAATATCATTGGTATTTTCATAGAGATTACATTGAATCTATCAATTGCTTTGGTAGTATTGTCGTTTTAATAATATTAATTCTTCTAATTCATAAGCATGGAATATCTTTTTCTTTCACTTTCTTTTGCCAGTGTTTTATAGTTTTCCTTGTAGAGATCTTTCTCATCTTCGGTTAAATTGATTCCTAAGTATTTTACATTCTTTGTAGCTAATATAAATGAGATTACTTCCTTGATTTCTTTTTTCAGACTGTTTGCTTTTGGCATATAGAAATGCTACTAGTTTCTGTACATTGATTTTGTATTCTGCAATTTTACTGAATTCATTTGTCAGTTTTGGTCTTTAGGTTTTTCTAAGTTTAAGATTATGTCATCTGACTGAGTGTGGTAGCTAAAGCCTTTAATCCTAGCACTTTAGGAGGCTGAGGTGGGAGGATTGCTTGTGGCCAGGAGTTCAAGACCAACTTTGGCAATATAGAGAGAATCCCATCTATATTTTTAAAAAATGAAAAAATTAGCTGGACATGGGGGTGCATGATTCTAATCCCAGCTACTCAGGAAGCTGAGTCAAGATTACTTGAGACCAGGAGTTCGAGTGTGCAGTGAGCGATGATGATGCCACTACACACTAGCCCAGGCAACAGAGGAAGACCCTGTCTCTAAAATAAATTGATTAATTAATGAGACTTAATCAAGTTTAAAAAAATCATGTCATCTGCATATAAGGCTAATTTTACTTTTCACTTTCCCATTTGGATGCTCTCCTTCTCTTACCTTATTCCTCTAGCTAGAATTTTCAGGCCTACCTTGAATAAAAGTGGGCATCCTCATCTTGTTCCAGGTCTTAAAGGAAAAGCTTTCACTTTTTCCCTGTTCAATATGATGTTGGCTATGGGTTTGTTATCTATGACATTTATTATGTTGAAGGATGTTCCTTCTATACCTGTTCCATCGAGGGTTATTTTCACAAAGTGATGTTGAATTTTATTGAATGCTTTTTCAGTCCCAAATAAAATGATCATACAGTTCTTGTTCTTGGTTTTGTTAATGTGATGCATCATGTTTATTGAATTGCATATATTGAATCATTCTTGTATCCCTGGGATAAATCCCACTTTTCATGGTGAATAATGATTTTAATGTGTTGTTGTGTTTAGTTTGCTAACACTTTTGTTGAGGATTTTTGCATTTATATTCATATTGGTATGTTTTGTTGTGTACTTGTCTGATTTGGTATTAAGGTAATGCTTGCCTTGTAACATGAGTTTGGAACTAATACCTTCTCTTCAATTTTTTTGAACAGTTTGAGTAGAATTGATAATTAGTCTTCCTTAAATGTTTGGTAGAGCTTGCAGCTGGGCACCGTGAGTCTGGGGAGATAAGACTCCAGCCATCTCTGGCTGGTGGGATCTGCCTATAATCATCCCTTTGAGGATACAGGGAGTCAGTGAGAGACTTCTGGAACCCAAGAGGAGGACTAAAAGGGTGGAAAACTGGCACAGGAACTTAAAGAGCAAAAGGAAGTGAAATGGAAATTAGGGCAAGGAAACAGATAAAAGAAATCACTCATGAGGAAGAACCAGCAGAAAACTCCAGGCAACATGAAGAACCAGTCCAGAACAACCCCTCCAAGAGACCATAAGGTAGCTACTGCAGAGGATTCCACCTATAAATAAATGTCAGGAATGACAGAAAAGGAATGTAGAATACATATGATGACAACAATAAAGGAAATGATGGAAACAATGAAGGAAATTGCTAATAAAGTGGAAAATAACCAAAAGGAAATCCAAAAACAGAATCAAATAAAAGATAAACAGTATGAAGAATATAGAAAGGATATAGCAGAGCTGAAGGAACTGAAGCAGTCAATTAGGGAACTTAAAGATGTAAAGGAAAGTATCAGCAACAGGTTAGACCATGCAGAAGAAAGAATTTCAGAGGTGGAAGACAAAGTCTTTGAGATAACTCAGATAGTAAAAGAGGCAGAAAAGAAGAGAGAGAAAGCAGAACGTTCACTGTCAGAATTATGGGATTTTATGAAGCATTCCAACATACGAGTTATAGGAATCCCAGAAGGGGAAGAAGAATGCCCCAGAGGAATAAAAGCCATACTAGAGAATATTATAAAAGAAAATTTCCCAAATATCACCAAAGATTCTGACACACTGCTTTCAGAGGGATATCGGACCCCAGGTCGCCCCAACTCTAACCGAGCATCTCCAAGACACATTGTGATGAACCTGTGCAAAGTCAAGACAAAAGAAAAGATTCTGCAAGCTGCCAGGAGTAAGCGCCAGTTGACCTACAGGGGCAAATCCATCAGAGTGACCGCAGACTTCTCTACTTAAACAGAACAATTTCCAGCCCAGAATTTTGTACCCTGCTAAGCTAAGCTTTAAAATTGACGGAGAAATCAAATAATTTACGGATATACAAACATTGAGGAAATTCGTCACAACAAGACCAGCTCTACAGGAAATACTTCAACCTGTTCTACACACTGACCATCACAATGGATCAGCAGCAAAGTAAAAACTCAGAAATTAAAGGACAGAACCTAACCTCCACACTGATGCAAAAGATAAAACTAAGCAATGGACTCTCACAAAATAAGATGAATAGAATACTACCACACTTATCAATTATCTCAATAAATGTTAATGGCTTGAATTCCCCACTGAAGAGACATAGATTGGCTGACTGGATTAAAAAACACAAGACATCCATTTGCTGTCTGCAAGAAACACACCTGGCTTCAAAAGACAAATTAAAGCTCCAAGTCAAGAGTTGGAAGACAATTTTTCAGGCAAATGGAATTCAGAAGAAAAGAGGAGTTGCGATCTTATTTTCAGATACATGTGGATTTAAAGCAACTAAAGTCAAAAAAGACAAAGATGGTCACTTTATATTGGTGAAGGGAAAAGTACAACAAGAAGACGTTTCAATTCTAAATATCTATGCACCCAATTTAAATGCTCCCAGATTCTTGAAACAGACCTTACTCAGTCTGAGTAATATGATATCCGATAATACCATAATTACAGGGGACTTTAACACTCCTCTTACAGAGCAGGGCAGATCTTCTAAACAGAAATTAAACAAAGATATAAGAAATTTAAATGAGACCCTAGAACAACTGTGCTTGATAGACGCATATAGAACACTCCACCCCAAAGATAAAGAATACCCCAAAGGATTAAACAATCTTCTGTTGAATAACAGATGGGTGCAGGAAGAAATAGGACAGGAAATCATTAACTTCCTAGAGCATAACAACAATGAAGACATAAGCTACCAAAACCTGTGGGATACTGCAAAAGCAGTTTTGAGAGGAAAATTTATCGCTTTAGATGCCTATGTTCGAGAAACAGAAAGAGAGCACGTCAACAAACTCACAGCCATCTTATGGAGTTGGAAAAAGAAGAACAATCTAAGCCTAATGTCAGTAGAAGAAAAGAAATATCCAAACTCAAATCAGAGATCAATGAAATGGAAAACAAAAGAATCATTCAGAAAATTAATGAAACAAGGAGTTGGTTTTTTGAAAAAATTAATAAAATAGGTAAACCATTGGCCAAACTAACGAGAAATAGAAAAGTAAAATCTCTAGTAACCTCAATCAGAAATGATAAAGGGGAAATAACAACTGATCCCACAGAGATACAAGAGATCATCTCTGAATACTACCAGAAACTCTATGCCCAGAAATTTGACAATGTGAAGGAAATGGATCAATATTTGGAATCAGACCCTCTCCCTAGACTTACCCAGGAAGAAATAGAGCTCCTGAACAGACCAATTTCAAGCACTGAGATCAAAGAAACATTAAAAAATCTTCCAACCAAAAAATGCCCTGGTCCAGATGGTTTCACATCAGAATTCTATCAAACCTTCAAGGAAGATCTTATTCCCGTATTGCAGAAATTATTCCAAAAAATCGAGGAAGAAGGAATCTTCCCCAACACATTCTATGAAGCAAACATCACCCTTATCCCAAACAGGAAAAGACCCAACCAAAAAGGAGAATTTCAGACCAATCTCACTCATGAATATAGATGCAAAAATTCTCAACAAAATCCTAGCCAATAGATTACAGCTTATCATCAAAAAAGTCATACATCATGATCAAGTAGGTTTCATCCCTGGGATGCAAGGCTGGTTTAACATACGCAAGTCCATAAACATTATCCACCATATTAACAGAGGCAAAAATAAAGATCATATGATCCTCTCAATAGATGCAAAAAAAGCATTTGATAAAATCCAGCATCCTTTTCTAATTAGAACACTGAAGAGTATAGGCATAGGTGGCACATTTCTAAAACTGATTGAAGCTATCTATAACAAACCCACAGCTAATATGTACTAAATGGAGTAAAACTGAAAGCTTTTCCTCTTAGAACTGGAACCAGACAAGGTTGTCCTCTGTCACCTTTACTTTTCAACATAGTGCTGGAAGTTCTAGCCAATACAATTAGGCAAGACAAGGAAATAAAGGGAATCCAAATGGGAGCAGAGGAGGTCAAACTCTCCCTCTTTGCTGATGACATGATCTTATTCTTAGAGAATCCCAAAGACTCAACCACAAGACTCCTAGAAGTCATCAAAAAATACAGTAATGTCTCAGGACACAAAATCGATGTCTACAAGTCAGTAGCCTTTGTATATGCCAGAAACAGTGAAGATGAGAAGCTAATTAAGGACACAACTCCCTTCACCATAGTTTCAAAGAAAATGAAATACCTAGGAATATACCTAACAAAGGAGGTGAAGGACCTCTATAAAGAAAATTATGAAATCCTCAGAAAGGAAATAGCAGAGGATTTTAACAAATGGAAGAACACACCATGCTCATGGATGGGCAGAATCAACATTGTTAAAATGTCTATACTTCCCAAAGCAATCCACCTATTTAATGCCATTCCGATCAAAATACCAACATCGTACTTTCAAGATTTGGAAAAAATGATTCTGCGTTTTGTATGGAACCAGAAAAAACCCCGTATAGCTAAGGCAGTTCTTAGTAATAAAAATAAAGCTGGGGGCATCACCATACCAGATTTTAGTCTGTACTACAAAGCCATAGTGGTCAAGACAGCATGGTACTGGCACAAAAATAGAGACATAGACACTTGGAATCAAATAGAAAACCAAGAAATGAAACTAACATCTTACAACCACCTAACCTTCGATAAACCAAACAAGAACATACCTTGGGGGAAAGATTCCCTATTTAATAAATGGTGTTGGGAGAACTGGATATCCACATGTTAAAGACTGAAACTGGACCCACACCTTTCCCCATTCACAAAAATTGATTCAAGATGGATAAAGGACTTAAATTTAAGGCATGAAACAATAAAAATCCTCCAAGAAAGCATAGGAAAAACACTGGAAGATATTGGCCTGGAAAAGACTTCATGAAGAAGACTGCCATGGCAATTGCAACAACAAAAATAAACAAATGGGACTTCATTAAACTGAAAAGCTTCTGTACAGCTAAGGAGACAACAACCAAAGCAAAGAGACAACCTACACAATGGGAAAGGATATTTGCATATTTTCAATCAGACAAAAGCTTGATAACTAGGATCTATAGAGAACTCAGATTAATGCACATGAAAAAAGCCAACAATCCCATATATCAATGGGCAAGAGACATGAATAGAACCTTCTCTAAAGAAGACAGACGAATGGCTTATAAACATATGAAAAAATGTTCATCATCTCTATCTATTAGAGAAATGCAAACCAAAACCACGCTGAGATACCATCTAACCCCAGTGAGAATGGCCCACATCACAAAATCTCAAAACTGCAGATGCTGGTGTGGATGTGGAGAGAAGGGAACACTTTTACACTGCTGGTGGGACTGCAAGCTAGTACAACCTTTCTGGAAGGAAGTATGGAGAAACCTCAAAGCACTCAAGCTAGACCTCCCATTTGATCCTTCAATCCCCTTACTGGGTATCTACCCAGAAGGAAAAAAATCCTTTTATCATAAGGACACTTGTACTAGACTGTTTATTGCAGGTCAATTTACAATCGCCAAAATGTGGAAACAGCCCAAATGCCCACCAAGCCAGGAATGGATTAACAAGCTGTGGTATATGTATACCATGGAATACTATTCAGCTATTTAAAAAAATGGAGACTTTTCATCCTTCGTATTAACCTGGATGGAAGTGGAAGACATTATTCTTAGTAAAGCATCACAAGAATGGAGAAGCATGAATCCTATGTACTCAATTTTGATATGAGGACAATTAAGGTCATGGGGGGGTGGAGGAAAAACAGAGAGAGGGAAGGAGGGTGGGGGTGGGGCCTTGGTGTGTGCCACACCTTCTGGGGGCAAGACATGATTGCAAGAGGGACTTTACCTAACAAATGCAATCAGTGTAACCTGGCTTATTGTACCCTCAATGAATCCCCAACAATAAAAAAAAAGAAAAAAAGGAAAAAAAATCAGCACTAATAAAAAAAAAAATGTTTGGTAGAATTCAGCAGTTAAGTCATTAGGTCATGAGTTTTTCTTTGGGAGACTATTTATTACAGCTTCAGTCTTGTTACTCATTAGTGGCTGTTGAGGTTTTCCCTTTCTTCATGGCTTAATCTTGGTAGGTTGTATGTGTTCAGGAATTTATCCACTTCTTGGAAGTTTCGCCTTTTTTTTTTAATTGTTGAGGTTTTTTTTTTTTTTTCTTTTTTTACAGTTTTTGGCCGGGGCTGCGTTTGAACCCACCACCTCTGGTATATGGGGCCAGTGCCCTACTCCTTTGAGCCACAGGCACTGCCCATTTCTTGGAAGTTTTCCAATTTGTTGGCGTATAGTTGTTCAAAATAATCTCTAATTTTTTTTGCATTTAATATTTCTGTGGTGTCAATTGCGTGTTGTTTTTCATTCCTGATTTTATTTATTTGGATCTTTTCTCTTTTTTTGTTAGTGTTGCTAAAGGTTTGTTGATTTTTTCTTTTCTTTTCTATTTTTTTTTTTGAGACAGGGTCTCAGCTGTCACCTTGGGTAGAGGGCCATGGTGTCACGGCTCATAGTAACCTCAAACTCTTGGGCTTAAGTGATTCTCTTGCCTCAGCCTCCCAAGTAGCTGGGACTACAGGCGCCTGTCATGCGCCCGGCTATTTTTTGGTTATAGTTGTCATTGTTGTTTGGCAGGCCTGGGCTGGATTGGAACCCACCAGCTCTGGTGTATGTGGCTGGAGTCCTAGCCCCTAAGCTACAGGTGCCAAGCCAGGTTTGTTGATTTTTATCTTTTCAGAAGCCAACTTCACATTTCATTGATCTTTTATATCTATTTTTTGTCTCAATTTCATTTATTTATTTTTTAATATTTATGATTTCTTTCCTTCTACTAATTCTGTGTGTAGTTTGTTCTTTTCTAGTTCCTTAAGGTGCACAATAATTGTTCATTTGAAGTCTTTCTACTTTTTTGATGAAGGCCTTTGTTGCTATAAACTTCCCTCTTACTACTGCTTTTGCTATATCCCATAGATTTTGGGTATGTTATATTTTCATTTGTTTCAGAAATTTTTTCATTTCATTTTTAATTTCTTCACTGACACATTGATCATCTAGGAACATGTTATTTAATTTCTTTGTGTTTGTATCTTTTCTGAGGTTCTTCTTATTATTGATTTCTAGTTTTATTTTACTATGGTCAAAAAAAGATACTCGATATGGTTTCTACTCTTTCACATTTGTTGAAACTTGTTTTGTGGTCCAGGATATGGTCTATTCTGGAGAAAGTTCCATGTGCTGATGAAAAGAATGTATACTCTGCTGCAGTTGGGTGAAATGTTCTATAAATGTCAGCTAGGCCTTTTTGCTCTAATGTATAGTCTAACTCTCATGTTTCTTGGTTGATTTTTCAGTAGTGATGATTTGTCCATTACTGAGTACGGGGTGTTGCAGTCCCCTACTATTACTGTCTATGTCTCCATTTAGGTCTATTAATGTTTATTTTATATATTTGGGAGTTCCAGTGTTGGGAATGTAGATATTTATAATTGTTATACCTCATGCTGAATCGACCCCTTCAACATTATATAGTGACCTTCTTTGTCCCTTTTTATAGTATTTGATTTGTAGTCTGTTTTATCTAATATAAGTGTAGCTATTCCTGTTCTTTTTTGATTTCCACTTGCATACAATGTCTTTCTACCCCTCTACTTTTAGTCTGTGTGTCTTTATGGTGAAGTGAGTTTCTTGTAAGCAGCATATAATTGTGTCTTATATTTTTTATCCATTCAGCCATTCCTGTGTCTTTTAATCAGAGAGTTGAGTCTACTTGCATTCATTGTTATTATTGATAAGTAAGGACATACTACTATTTTGTTGCTTGTTTTCTGGTAGTTTTATAACTCTTTCTCCTTTCTTGCTGTCTTCCTTTGTGGTTAAGTGATCTACTCTAGTGGTATAGTTTTTATTTTTAGTGTTCTTCTCATGAGTTTTTGCATTATAGTTACCATGAAGGTTACCAAAAAAAATTATAACAAATTATTTTAAAGAGATAACTTTTGTGGGGCACAATGCCTTACACCTGTAATCCTAGCACCCTGGGAGGCTGAGGTGGGTGGACTGCTTGAGCTCAGGAGTTCAAGACCAGCCAGAGCAAGAGCAAGACCCTGTCTCTAAAAAAAGCTGGGCATTATGACAGATATGTATAATACCAGCTACTTGGGAGGCTGAGGCAAGAGAATCACTTGAAACCGAGAGTTTGAGGTTGCTGTGAGCTATGATGCTATGGCCCTCTACTGAGGGCAACAAAGTGAAATTCTGTCTCAAAAAAAAAAAAAAAAAAAAAAGAAGAAGAAGTAAAGTAAGAAAAAACTACAAAAATATTAAAAAAAATACTCTACATTTTAATCCCATGACCCCCCAACATATTTTAACTTTTGTTGCCTCAATTTATATATTTTTATATTACCTATCTCTTAACAGATTATTGTAGGCAGGACCACCATCCCCAGCCCTAGGAACTCTGCTTTGTAATGCAGCCAAAGGAGATGACAAATCAGAATGGCTGTGAGAAGTGCATGAACCCCCTAGCCAGCCTTCCCACAAAAAACTATTATAGCTTTTTATTTATCTTTTAAGCTTCATACTAGAGTTATAAGTAGATTGCACACACAATTACATATTGGAGTATTCTGGGGTTGTCTTTGTACTTAATTTTGCCAGTGTGTTTTATATCTTAAAATATTTTATTTTTGTATGTTAGTTTTTTCTTTCAGATCTCTTTTTATCATTTCTTTTTTTTTTTTTTTTTTTGTAGAGACAGAGTCTCACTTTACCACCTTCGGTAGAGTGCCATGATGTCTCAGGACTCACAGCAACCTCTAGCTCTTGGGCTTCCACAATTCTCCTGCCTCAGCCTGCAGAGCAGCTGGGACTACAGGCACCCGCCACAATCCCTGGCTATTTTTTGGTTCCAGTTCAGCCGGGGATGGGTTTGAACCCGCCACCCTCAGTATATGGGGCCGGCGCCCTACTCCCTGAGCCACAGGCACAACCCTTTTTGTCATTTCTTGTTAGTCAGGTCTGGTGGTGGTGAATTCTTAGTCTTTTTGAAAGGAAAAGACTTTGCCTCTCTTTCTTTTTTTTTTCCTCACTTTTTTTCATTGTTGGGGATTCATTGAGGGTACAATAAGCCAAGTTACACTGATTGCATTTGTTAGGTAAAGTCCCTCTTTTGCCTCTCTTTCATAATTGAAGGATAGCTTTGCTGGAACACAGTATGCTGTATTTGGTATTTGAAAATGTTTTACCCCTCTTTCCTGGCCTGTATTGTTTTCTTTGAGAAGTCTGTTGCTAGACAAATTTAAATTTTTTTATATGTAATTTGCTTCTATTCTCTCGCTGTTTTTAGAATCTTTTCTTTGTCTTTGAATTTTGGGAGTTTTAGTAGTATCTGCCTTAGGGTAGTCTTACTTGAGTTTTACAGATTAAACTTGAGTTTAATCTGTTTGGTGTTCTCTGACATTTCTGTACCTGGATATTTCTTTCTTTCTTAAGTTTTGGAAAATTTTCTGTTATTATTTCTTTGAATAAGCTTTCTAACCCTTGCTCAACTCTCTCTCTCTCTTTTTTTTTCTTAGACAGAGTCTTGGTTTATAGCCCTGGTATAGCCCTCAATAGATTGCAGTATCACTGCAGCTCATTGCAACCTCAAACTCCTGGGCTCAAGTGACCCTCCTGTCTCAGCCTGACGTTCTCTCTCTCTCTCTCTCTCTCTCTCTATATATATATATATATATATATATTTGTTTATTATTTATATATTATTTAATCTATATATATATAAATTATTATATATATAATTTATTTTTGAGACAGTGTCTCACTATGTTGCCCTTGGTAGAGTGCTATGGAGTCATAGCTCACAGCAACCTCAAAGTCTTGAGGTTAAGCAATTCTCTTGCCCCAGCCTCCCAAGTATCTGGGACTACAGGCACCCACCACAATGCCCAGCTATTTTTGTTGTTGTAATTGTCATTGTTATTTGACAGGCCTGGGCTGGGTTCGAACCTGCCAGCCCCAACTTGTGTGGCCGGCCCCCTAGTTGCTGAACTACAGGTGCCAAGCCTAACTTTTAATTTTTTTGGTAGAAATGGGGCTGAGCAAGAGAAAGCCGCTCCTTCTCAGGCTGGTCTCAAACTCCTGACCTCAAGCAATCCTTCTGCCTCAGCCTCCCAGAATGCTAGAATTACAGGCATGAATCAGCACAGCCAGCCTATCATCTCCTTCTTGAGCACCAATCATTCTTAGATTTGGTCTTTTTGAGATAATTTTCAATATCTATGGGTGATCTTTGTTCCTTTTCTTCTCTACATAATTTTAAATAGCCCTGTCTTTGAGCTTGCTGATTCTTTTCTCTACTTAATCCATTTTGCTGTTGAGAGTCTCTAATGAGTTTTTCAGTTCCACAAGTATATTTCTCACTTATAAGATTTCTGGTTTTTTTTAAATTATCTTAATCACTTTGTTAAAGTTCTCTCATAAGCTTCTGAATTGATTTTCTGTATTATCTTGGAGATCACTGAGTTTCCTTAAAACTGCTATTTTGAATTCTTCATCAGTGAGTTCATATATTGCCATCTCATTAGGGTTTGCCAATGGCTCCTTGATTTGTGCATTTGATGGGGGAAGGAGTCATGGTTCCCTGTTTTCTACTGTTTATTATGGATATACATCTGTGTCTTTGCATTGAAGGATTAGGTATTTATTCAGTCTTTTCTGGCTTGTTTTGGTTTTTATTGGCTATGTTTGCTTAGAGACTCCGTAATTTATCTGTTGAATATCTTTTTTTCTACTTGGTTGCTGCCTCCTTCTTGGCACTAGATGGTGCTTTAAGTCCAGGTTCACTAAATGATAGGGACATGGCTGATCCCAAACAGGAGAGGCCCTAAAAAGGGTAGATATCCCAGTTGTGTGGGAAGGCTGGCTAGGGGTCCATGCACTTCTCCTCGCAGTGTAGTGTAGCTGAACAGCCATTCCGATTTGCCATCTCTTTTGGCTGCATTACAAAGCAGAGTTCCTAGGGCTGGGAGGGTGGTCCTGCTTCCCACTTCAGACTTATTTCTCCCTTCGGGCATTCATGATGCTTCCTAAAGGTTGAAGCAGAGACCAGTCTCCTGCCAGAGAACCCATGATGGTGGAAAGGTAGTTGTCCTCCTCTATAGGCAGGAGAAATTTTCTGTACATTTGGTGCCAGGCAGATTGTGGGGGAAGGATGTCCAAATCTACTGCCTCATCCTCATATTTGATTTCTGGGACATTGCTGGTCATAATCTCAGCATTATATATTTAGTTTTAGTTTTCTGTGGGGTGAAGAGTGAAGCCAGCTTGCTTCTCCACCCCCATGTTTTTTCCTAGACATTTTTGATGCACATCTTTTTCTTTAAGCTGATTTCGACCTTAAAATGCTAATTAAGTTCCTAATTTAATTATTAACTAATTAGACCTTAATTAAACATAGTGGCCAGGTTTTAAAATTAGAAATGACATGTCTTCCTTGGCAGAAAGACACTGTTGGGTACCTCTAGTTATGGTGCTTGAGTTTGCTTTTTCTTAGTGATGAAGAATTTTCACAGCCACTTATATAATCTTAGCTGGTTGTCCTTAGGCTCAAGGTCCTCTTCATTGTTTCTGTGTCACCACTGTACATGCATTTCTTTGCTATTGGATTAAGGCACGCGTACAATACTTAGTGTGAAGGTGACACCTTTACGAGATAGCTCATCAAGGTCAAGTATAGTACATGCCGTGAGTTCAGTTCTGAGAACCTGGTTCTCAACCAGAGATGGCATTACTCACCCTGCAATATCTGGCAGTATCTAGAGATATTTTTGGTTGTCACAACTGGACTGAGTGCTACTGGCATCTGGTGTGAATAGAGGCCAGCATTCTACAATGTACAGGACAGCCCTTACCACAAAAAACCATCTGGCCCCAAATACAAATGGTGCTAAGATCAAGAAACTCTGGTGTAATCCTAAGAAATTATTCTTAGGAATTTCTCCTCACAATCAGTTGGGATGGAATTGCATTTTTAAGCAAAGCTATTGATTCAAAACTGTTTTACTTACTGTTTTCCAGGATTCTTGGAAAAGAACAATGATCTCCTTTACAGACATCTGAAAGAAGTGAGTCTGAAACTTAGCCATATGTTTCTGATGGTTTTGAAATATCATCCTTAATGCTAATTTGGGGGGTAGATTTTGCCTTCCGGATTTTCCTTTTCCACACAGTGTTAGAACTTCAGTATATTATGGCCAGAGCAGACAGTTAAGGTCATGGGTGTGAACACTTCATTCAACAAACCATTCAAGTGTGCATGATGCCCCTCCCTGGGTGCTACAAGACAGAGTGCTTGTTCTCAAGGGGCTTACAGTTGGAGGTAGGAGGCAGAGAATAAATATATACACAAATAAGTTATCCATCAGGGAGAGGTGCTAATAAGAAGGATAAATGAGGAATTGTGATCAAGGGGACATTTTTAATTTAAATAAATCACAAAAATACCTGTATGGGGGTGACTGTGAGCTGAAACCTAAATGAGAATGATTTGGCCATAGAAAGATTAGGAGTTATTACAGGTAAAGGGACCAGCATGTGCAAAGGCCCTGTGGCCTGGATGAGGAGTAACGTTAAGAGAAGCAACTTAAAATGCAACAGGGTAAGGGGGAAGCTGCAATTTTGTTCTGGCACAAGGGGAATATAATAAGGTGTCATGACCTTAGGATGAGAAAAGTGACACCCAGAGAGGTCACAACTTCCACAAGGTCATACATGTGGTAGTGCTGGATCTGGAATTAGGCCCTAGGGCTGCCAATGAAATTCCCGATCTCTTTCTGTATGTGTCACCAACCAGAAAAACATTGGGGGTTTAGTGCCTCTCTTTTGTACTGAAATAGTTAACTGTTTTGTACAAAATTGGATTTTATTTATTTTTTTAATTGCTTTTTATTAAATTGTAACTTTGTACATTGATGCATTTATGGGGTTCAGGGTACTGCTTCAATATAAACGTGAAATGCTTATTGGATTTTATTTAATTATCTCGATTTATAAAGAGCTTAAACCTAGGCTCAGCACCCATAGCTCAGTGGTTAGGGCGCCGGCTATATACATCAGGGCTGGTGAGTTCGAACCCAGCCCAGGCCTGCTAAACAACAATGACAACTACAACAAAAAAAAAATAGCTAGCATTGTGATGGGCGCCTGTAGTCCCAGCTACTTGGAGGCTGAGGCAAGAGAATCACTTAAGCCCAAAAGTTGGAGATTGCTGTGAGCTGTGACACCTACGGCACTCTACCAAGGGCAACATAATGAGATTGTCTAAAAAAAAAAAGCTTAAACCTAAAGGCAACATTTTCAGAGTGATCAGGCAAACAGTTCATCTTGGGAGTGTTTTCTGCCTTCCTTCCTGCTTGTTCCAACCTTTTTGAATTTGGGGTTGATAAGTGATTCCTAACTTGGATCCTCCAGGCAGGTGCTGTCTGGGTCTGAGTCCCAGCCCTATTCCTTCCCTGCTGGGGACCCCCAGGCAGATTTCTCCATCAGAGTAATGAGTGTAGCGATGCCCTCCTCACCGAGTCTCTGCGAATGACACAGGAGTGGGAGTATTTGGTTATAAGTAGGTGACAGTGTTCCTCTGTGGATTTCCCCTCTGGAGGTTGTGGCCATTTGTTTCACAAACCAATCCATGGAGTGTGCATCATACAGGACAAAATTCTGAATTCCTCCCCTCATCAACCATGGCTGAAGTGCCTTAAACTCTTCTTGATATCGAGATGGATCACTTTAAAATTTTTTCTTTCCTATATGCAAATTACTCTTCCATGTCACTTTAAGTTTTGAAATGGCATGGGTTAAACAAAAACAGGGTCTTACTCTGTTACCCAGACTGGAGTGCAGTGGTGCAAACATAGCTCACAGCAACCTCCAACTCTTGAACTCAAGTGATCCTCCTGCCTCAGCCTCCTAATATTCTGGGATTATATGTGTGAGCCACTGTGCCCAGCCTGAAATAAAAAGAAACTAAATTGTGATAAAACATACATAACACAAAGTTTGCCATTTTAATCATTTAAAGTGTACAATTCAGCAGTTAAGTATATTGATATTATTGTGCAATTAATCTCCATAATTCATTTTGCAAAACTGAGACTCAATGTCCACTAAACAACCATTCCCCATTTCCCCTCTCTAGTCCCTGGCACCCACTATTCTACCTTCTGTGTCCAGGAATTTGATCATTCTAGGTACTTCATATGAAAGGATCATAGAGTATTTGTCCTTTTGAGTCTGGTTTCTGTCACTTAGCATGACATCCTCAAGGTTTATCCATTTTGCAGCTTGTGACAGAATATCTATTTAAGGATGACTAATATTCCATTGTACGTATACAGAGAAAAACGTTTTCACTGAGAACTGCAGTTTAAAAAAATGAAGGACTTTTTGTAACATAGATTATTTTGAAAACATGCGCGGAGCGGGGTGAAATCAAACAGTTCAAAAACTAATGTTCTTGGCCACATACCACCAACTGTCTCTTCTGAGGACCAATTGCTCTTTTTTTTTTTTTTTTTTTAATTGAGACAGAGTCTCCATTACTCTAGGGTAGAGTGCCATTGTGTCATCATAGCTCACAGCAACCTCAAATTCCTGGGCTCAGCCTTCTGAATAGCTGAAACTACAGGCACCTGCCACAATGCCCAGCTAGTTTTTCTATTTTTAGTAGAGATGGGGTCTCACCCTTGCTCAGGCTGGTCTCCAACCTGTGAGCTCAAGCAATCCACCAGCCTCGGCCTCCCAGAGTGCTAGGTTCACAGGTGTGAATCACCGCTCCTGGCCTGAGCCATGTGCATCCTTCCAGGGGTCGCACAGCTTAGGAGGTGTATATATATATATATATATATATATATGTGTGTGTGTGTCCGCTCTTCTTTTTCTATCTCTTTACACAAGAACAGCGCACTGTGCATGTGTTCCTGCATCTTGCTGTCTTCACTTAACACCACTATCTTCAGCAGCTGGTTTATTCTGTAGCGGCTTCATTGAACTAGGGAACAGTTTTTACTTCATCATGTTAGAGAATGCCTCAGCAAGTATGCAAAGCAGTGGCTTTTTTCTCTTGTATTTGATTCATTTTTTCCCTTTTTCTTATTTGCTTTTTATTTTTTTGAGACAGTGTCTTGCTGTATCGCCTAGGTTAGAATGCAGTAGCACCATCGTAGCTCAGTACAACCTCAAAGTCCTGGGCTCAAGTGATCCTCCTGCCTCGGCCTTCCAAGTAGTTACAACTACACTCAGCTATTTTTTCTATTTTTATTGTAAAGAAGGGAGCTCAGTCATGTTCGGGCTGGTCTCAAACTTATGACCTCAAGTCATGCTCTCACCTTGGCCCCCTAAAGTGCTAGGATTGCAGGTGTGAGCCAGTGCACCCAACCTCATGTATTTCTTCCCCTTTTCTGCAGTAGGAATGTCTTCAGATGCTCAAGATGCAGATGGTTGGTTCTGTCACCTCATGGACACTTCTGTGAGCCTGCCTGGAGGCTCCTTAGTGACTTCTGAAAGGCAACTGTGGTGCTCTTCACTTACAGGTGCTGTGCAAGTCCACAAACAGCATTCTGAGGGAATGCTTCCTGGTGGCTGAGTTAGAAAACCGGAGGAGGCCACCAACAGTGAGTGGGAAAAAATGCTGGTGCAAAATTAGAAAGGGAACAAGAATTAGCTGGGGGCGGGGGGCGTGATGGCCTCCACTTTTTAAGCCACCCTCCCCTTTCCTGGAAATATCACTCTCCAGCAGATTCTACTAAATAATATACTTTTCAAGTTTAACACTAGTTCATTCATTTGCAGACATCCATTGAACACCTACTACGTGTCAGACACTGTGCTGGGCATGGGGAGATTAGCAAGGTCCCTGCACTACAATCTAGGGGCTTACAATCTAGTGGGAGGAGGGTTTGGGAAAATACCATTGAATAAAACACTAACAATAGCACCAGTGTCACGAACGAAGTATGCCAACAAGGAAACCCAAGGGGAAGTGGCAGAGAGGGACAGGCTCAGCTGCAGCCCTGGTTCCTACAAGGCACTCACTATGTATTTGCTGAGCAAGTAAAACCTCCCAGACAGACACCTGTTCAGCTTCTGTGTCACCAGACCAAGGGTAGGCTTCTAAGTCAGCACATCCAAAGCTGCCTGTTGACGCATGAACTGGTAGCAAATAAAATGATCTTTTGAGAGTTCATCTCTAAAAGGCTGAAGTCTTGTGCCCTGACCAGTCATCTGTGTGTGTATCAGAACCAGCAATGTCTACTCCATTTGTTCTTTCTCTGCAGGTGGGGACTCAGTTTAAAAACAGTCTGAGCAGCCTTCTAGAAATTCTCATCTCTAAGGAACCCTCATATATCCGTTGTATCAAGCCCAATGAGAGGAAAGAACCCAGTGAGTTTTGAATTGTTCTGAACACTGAGCTCAGAGAAAAGGTTGGCAAGGCTGACCGAGATGGCAGTGGGTTAGGATCCTGAGACCCACCACAGCTCTCTTCTTGTCATCTGCGTGTGAATTGTTTTTCTTTTTAAATAATGGACAGTAAACCAATTGGGAGGGGAGCTCCTCTAGTGGTTCTGGGTAAGCATTGCTCAGCCCTTGGTAAACTAGCTGGGAGGGGAGCTTCTCTGGTGGCTCTGGGTAAGCGTTGCTCAGCCCTGGTTCAGCTTTAAGAGCAGCACAATTGAGCCAGGCAGGTAAGTATCAGAGGTGAAGGGAAACAGCATTATTTTTCTCCAGCCAGTGAATAATCTCCCAGAACGGTCTGTGATTTGGGTTTGCAAGCTCTTGCCATCATCTATAATGAAGTCGTATAGTCAGAGGCTTACAGGAGGAGAGGGTGAAAGACAGTAGGGATTGGAGGGGACTGCGGCAAACTGGGACTGTGGCAAACTATCTAAAGGGGCAACAGTGCTATTCCCTTCCAGCCAGTTGTTGCCATGTGGGACTATGGGCCCAGGGTGGCTAGATCTCATGATTTTTCAATTTCAATTTCAATTTAAATTTTCCTATAAAATTCCCTCCATTAAACACACACGCAATTGAAACCTAAGAAAACATGTCTGTGGCTATATCCAGCCCTTATTCATTCATTCATTCATTCATTCATTCATTTAGTTTGAGTCAGAGTCTCACTTTATCACCCCCAGTAGAGTATCATGGCGTCATAGCTCACAGCAACCTCAAACTCTTGGGCTCAAGTGATTCTCTTGCCTCAGCTTCTCCAGTAGCTGGGACTACAAGTGCCTGCCGCAACACCTGGCTATTTTTAGAGATGGGGTCTGACTCTCACTCAGGCTAGTCTCCTCCTGAGTTGAAGCAATACATTCGGCTGGGCCTCCCAAAGGGCTAGGATTACAGGCGAGAGCCACTGCACTCAAGCCTCCCATAGATCTTTGGTTTGCAACCTCTCTGTCTTAGTTTGAAATGAAGCCACTTTAAACTAAGTGGGGCCCTTTACTGTCATTTTTTTTTTTTCTGTTCCTCCAAAGGCAAGTTTGACGACTTCCTCGTAAGTCATCAGATCAAGTACCTGGGATTGATGGAGCACCTGCGGGTGAGACGGGCTGGCTTTGCCTACCGGCGGAAATATGAACATTTTTTGCAGAGGTAAAGTTACTAAAGAATAGCATTGGCTATGCATGAGTCTGTTAGATCTGGTGGTAAACAAGATGCCGTACCTTAGGGAACCCTAGTCTGTTCTTCTTTGCTGTTGTCAAGGCAGCAAAAAAAAAAAAAAAAAGAACACTAACATTTTGGAGAGCATAAAAACCTGGCTAAATTTTATCAACATCTATTCATGCCACTAATCCCTAATTTTTTTCAATCATAATGGCAAAGCCAAGTACATAGACCTGCCACCAGGGACAGGGGTGGACCCCCTACCCCAACTCCACCCCACCCCACCCCCACTGACTTAGATGGGCGGACTCTCCATTTGTGACCGTCTCCACTGGTTTGGTGCCTTAGCATCATGAGGTGCCTCTCATCATGCGGCAGGGGCTTTGGAAACACAAACTTGAGTCGGAATCCTCATTCTGTCTCTTATAGCTATGACCTATTCCTTACCTGCAAGGTGAAAATTAAATTGTCTGTGCTCGAAGTACTGTCTTGGATAGATTGTAAATAGATAGTCTGTGCTTGGGGGATTTATAAGGACTTAATCATGCACTCCCAAGTGGGTTGTACACCAGCATTTCTTTGGTGATAGGCTGTGTGTGAATCTGCGCCACTAAAATAACAATACACTGTCAAGATAAGCATAATAAAGTGGTTGTTTGGGGAGATCAGAATGGTTAGATATCAGTGGCAATTTCACACAGTTCAACCTAATATCAGGCTTTTCTGAGTTTAATCATTTGAAGAACTGCCAGACAGACTATTTGCCTTTTTTTTTTCACCCTAGACATACTGTCCTTGCCTACCATCTACTTATTGTACATTCTCCCACGTCCCATCCATTTTTCTGAATCCAATTCCTGGTGAAGATGGCAGGAAGCACCAGCCACACCCCACCCCTCCCTGCAAACACATACTTGATGTTTCCATCTTCTTGCACTTTTTGGAATGTCATACTTTTTTTTTCCCTCTTTTGCTGCTGTCTTAGTCTCATTCATTTTTTCTGTAAATACTAGTGAGAAGCTGCTCTGAGCCAGCTGGAGTTCCAGCAGAGAACAGGTCAGACCCCACCCTGGTCTCATGGAGTCTGCTTTCTAGTGGACAAAGAGATCCACAGCCAGCCCTCCTTATCCACACGTTCCATATCCACAGAGTCAACCAACAGTGGATCAAAAATATTTAGGGAAAAAATAATGAAAGACAACAATAAAAAACAGTACTTATTAGGCGGCGCCTGTGGCTCAGTGAGTAGGGCACTGGCCCCATATGCCGAGGGTGGCGGGTTCAAACCCAGCCCCGGCCAAACTGCAACAAAAAAATAGCCGGGTGCTGTGGCGGGCGCCTGTAGTCCCAGCTACTCGGGAGGCTGAGGCAAGAGAATCGCGTAAGCCCAGGAGCTGGAGGTTGCTGTGAGCTGTGTGATGCCACAGCACTCTACTAAGGGCCATAAAGTGAGACTCTGTCTCTACAAAAAAAAAAAACAGTACTTATTAAAAATATATCATAACAACTATTTAGATAGCATTTACATTGTGTTAGGTATTATAAGTAATTTAGATATGATTTAAAATTTACAGGGTGGGTGCAGATACTATACCATAAGGGACTGAAGCTTCTGTGGATTTGGGATTTATTTATTTATTTATTTGGCGGACAGAGTCTCACTCCGTTGCTCTGGGTAGAGTGCTGTGGTGTCACAGCTCACAGCAACCTCAAACTCCTGGGCTCATTGATTCTTTTGCCTAAGCCTCCCTAGTAGGTGGGTCTACAGACACTCACCACAAGGCCCAACTAGTTTTTGTATTTTTAGCAGAAACAGAGTCTCGCTGTTGCTTAGGCTGGTCTCTAGCTCCTGAGCTCAGGCAATCCACCCGCCTTCACCTCCCAGAGTGTTAGGATTATAGGTGTGAGCCACCACACCCGGCCTCCTGATTTTGGTATCTTTGAGGGTGCCAGCTGGTCCAGTTGTGTTGATTTTAACCTTGATCTATAGGTTCTTAAGTCAACATCAGAGCCAAGATTACCCTTGGGAAAAAAATGTGTTACTTCCCAAGCATGGAAATTGTTCTTCTAGTGCTAGAAAACATTTGTTTATCTCTTCAGTTGTCCACCGATGGACACTTGTGTCATTTCCACCTTTCGGCTACTACAAATCATGCTGTTATGAACGTTTGTGTGCAGGTTTCTACGTGGACCCATGTTTTCACTTCTCTTGGGTAGATCCCTATGGGGGAATTAAATTACTTGGGTGTGTCTGATGATGTCATTGTTTTGTGAAGACAGGTCAACCTGCCTACTCTATTGAAATCCTTTCTCTGGGGTGGCGCCTGTGGCTCAGTGAGTAGGGCGCCAGCCCCATATACTGAGGGTGGTGGGAGCTAAGCAGACCTCTGCCCAGGAATGGGGGGAACTGGAGTAAGGTACCACCCTGGCTTCTAGATGTCCCTCTCCTCTCTCCGTACAGGTACAAATCCTTGTGCCCTGATACCTGGCCGCACTGGTGCGGGCCTCCAGCAGAAGGTGTAGAACGGCTGATTAAGTACATTGGCTACAAACCCGAGGAATACAAGTTAGGGAAGTAAGTGACGACAGATGTCCAAATGGTCTCTGTTCTTGCCATCAAAGTGTTCCTGGAGACTCAGTTCCTAGGATTTATGTAGATTTATACACAGATGCTTCTATCCAATTCAAATGCAGCTCTGAATGGTTAGAAAGTCTATAGCAGGGGTCCTCAAACTGTGGCCTGCGGGCCACATAAGGCCATGTGATTGTATTTGTTCCTGTTTTGTTTTTTTACTTCAAAAGAAGATATGTGCAGTGCGCATAGGAATTTGTTCATAGTTGTTTTTTTTAACAATAGTCCGGCCCTCCAACGGTCTGAGGGACAGTGAACTGGCCCCCTGTTTAAAAAGTTTGAGAACGCCTGGTCTGTAGAGTTGCCTGTCAGAGGAGATGACGTTAACAAGGGAGCCCTGGGTCCTAAACTTGACTCAGCAGGTTTAGAAATGTTTGCAAAATGAAGAAGGGGCCAAGATGCACCAACTTACGTCTGTGAGCTTTGGTTCTCTTATTGTTCAAATGTTTGCATGACCTGCCAGACCTGGCAACTGGGACCCATCCAAAGTGAAATCATCTTCGGCATCCCAGAAAGCAATGTTCCAGAACTCTGGTATCTGAACTATAGTTTGTAGTTGTCGTGAACAGAGAACTTTCAGACACAACTCCGTGGGATGAATCGCAATGGTGTGAGCTTGTTCTGTGAGTCATTTTCGTCAGGTTTGTTGTGGTTTCAAGGAACAGTGCCCCAGCATGAGCAGGCTCTGCTCCTAGACTGTGGGACTTCTCCCCTTCAGAATCTCTGCCTTTGACTCCATCAGTAGTAGGTTTTCTTTCCCGGCCAGCTCTTGACTCCTCCTTGTATGTAGCTGTTGATGGCATCCTGGCCCCTTATCATTTTTTTTTTTTTTTTCGGAGACAGGGTCTCATTCTGTCACCCAGGCTGGAGTGCTGTGGCCTCAGTCTCACAGCAACCTTAAACTCCTGAGTTCAAGCGATCCTCCTGTCTCAGCCTCCTGAGTAGCTGGGAGTATAGGTGTCCACCACAATGCCTGGTTACTTTTTCTATTTTTTTAGTAGAGATGGTTCTCACTCTTGCTCAGGCTGGTCTAGAACTCCTCAGCTCAAGTGATCCTCCAGCCTCAGCCTCCCAGAGTGTTAGGATAGCAGGGGTTAGCCAGCTTACCTGGCCCCGGCCTCTATCTTTAGGCTTTTGTTCTGGGCTCTGTTCCAGACAGTTATTTAGTCAGTCCAAATCCCTAAGGGGAATCAGATTCGGCACATCCTGAGGGAGGCAGGCCATGGAGGTCAGAGGTGGTGTGTCTGCCTCAGATCCCATAATTTGGAATGTGGCAGGGGGATCACATGACATGACACGCTGCCGCAGCCAGTGGCTGCTCTGGGAACTATCCTCACAAGGCACAGGGTGAAGACAGGCAAATCTGAGACCAGTATTGGTAACTTCTCTTTGTTGGTTAATGGAATCTTCTTTAAACTTCAGATCTATCTTCTTTGTTATCACTATTTAAAAATTAGAAGCTACTTGAAGTTAGGATGGTGTATTCATTTCCTAGGACTGCAGAACAAATTACCACAAACTGGCTGGCTAAAACAACATAAATTAGGCTGGCTGAGGTGGCTCACCCCCATAATCCTAGTACTCTGGGAAGCCAAGGCGGGTGGATTGCCTGAGCTCAGAAGTTTGAGACCAGCCTAAGAAAGAGCAAGACCCTGTATCTACTAAAAATAGACCCTTTGTCTACTAGTGGGGCCTGGTGGCAGGTGCCTATAATCCCAGCTACTTGGGAGGCTGAAGCAGGAGGATCAGTTGAGCCTAAGAGTTTGAGGTTGCTGAGAGCTCTGATGATGCCATGGCACTCTACCCAGGGTGACAGAGTACGACACTGTGTCAAAACAAACAAACAAACAAACAAAAAAACCCCAACAACATTTTTTTCTCTTGTAGTTCTGGAAGCCAGAAGTCCAAAATCCAGGACTCATCAGGGGTCTGTGCTACTTTTAGGTGCCTCTTCCACCTTCTGGTGGCTCCTGGCACTCCTTGGCTTTTGAGGCCACATCATTCTGATCTCTGCCTCCGAGGACTTCCCTGGGTCTGTCCGTGTGTGTCCTTCTCTGTCTCTTCTAAGGACACTATTGTTGGATTTAGGGCCCACCTTCTTTGGTATGATTTCATTTCCCTCCTTACCTTAATCATGTCTGCAAAGGCCTTCTTTCCAAACGAGATCACATTCTGAGGTTCTGTGTAGATGGGACTTTGGCAACATGTGGGGGCAACACGGTTCAACTACTCCCCACAGATGGTAACTGACTGATAATGAATACATTTCTTTTCACTTCTAGAACCAAAATATTCATTCGTTTCCCCAGGACTCTCTTTGCAACCGAAGATGCCTTTGAATTTAGTAAACATCAATTAGGTATGATTTTTCTGCCCTTATTTCAGTAGAATGTGAAATGAACAAGTTTAATGTGGGAATGGATCTGAAACCTGGGTGTCTGATGTAATGTGAGAAGCATTCACTGTGGAAACCAGGAACAAGATGTGGAATTATAAAAATACACAAGTAAATTTATGCCTTCATGGGTGTTTGGAGGCCAGCCGTGGATAAGGCAGAAATGTAAACATTTGTACCTTCCACTTTGGAGCAGACCCTGTTGTGCACCATTAGGACCTAAAACCATGGGAGACCATCCCCCTTTAATTAAGGTTTTAAAAACTTCATATCACAGTATCTGATATTGGAAGGCATAGCTTCCAAACCTACAGCCAGGGTATTGTATTGTGAATGGTAAAATGAGCAAAGTTGGGTGACAGGAAATGCAAAAAATTTAAAAAGTCAAAATGACTGGGGACACAGGGCTTACCCTTCAAATAATAACCGATCTGTCAAGGACTATGCTTGAGTCACTTGAAGGCTTGCTGTGTGCCAGGTGCATGCTGAGTCTTTATCCCATGATCTTCTTTTATTTGCAGAAAAACCTATGAGGTAGGTATTATCATCAGCAATTTGTATTCAGGGAAACTGAGGCACAGAGATGCTGGTAACTTGGTGAAGGCTGCACAGGTAGTAAGCAGTAGGGCTGTGGTTTCAATGTGGGTCTGGCTGGGGCTTCAAGCCTTGAGGGTCTCATGGTTTGACCCCCATTGCAGTGGGCCCTGATGGCTGGGGATCTAGTTATAGGTCAGACGCCAGCTTGGATGGGTCTCGGGAGGCCTGAGTCGGCATCTCTAACCAGCTCTCAGGGAATATGATGCTGCTGCTTTGTGAGGCCTCAATAAACTTGACCTCTGGAGGGACTTTAGTCACAGCATGGAGGGATAGAGAGAGGATGGAGACACGAGGGCGACTGTGTGTTTTGTGGTCCACTCAGACCTAGGTTCACACTCCTCCTTAGTAGCTGTGTTGCCTTGACCTTGGCAAGTGTCTTCACTGTCTGAAGACACTTGCGTTGCCCATTTGTATAAAGTTCTGATAATGCCCACCGCATGGACGGGAGCATGAGAGTGAAATGCAATGCGCAGCATGGAACTGGGGGCTTCTACTGCTGGTGTTCCTTACTCTGGGGCAAGGAAAGAGAAGGGCAGAAAGGAAGCCCTGGTTACTGGACAGCATCTAGGAACCGAGCTGAGTGTGACCCGACAGCACCCATTTCTGTGATGCTGTGATGGGCCTCCTGTGTCATCACTACATCCCAGCCTTTGAGGCCCCCTTGTCCCATTCCTTCCTGGAAGTCATAACACAAAGCCACACAAATGAAAAACCATTTCACCAAAAGTTTTGTTTTATTTTAAGTTGCGAGAATTCAAGCCACATACAAAGGCTGCCAAGGAAGGAGAGAATATGTGAGAAAAAGACAAGCAGGTAAGAATTACACAGAAACTCAGCAGTTTGCAGTCGGCCAGAGTCTCACCCTTTCTCTCTTTATCCCCTTGGCACCTGGGTGCACAGGCTAGTTTGCAAGTTCTCTCGCCTTGCCTGTCCTTGCCTCAGGGTCCAGTTCTGGGCCTCTTCTCATTTCTTTATTTACTGGAGATTATAATGTTGCGGCTTATCATTGTTCTACAGACATGGTTTGGGGATTTTTTTTTTTTTTTTTTGAGACAGGGTCTCACTGTGTTGCTCAGGCTAGCATGCAGTGGGTCAGCCTCACTCACAGCAACCTCAAACTCCTGGGTCAAGGGATCCTCCTGCCTCAGCCTCCTGAACGGCTGAGACTATCGGTGTGAGTCACTGTACTCAGCCACCCAGGCTGTTTTATGTTTTATGACATGTGCGTGCTTTTTTTTTTTTTTCTTTGGAGTCTCACTCTGTCGCCCTGGATTGAGTGCTGTGGCATCATCATAGCTCACAGCAACCTCAAAGTCTTGGGCTCAAGCGATTCTCCTCCCTCAGTTTCCTGCATAGCTGGGACTACAGGCACCCACAACTCCTGGTTAATTTTTTCTATATTTAGTAGAGACAAGGTCTTCCTCTTGCTCAAGCTGGTTGAGCTCAAGTAATCCACCTGCCTCGACCTCCCAGAGTGCCAGGTTTACAGGCATAAGCCACCTCACCCAGCCAAGATGTGCACGTTTAAAATTTCTGAAAAATGCTTCAAACACCACAAGTACCCTGGAGTCACTGCCTTTTTGTCCCGCCTCAGTCACGTTCACACACAAAACCCTCAGCCACACACACACATTTCTTGGAAGTAACCACTCTGGAATTCTTGAATTTTGTTGTCACAACTACAAAGACAACGTTCTTTATAGTTTTACCACCTATGGATGTATCTCTAAATAGTACATTTATAGTTTGGCATGTTTTGAACTTAATAAAATTAGATTGTTGGTATCTTTAGGGACATTTTTGCACTCAAAATTGTTTTTGAAATTCTACCAGATGTGTGTACATTTATTCCTTTTCTTTGGTGCATATTTTACTATATCAAAGGTTGGTGTGATGGACTTGCAGGTCACATGGGCTCTGTCACAGCTACTCAAGCCTCCCATCATAATGCACAAGTAGCTCAAAGAATGGGCATGGCTGTGTTGCAATAAAACTTTATTTGCAGAAACAGGTGACAAGCCATATTTTGCCAGCCTCTGAGCTCATATGAATATATTACAACTTAGCCATTGTGTTGATGGACGTTTGTGTTTATAGTTGCTTGTTTCTGTATAGAAACAATGCTGTTCTGAGGCATAAAATAAAAGCATTTTTAAAATCTAAGTAACTGAATTTGAAGAGCATTTAAAAATTGATTGACAAGCCAAAAGCTAGTTTTTTGTGTACCCTGGATTAGGTATCTCAATTTTTAACAACGTGACTGCCACACTAGAAAAAAAATTGAGGGGGACACAATAAGGTCAAGAAATCTGTGAGTTAATATGCTTCGTGAGGACACGGGCTCAAAAATTAGGATGAGTTAAATACGACTCGCATGGTAATGTGTTAAATGTAGACAACGAAATCAAAGTTAACTCTAGGTGAGAGGCTAAAAGTGGTCACGAGACTAAATCCATATCATCACGTTTCACCCCCTCCCCAAAAAAGATGCCAGGAAACTGACCCCTTCCCACAGCATCCTCTGTTCTTCTGTATCCCTAGCTCAGTTTTCCTGATCACATTCATCTGACTTTCCATCTCTGGGGCGAACAGGGTGCTGAGTGGGCATCTGGGTATTTGTTGCACCAAGTAGATAACTTCTGGAGAAGTCTTTTGTATTTAAATATGATCCTGCTCACCTTCTAATGCCAGCAGTGAATTCTTTCAGCCATCAGACTGGAAACCTATTGGCGTGGAGCCCTGGCTCGGAGGGAGGCAGAGAGGAGAAAGTGGGCCGTGCAGATTATCAGAAAGTAAGTTGTCAAGTATGACAGGCAGGAGTGCTCACACACACCGTTGTGCCACACGGAATGGATGTGGTTGAGTCTGGTGTAATTTTTGGGTTGGTGCAGAAAGGAATGTTCCCTTCAGGATATGCACAGGAATTCAGTCCCATCTTGGCCTGAGTACCCAAATTTGATGGTGACTGAAATTGTGTACATTTGTAATTTGTCTTAGCCTTGCTCAAAAATCATAAAGCCAAAGGCCTTCTGATGCCAGGCAGGTCAAGGGAGTAAATCTCATGAGCTAGGATAAGACCACAGGGTGAGGTCAGAATTTTGGCAAACTAGAATGCTCAGTCCATCTCGAAGGGGGCACTAATTTATTCTGATCCAGTGGATGGCCACCAAGGGGAAGTGCTACCACACCACTTGAAAACCAAAATCTAGCTTTTATGTAATACCTCCCTGAGATTGGCAGACTACAGCCTGTGGGCCAAGTGCAGCCTGGTAACTAATTCAAGTTACTCAAAACAACAAGCACTGTGGGTGAAACAATCTATCTTTGGGGTTGACTGGCCTGTGGGCCGCATGACTGGCCTATATGGTCATTTAAACAACCAGTTTGGTCTCCTTTGAATCAAATAAATGAGGACAGAACATAAATCTCAGTGAATAAATGTTCTAGCACTCGGAACATAAATCTCAGGTCTAGCAAACTAATAGAACACTTTCCTTTTTAGGTTCATCAAGGGATTCATCTATCGCAATAAACCCCTTTGTCCTGAGAATGAAGAGTTTGTAGTGTTTGTGAGGAAGAATTACATCTTGAATCTTCGGCATCATATTCCAAAGACTGTCCTGGACAGGAGCTGGCTGAGGCCTCCTGGCATCTTGGAGAATGTGAGGGCTAATGTGGGAGTCTGAAGTTGTAACACGGACTTTGATGGGTATTCCTTTGTGCTGCCTCCCTTTAGTTTGAAGGAGCTGCCTTAGCAAAGCGCTTCTTGGCAAGGATGTTGGACAAGAAATTTAAGTCCTTAGAATTTGCAGTATCTTTAATATCATCAGAAAGCCAGTGGAAGTCTGTTTTGCTTCACACCGCCTTCGTAGAACGTGTCTCTCGTAAGATGACCTGAGGATGGCAGGGCATAGTGGCTTGTGCCTATGATTCTGGCACTTTGGGAGGCTGAGGAGGGTGAATCCCTTGTGCTCAGGAGTTCATGACCAGCCTGAGCAAAAGCGAGACCCCCATCTCTACTAAAAATAGAAAAAACTAGCAGGGCTTTGATGTGGATCCACTGTAACTAGCTCCTCGGGTGACTCATAAACATATTCAAGTTTGAGAACCACTAGTGAAGCCACAGGGAGAAGTTAGAGCAAAGTCAGAATGTTCATGTCTTTAACCATAAAATAGTAACTCTGTACTTTAAGTCAAACTGAATACAAGGCTGTTTCTAAAACTCACACTTTGGTCAGGTAGATGGAAAAGTGCTATGTTTTCCGTACAGGCCTCAGATCTGCTCAGGAAAATGTGTATGAGGAACCTGGTTCGGAAGTACTGCCGAAGGATCACAGCTGAGTGGAAAGCAATGGTAGGGAAGGGGTGTCTGCAGGGTGGCAGGATCCTGGAGGGGGTGGGCGTGGATCCTGCACAGAATACTAGTGTCAAAGGCCTTGTCCACTATTTCTACTATAAGCCACAGGTCATGCTAGTCCCAGGCTTCACAGATGCACTGAAGATAAATGTGTGCAGACCACATAGAGCAGAGCCCTACTATAATCAGCATGGCTCCTACTGTTATTACCATGGGAACACAATCCAGATGGCCCCTGCACTGCAAAGATTGCAGGACCCCTTTCTGCTGGAGGTTTGATTCTGTTAATGCTGTTCTGCAGGATTTTTCTGTAAAGAGCTAGAGTAAATATTTTAGGCTTTGTGGGCCACAGGATCTATTGCAATTACTCAGCTCTGCAGCTATCATGAGAAAGCAGTCACAGACAATGTGCAAATGAACAGCAGGGCTGTGTGTTCCAATACAACTTTACTTGCAGAAACAGACAGCAGGCCGCACATGGCCCACAGGCTGTAGTCTGCCAATCTCTGATCCAGAAGAAACTACTCTCTGAAGTCCTGAAAATTCCACTTTTAGGAAACTAGTACAAGTTAGAGGACCAGCAGAACTGTCAACCTGGTATCATTTTTACAGCACTTTAGCCAAAGCCAGTAATGTGTTCTTTTACAGCTTACCCAACAAAGTATGTGATAGCAAGGGTTTAAAGCTCCTGGGTCCCAAAGAGCCCCATGGATACCATTTTCGTGCTTTCAATTATGTATTACCAGATGCAGCAAAAGGTGGTTACAAGTGAAATATTCAGGGGAAAGAAAGAAGGCTATGCAGAAAGTTTAATGCAACCCTTTGCCAACACTCGGATAGGTAAGTACATTTTCCCACCTATGTACTTGGCCTCCCAATTCTTAAAAAAGTCTAAGGAAGTTGCTCGGCTTTGTGGCATTTCCTGACAGGTTATTTCCCCAGCTGAGACCTCAGCACAGCAAAATATAACAAAAGCAGCTGATCCTGGCGACTTTTCCGCAGAGTTAGTGTTTAGTGATGATTCATGATGTTCTGGTTCCCTCCCTAGATGAAGAAGACATTAATCCCAAAGTGCTTCAACTAATTAGCAATGAGAAAATCCAGGTAAGGCAACGGGTGTCCTTAGCCACAAATAAGATTCCCTTCTTAGGTCTTTTATGGGGTGGTTTTTTCCCATAAAGTATCTAGCAGCACTATTTAAATGCAGGGGTACAGCTTGGGTGGGCCAGGGCTCTCGAATGACACTCTGACAGTTAGAGATCTGTTGCTGTTCTTATGGTCCTTCTGTCACCCTGGAAACTGTCCTGCTTTGCTTTCCTACAAAATTGAATGAAATGTAACCATGAACTTAATCATGAAACATCTCCGTTATTAGTGAGGGGCAATGTGGCCTAGTGCCGGGGTGCTGACTCTGGCTTCTTAGCAGCTGTGAGATGCTGGGCAGGTTACTTGAGGTTGCGGTACCCCAATCTCCTGTCAAAGCAGATGATGGGCTCCTGGGAGCATGATCCAGTCGACAGGCCGTGACCTGGCACATAGCAGCAGGTGAACATTTGTCTTTACCATGTGCTCTGGTGGCTTCTCTGCCCCTTTTGGTTCCCTGGAGAACAGAAGCCTGTGGCACTTGATTGGATGACCCTTTGGCTTGTGAGGATTTACATCTCTCTGGCCCTTGAGAATAGACCCATGAGGCAAGTCTCACCCTTGACTTTCTCAGAGGGCAATGCAGTCAGGTGAGGCTAAATCCAATCCCAGAGCCAGGGCGCAGAAAAAAAATGTGTATGGAAAATCTCTCTTGAGTGTCTGTGAGTGCTTAAAGTGACATTACTAGAGTCTGAGTAGTAAGGAGCTCAAACTCTGACCACCTCCCACCACAAAGTAATCTTCCCCTTGCGATGATGATAACCTCCTTGCAGTATGGTATCCCGGTCATTAAATATGACAGGAAAGGCTTCAAGGCACGACAGAGGCAACTCATTCTGACTCAGAAAGCAGCTTATGTGGTGGAATTTGCCAAAATCAAGCAGAAAATAGAGTACTCAGCACTCAAAGGTAAGAAGTGGGGAATCCTGAGATAATTCACTGAGTTAATTCAACTACTGGAAATACCAGTAATGAACCCTCAATCGGAAGACACAAAGGTGCCCATGGCCCGACTCATTATTCTGGCATAAATATCAATAGCGTCTCTTCACTCAAGTATCTGGATTGGCCAGTAGTCAACTTCTATAATGAGCTGTTTTTATTCAGATCACAGCCCACTAGCAGGCTGATCTCTGGAGTATACCTTTCATGCCACTGGGCCCACCTAGGAGAACAAAGCACAAAGTTGGGGACCCCTGGGCACATCTTTTCTTTCTGTATTCTGTCAAGCTGTGGGGTCCCTGGTCCCTAACTCTGGATCTGTCTTAAGGTGTCTCCACTAGCAATCTGAGTGATGGAATCTTAGTCATTCATGTTTCGCCAGAGGACAACAAGCAAAAGGTAACTGATGGCCACCAGTCTCTGCTCAAAGAGGGGAAAAACAGTACACTGCCAAAATGTTGAGCACTGTGCAACCTCAGTATTGGAGTGTGTGCTTCTTTTAAACCTATAATACTGAAACAACCCCTTATCTCCTCTCTACCCCAGGGGGATGTTGTTTTACAGTGTGAACACGTATTTGAAGCAGTTACTAAACTCATCATGCTGGTTAAGAAGGAGAACATTGTAAATGTTGTTCAAGGAAGGTAGGAAGCTCATCTTCAGCTCAGGAAGTAATTCAACGTGAAAATGGTTATTGACAGATGAGGGATGTTGCAAATGTTAATCCGCTCACCCACACTTGCCTCTTCCCTCCAAAACAAGCAAGCACCATCAACCAGCAAGGGGTGGGAGAGAATACTGGACTGGTGTACCCTTGCCCTCTCCCATAAAGAACTTTCTTCTGTCTTCACCCCTATGGTCTTAGGCTCCAGAGAAGCAAAGATGTCAGTGATTAATCACTCATTGACCTCGGAAGGCAATAATCTTCCCATAGTTTTCAGAGGAGGTAGTTGCATGCCTGAGGGAAGCTGTCACTGTGTAAAAGGTGGACCTCTGGGTCAGAGCAGGTGACAGCCACACTTTTGCCGTGGGTGCTTGTCGGGACAGTTGTTTGAGCACACTGGGCCACAGCGTCACAGGCTGCTAATAGATTAGGACATGTGGGTCACTATGAAAGTTTTGGTTCATTATTTTAATTCCCAGAAACAGTTGATAGCATCCTTTCTGATTCATCCATACAAGTTTCAACTTGCTCAGCTTACTTGTGTTGCTGGGAGGGCTTCACTTGTTTCTGTCTGTATGGGTTTTACTTTTCTTGATCTTTATGTATCTCAAAATTTTCGTAATGATCCTTTTATCAAAGAAAAACATCTGGTGCACAGAATATAATCCTCTTATTTAACTCTCTCAACACTCTGAAGTAGATGCCAGCTTTTCTACTTCATGGGCAAGGCAAGGAGAGCACAGGGAGGTTAGCAGGTATGCCCGGGGCCATGAAGCTTGTCAGTGCCAGTGTACAGACGTCTAAGGCTCAGGCCCAGGCTTGATTCTTTCTCAGCCACGTGCTCCCAGAGCTCCCAGGAAAGCAAACTATCCTGGATAGTTGTTTCTTTCCCCTCATACTTGTGCTGTTTTAAGTTTTTACCTGATGAGCAAATTCTTGTTACTGGGAGAGCTGACTACTTTGACAAGTGGTTGTTTCTGTTTTGCTGGACCTCCCAAGGAATGCTCTGTCCTGTAACTGTTTCAGTGTGAAGATGTGTAGGTGATGCCTCAGCATCAAACTGGCATGTAGAAGAACTGAATGTGCTAACTTAGCTTGACAATAACTACAGGAATATATCAGTTGCCCAGCTGTAGAAATGTTTTTCTTTGGATTTCTCAAATATACAATAAAACAGGAATCTGATCTTGAAACTAGCTAAGTTTCATAAGTGAATTTCTTTTGCAGACTAAAGGCTGAGGGAAGAAAACAGAGTGTATAACTTGTCACTTTGTGTGTTTTAAGTTTACAGTTTTACATTAGTCCAGGAAAAGAAGGCACCATAGCTTTTAACACCGGACCAGAAGAACAAGTCTATAAAGATAAAAATGGACAGTTAACAGTGGTGAGTGGTTGTGTCTGGGAAGGGAGGTAAGCAGGGTTAGGTGAGAAAATTTTATGAATTTTGGCCCTGTAGACTGAATAGAATCAGAAGGTAGTTCATTCTTCCCATTCCTGATTCTACATTTGAAAGACAGGAAGAAATTGTTACTTCAAGTATTTAAACACTAAATAAAAAGGGAGAAAGGGCCAGGTACATTGGCTGCACCTGAATCCCAGCACTTTAGAAGGCCAAGGCAGGAGGATCACTTGAGGCCAGAAGTTTGAGACCGCTCTGGGCAACAAAGGAAGACCCTGTCTCATAAAACAACAACAACAAATTAGACTAGTGTGGTGGTGTGTATTTGTAGTCTTAATTACTTAAGGCAGGAGGATTGCTTGAGCCCAAGGGTTAGGGGCTGCAGTGAGCTATGACTTTGCCACTACAGTCCAGCCTGGGTGACAGAGCAAGAATCTCTCTTAAAAATAAAAGGGGAAAAGTTTACCATATTTAGTTGTCAGTAAACCAGGATTGACATTGAATATTTCAGGTTTAAATGTCAAAGTTCAACCTGCTTCAGTAGATGAAGGCCTTATGCCTCCTTATTGAGGTTCTCAAACTTGTTTCCACATGGGACACTGGTGTCCCACCCCCAGATACTGTGGCTTAACTGGTTGGGGGCGTGGCCTAGTCTGTGGAATGTGAGAGATTCCCAGGAGCATGGAGGTTGAAGAAATCAAACCTGAGCAGTTCAGGAACCCTGACTCAGCCTCTGACTTGGCTGGAAGGTAGTATATGGAGCTTGCTTTGACCCAACGTTGCTGGGAAATGACATGCTAAAAACAGAGGGGGCTGAACCTTTAAAATGTATTTGTATTTATGTCAAGAATTATTTGATAGAAAACAATTTCAAATGATCTATCAACGTGGAATGTCTTATACACATTTAAATTTACATACATTTACCTACAAAATCATTTTGTGGATATAAATAAGTACATAAATTGTCTTTTACCATATAATTGTCCCTAAACACAACTTCAGCAACAAGTTAAAATAAGGATCACTTTGGATAGAAACTATAAGGTGATTTTTCATTTTATATGCTGTCTTAAAACTCACACCTCTGAGATTAACTCTGGAGTTACAGCTTTTGTCATCCTGTCTGGCTCCAGCTAAAGATACCCAGGGAATTCCGTGAGACACTTTCTAAATGTGGTGTGTCTCCAGGGAGGTGGGGCTGGTGTCTCATAGCCCATCCACTCAGCTTGCCAGTTGTGATAGTTGAGGTGATAACTATCGCTTCCTTTCCAGAGCAGGGAGCTGAGCGGTATCTGATCTGAAATGTACCTCTCTCCCAGGTGTCAGTCCGTAAGAAGTCCTGATAGAGAATGACATCTGACTTCTACCATTGACTTTTTCCCTCCAGCTGAGCAAATTATCAAGGAAGCAGAAATTTGATCCAATTGGCTACACCAAGGAAAGATTCCAGCAGCATTGGATAGAGAATCACATCTGAAGAAACTTGGGGTGAGGGGTGCTTATTATGCCAAATCTTAACCCCAGCTTCTCAGCTGCCCTGGGCACTATATTAAAATGTCTCCCTTAGGGAGCAACTGCAGGTCACCCGAGGGGGTGGTTTTAAATATCCCCAGTAGGGCCTACACTTGATGGACATTTCAACAGGTCTTTATAGAGTGGGCAAGACTCTCTACCTTTGTCAAGTTGCCCCTGAGTTACAATGAAATATGTACAGCAGGTCCTCAAATAACATCATTTCATTATAAAGATGATGGAAAAAAAAATTCCTGGCTAGAGCTGCTATCGGTGGAGTGTATGTGGGTTTTCTCTGGGTACTCCAGTTTCCTCTCACAGCCGCAGGACGTGCATAAGATGTGAACTGGCTACATGGTCCCAGTCTGAATGTGCCTGCAGTGGAAGAGTCCTGGCCAGAGTGGGTTCCTGCCTTATGCCCCAATTTGCTAGGACATGCTCAGGCCACCCAAGACCCTGACCTGGAACAAGCAGGTTGGAAAATAAATGAATATAAATTACTGCACAATAAAAATTTGCATATGATTATCATACAAATGCACAACAATAAACGCTGATACAAAAGCACTCAGCAATCAATATTTGTGAGTATTTGGTTCTGGTGCTCCTTATAATTTTTGCTATGTAAGTATCTGTTCCTTGATTTAACCCACCACTACAACCATCCTCACTAACTCACTAAACATTGGGGAATTATCTTGTTTTTATTAATCTTTCTTAAATGTATCCCATTTATTTCAATGTTTAGTATTAGAAGTGTTGTTATTTAGAAGTTTGGGGGTATTTCTGTGACTAGGAGTATGCTATAGGAATTTAACCCTTGTTTCTATCCATTAGCCTATGGTAAAAGTGGTTTTGCTTCAAACTGAAGTTTCTAAGAACTAATCGATGACACTGAGGACTTACAGTATATGGTCTGAGAATCAGCAAAGAAAATTTCATAAAGCTACAAAATTCAAATTTCACTTTAAATAAATGGAACTTACAAGCATCAAGCAATTGTGTTGTTTCTGATGAGGCTTTTAAGTCCCACATGGTGAGATGAGTCCTCAACCCCCAATATTAAATCAGTAGTAACTCCACCTGTCATTCTGCTTTTGCCCAAGCCAGACAACCACTAACCCAAGACCTCCCTTCTGTGTTTAAATTCATACTCTACAGAAAAATGACTCCTCTTTCGTTTTCCATGCTGAGCAACTTTTAAGGTGGTAAGGTAGAAAAGTAGGGGCTCTGCCTTGCCTCTTCACTGTAAACCGCACCTCAGTGGCTCAGTGATGCTGGGCATTCCTGAAAAGACCCAGAAAGCAGATTTAAATAGAAGCATTATATAACTTTTATTTCATGTATGTCCACAAATGCTTGTACAACAGTGACTACTTTAAAACTTACAGCATCTTTTCATAGCACAAAGAACAGAAAGGTTAATTAACACCACGCTTAAATGTGTTACCGTGACTTTGGGTGGAGCCCTAAAGATAGCACACACTCAGGAGGGAGGGCTGAGTGTTGTTCACACTTCAGTGCTGAACAGCTGCTGTACAGCAAATACACTTCAACAGGGCTGGGAAACCTGCACAGTGACTGACCAGCTAATCTACCACAGGAAAGTGACAGAGATATGGCAGGAATTATCTCAGGTACAACCTCCCAGTCACCACAAGCAGAGGACTTATTAAAAAAGAAGAAAAAAAAAAACTTGATTACAACAGACTAGAAGCTGCTCCATTTTTAAAAACTGTATGCTATTACTATGTGATAAAACCTTACTTTTTGCCAATTCTTAGATCAGTGTTTTACTTGGATGGTTCTGAAATATTGACTTTTGTCCTTAGTGCTAACATAAGCAAAATCAGTTCCATATAATATAGAGTATATTTGATAAGCGTGTGGACCAGCCAACACTGTCAGCTCATGGCTACCTGCAGCTAACAGTATCACTTACCATGGAATGTTTTATGAACCTGTTCATATTCAAAACTGCAAAGTTGGAGGAAAAGTAAAGTTAGAGAGAGCTGCCAGGAACATTAAGTCATAAGGCATAGGAGCCAAAATAAAACAGATTAACTTTAACTTACCACAAACTTACTCTTCATACAAACATTTAAAAAACAATTTATACAATGGCTTTTCCTTTCCTACAGAAAACATCAGAACTGACATTCACTTTAACTTTCTAAAAAAGTTCAACCCAAAAGGGTTGGTGTTTAAAACTTAAACAGTATAAAATATTTACGAAACATTATTTTGTAAGCCCTCTTTCCACAGCACTTAATAAAATCCAAATGGACTAATATAAAAGTTTCCACCCAACAGTTTAAAAAGTATCTACCCAATACATGATTTTTACGTTCAGTCATGACTGTTTTACAGTTTTATTGTAGGCTTTGCTGCTGGATACAAAATAAAGGCATACAACTGTCACAGGCAGGGCAAGGCAGGACATAAAAAAAGTCTGTGCTGTAAAAACCGTTTCAAAATATAAACTCGTTTTTTGGAATACATGTGTCAAAGGCTACCCATGTTAATACCTTTGGTATAAAACGGTAACGATTCCCTTGATAAGCAGACAAACCCATCCATCACCTGACACACACATCTCCTTGTAACTACTTTACCTACTCTAGTCTCAACAACCCAGTATCAGTCACAACTCACTTCTGTTCCTTTGCAGGCAAAGAGAGCTGGGAGGTAGGTAACTGAGAACATCTGTCCTACACGAGCACCAGGCAGCCAGCCAGGCTCTGGCACAGGCTGCCCGTGCCCCACAAGCACACATTCCCCCATCAACAGTAGCACACTTCCCTTAACACAAATGGGAACACAGACACAATCCAGACCCAAAGATATCTGCACATTCTTTCAACCTGTACGCGGCTGGCTACCCTATACTGTGTAAGAATCAGAGGCAAAGATAAGAAGGGTATCTCCAAGCAGTGGTTATATTTATAGCAGGGGAACACCCTGGGGGCTGGTGCTGGGGTGGGGCGGGGGGGCGTGGGGGAGGAGGTCCCTGCTTGGATACCAGAGGGGAAGACAAAGAATCTGAGCCACACTGAATTTCTAAGCAAAGGGCAGGGCGTCTATTTGCTGTAGTAAACCCAGCTTCATGAGGAAGATGCTGATCAAGGTACTTAGTGAGCTATCCCTGTCTGGGGGGTCAGATGGCCTTACTGGAACTGAGCAGGTCAACAAGGAGAGCAACTGTAGGAGCCAGGAGCAGAGCTGAACACTCACTGCCAGGAACACTCTAATCCTAGGCAGACACTAGTGTCCCAACCAAACACTAGTCAGGGCAGCAAAAGTCTTGCTCCTTAAGGAAAGCTCTGCACCCAAAGCTACACTAGTAACATCTTAGAGGCTTACTAGATGAAACTTCTGTTATAAGCTGCAATTATCAGAATGGACTAGGCACAAAATCACGTGGCACAACGAACTTCTAGCAAAGCAGTGGGGATTGTGTCTGGCAAAACACCCAGGAATGGTAGCCAATGTGCTGGAGGGTTATGATATATGCAGTAAGTAGCTCTGATATCCCTGATGGCCACCAACCCCAGAACTCCTCTTAGAATAGTCACACTGAACCTTAGGGGAGTATCACCAAGAAGCCCAAATAGGTAGTCAACACTCACAAAAATAAATACTGCAAACAAAGTCTCACATATACTTTACACTCATTCATACTTTTCCTCCAAGAACCAAGAAAGCCTGGCTCCAAAGGTTCCTGGAGTCTCATGAAAAGTAGAGACCTCAAAATAGCTTGCTCAAAAATAGGGCTGCATAGACCTGGGTTGAGACAACCAATTCACCTTGTCAAGAAATAGCAAAATAATTATCTGGCTTGTTACAAAATGATCTCCAGGCTCCAGAGGAGGTGGAAGGTGCCTGGGAGCCTGCATAGGATCTGAGTGTAGCATGGCAGGGAGGGAAGGGGTGGCAGGAGGATGGCTCGGTTGCCTGCATGCTCACTGGTGGAGGTGGGCCCGGTCGTCTGGGCGCTTGATGTGGATCCGTCGCACACGTTCAATTCGCTCCCGTTCCCGTTCTTCGTCCTCATCCAGGTGGTGGGAGCGCCCAGCTGCCCCACCTGTGGCCTCCAGGAGTGCATTGTCAGGTCCCCGGCCATCTTGGGCCTCATACAGCAAAATGTTCAGGGTCTCCTCATAAATCCGGGCTTCAGGGAATTCAACCTACGTTCACAAAATATACAGGACAAGTAAGTTAGCATAATACATAGCCTGTCATCTTGTCACTTCTGAGCAGGGCATCAGGCTCAGTCAGGTCCCTGGGATTCCATTGAAGACTGTCTTTTATTTATTTATTTTTTTTTTTTGTAGAGACAGAGTCTCACTTTATGGCCCCCGGTAGAGTGCCGTGGCCTCACACAGCTCACAGCAACCTCCAACTCCTGGGCTTAAGCGATTCTCTTGCCTCAGCCTCCCGAGTAGCTGGGACTATAGGCGCCCGCCACAACGCCCAGCTATTTTTTGGTTGCAGTTCAAGGGCCGGGTTTGAACCTGCCACCTTCGGTATATGGGGCCGGCGCCTTACCGACTGAGCCACAGGCGCCGCCCTGTCTTTTATTTTTTTTAAACAGAGTCTCACTCTATTGCCAGCCTAGAGTGCTGTGGTGTCAGCCTAGCTCATAGCCACCTCAACTCTTGGACTCAAGTGATCCTCCTCCCTCAGCCTTCTGAGTAACTGGGAAAACAGGTGTCACAACACCCAGCTAATTTTTCTATATTCAGTAGAGATGAGGTCTCACTCTTGTTCAAGCTGGTCTGGAACTCCTAAGCTCAAGAGATCCTCCTACCTCAGCCTCCCAGAGTGTGATGATTATAGGTGTGAGCCACTGTGCCCAGACTGTTTTTAAATTGATATTTTCAAATAGGCAACACTTATACATGGCACCAAATACAAAAGAGACCAAGGGCAATAGGCAATGCTTCTCATTACCCTACCTTCGAGAAATTCTGTGTATATATACCACATTCTGTGTAAATGTGGTATATATACATATATTGGCCAAGCACAGTGGCTCACACCTGTAATTCCAGCACTCTGGGAGGTTGAGGAGGGTGGACTGCCTTAGCTCATGGATTCGAGACCAGCCTGAGCCAGAGGGAGACCTCGTCTCTAAAAATAGCTGGGAGCCTGTAATCTCAGCCACTTGGGAGGCTGAGGCAAAAGGATCGCTTGAGCCCAAGAGTTTGAGGTTGCTGTGAACTATGACGCCAAGGCACTCTACCAAGTGCGACAAAGTGAGACTCTGTCTCAAAAAAAATACATATATATTCACACACTTTAAAAAATACAAAAATACAAAAGAATCTGCTATACAGATTCTTATTCTTCTTTTTAAAAAAAATTTTTTTAAAGACAGGGTCTCAGTATGTTGCCCAGGCTGGTATCGAACTCCTGGCTGCAGGCAATCCTCTTTGCCTCAGCCTCACAGGTAGTTGGGATTACTGTTGTCCAGCTTGTATCTTCTTGTGCCTAACTTAACCTGGAGATCACACCACATCAAGGAATTATAAAGAATACATCAATGCAATGGTGAATTATATTTCACTTGGATGGACATTTAGGGTATTTTCAAAATGCTGCTGCTAACCAACAAAGCTGCAACCCTGCACAGGAGTCCCTCCACACATTAAAGTGGTCTTTAAAGCAGAATTCCTTCTAAACAGGGACTGCCTGGGGACTCTCATGAAACGGACACAATCCCTCCTGCTTGGTCAGTGTTTGCCTGTCGCTTCTCAAGGTTAAGGCATTGTGAACAGGAGAAGGGTCATAAAAGTGGGCCCCAGACACCTGACTCGCAGACTAGACTCTGCTTTAAAAGGTAGGATTCTGAGGTTCTGGATCCAGGGAAAATGGAGGAAACACACTCAACTCTATCTTCCTCAATGACACTACAAAAGGACAGATGTACAAAAGCAGCAATCCAAGGACTACGAGCAGCAATATGAGGACTGTGAGCAGCAAATAGAGACCTTAGGCAGCTTGCAGGCAAATTAGGGGAAAAGACCAGAATCTGAAGTAATACCAAACTAGCAGTGGGTTTACAATTTCCCTCTGTCAGCATCAGTGTAGGCTGAAACCCAAAAATGAGACCAGATAAGAGCGAGCTCCAGGTCTCTGGTGCCCAGAGAAGCCAGTAGAGTCTAACATGCGAGTGCAGGGGAAATTCCCCGATTCTCTTTTCTCTATTTTCTTGCACTCCAGCCTTGAGCAATCCATGGTAGAAGTGGCTATGGCAGCAACCAGAGGTGTTGAATTGGATGGAGGGAACCCTCCCTTCTGATAAGAGCTGTGGACTCAACAGGATAAGGTGAATCTCTGCTGCTTTTCTCCCTATGTTCATACTGCTTGGCTCCAGATAGCAGCACAGTCACAGGAAGTGGGTGGCAGAGCAGAGTAATTAAAGCACCAGCTTTCTGGCCAACCGAAAAAGGAGAGCCCTGGGCAACTTAAAAGTACTAAAGAGATGTGAAGGAAGGGGAGCTTGACAAAGCAGCCTGTGAAGTTGTACATGAACTCCTAGATTCGTTCCCTGGCTGCAGGCTCTGCCCCTTAACAGCACACATGGGGTCTAAGAACTCAACACTAGGACAGACACTGCCCAGGGCAGACTGCCCACAGTATGGCACACAGGTGGTACATATCTGAAAGCTTTGAAACTGAACTGTCACTGGAACTACAACCCACAGCAGGCTGGTGGGAACTACATCCTGAACCTAACTGGGTCCATCACCTGCTAAAATAAAAATGTCAACATTTTCCCTAGGATATAAACAAGGCCCAGAGTCCTGTAACATAATATCCATAATACCTAGGATCCAATTCAAAATTTCTTAGCATTTGAAGAACCAGGAAAATCTCAACTCCTATGGTAAAAGATCATCAGCAGATGCCAGTGCCACAATGATATAAGATGTTGGACTTACTAAACAAAAACCTGACAGCTGTTATTACAAGGATGCTTCAACAAGTAAAGGCAAACACTGCCTTCAGAGCAAATGAAAACACAGAAGGCTCAGCAAGGAGACAGTAGAAACAAACATTTCAGAACTGAAAAATACAATAACCAAAATGAACATAAAAACAAAAAACTGAACTCACTGGAAGGGCTCAATAACAGAATGCAGATGGCAGAAGAGACAACAGAAGCAATACAATCTGCAACAGAATAAAAAAAGATCAATAAAGGGCAGAATTCCATACTTCCTTACCACCTACTCCCTAGCAAATCAGAATTAGGAACCAAACTGACAAGGTATACATTAAACACTGCTGAAACTTTCATTTCAGCAGAGCACACCCTTTCCAAATGAACCACAAAAGACAGCTAAATAGCAAAAGAATTAGCAAAGCATTTGGAATGCTCTCTCAGGGAAGATACAAATTATTTAAAAAAAAAAAATAAAAATCCTGGGCGGCTCCAGTGGCTCAAAGGGTAGGAGGTAGCGGGTTCAAACCCAGCCCCGGCTGAAAACTGCAAAAAAACAAATGGAACATCTGCAGTTACTTGAGAAAACAAAATGTGAGTGCCTCCCCAAAGCACAGTTCCCAGAGGCTTGGCTAGATGAAGGGGGAATTGGTTCCTACACAGGCAGCTGTCCCCTCATCAACTTCCTGGGAACTCAGTCACATGCTTCCCCTGGAGAAAGGAAAAAGCCCTTAGGGACAGGCAGCAGAAAGGGTGCCTGGCCTCCCATTCTGCCTCTGCCACTAACCAGCTTCACAAACACAAGTATAGGCTCCTTCTGCTAATCTCAACACAGGTCAGACATGTGGTCTCTAAAAATGAGTAGTCATAATATGTTAAAGCTTAACCAATATGACCACTATTCTTTTAACACCCAAGGGCAGAGGTAACCCAGGTAATTTTAAAAATAAATAAATAAATAAAACCATACAAAAAGAGGATCTAGTTACTGACAGAATTCACAGCCCTTAATAAGAAAAAAAAAAAAATTTCATAGGAGAAAAGAGACTCGATGTGCCTCGCTTATGTGGTAAGGGAAGCAAACGATTCTGGTCTCCCTGGTATGTTTGGGGGGAAAAAGAGAATCTCAGTATTTTCCACATCTTGGCTATTTTAAGAACAGTATGAATCCTTTCAGAAGATTCTGAATATCTATTTATAAATAAAATATGTTGTTAAATTAATCCTGTGAGTGCTGGGGGAGGAAATAGATTGAGCAGGAGTGATCCCGTGTTCATGGCCCTTGAAGCTGGGTGATGAGTACATGGGAGATCATTTCCCTACTCTACGAGGCTCACCCCTATAATCCCAGCATTTTGGGAGGCCCAAGTGGGAGGATCACTTAAGGCCAGGGGTTCAAAACCCATGTGGGCAACATAGGAAACCTGGTCTTTACAAAAAATAAAAATAAAATAAAAATTCTGTACATGTCCTAATTTTTCAATAATAGGTCAAAGACAAGACCCTGGTTTCCACTTATGATCTGATTTTCTCTTTTGCTTTTTGCTAGACCATGTAGAATTCTATGCCTCCTAAAGCTGCAGGGGACAATAATGACCTGACCTATAGACTGAAGAGGACCAGAGGCATGTCAGTCCTGCAGCTGACCTGCTGTATGTCACTGGTAATCATATTTCCCTTATATAGGCTGAAAAAAGACAAAAAGAAATGACAGAAATGTATACTGTGATTAAAAGTTTTAAAAAAAGAAAAGGAAAGGAAAGGAAAGAAAGGGAGGGAGAAAACCTTGCATAGGCCAAGGAGGCCAGGCAACCAGAAAACCTAAAGAGAGTGGAGTTCCCATGAACAGTGGGCCAGATCTCTAGCAGTAGTTTGTGGTGTGATCTAGTCTTGCAGAATGGCAAGGTGGTAGAAGTCAAGGGACAGGTGAAGCAAGGGACAGGTTTGGAGAGGATGACATAAAAATGGATCCAGAGCCTAGTAAGGGAGCCAAGTGTGCTAAGGAAACCAAAGAGGTTAGGAGCTAATGAACACTGAACAGGCCCTGGGAGACAGTGGAGGGAAACTCTATGTCGGTAGGTAAGAGGACAGACAGATCCCAAGTAAGTAGCAGGTCATAACTAGAAAGCCAAAGTCAAGATCTTGAAGGCAGCAGAGTTCCTCTGATGAGCAAGACTAAATGATAAACGAGGCCATGCTGAGTGAGCAGCAATGTCACATGGAGGAAGGTGAGGAACAGCACTGATGCCAGGTAGAGAAAACGCTGGCAGGAGGGTATGCGTGGGTATAGGGTATAGGGTAAGTCTGGACCCAGGTTCATGGCAAAGAAATCTGAGTATACTTTGACTGTCTAACCTGAGTTTCAGAAGGGAAGCCAGTTTGTTTCAGTAAGAACTACATTTTGATCTTTCTGTGGCCCAAAAGATAAGGATTATTTTAATAATGAGCAACCACAAGGCAAGAAAAACATTTTGGAAGCCCTTCCTCCTTATTTTGTTCAAGTTAAAGAAATTCAACAAGTACATATTTCAGAACAGCCACTCACACTGTCTCTAGGCTCTTACCTTGGTCTGTTTCTTCTCAGTGGCATAGACGATGGAGGTACAACAGACTTCAGCAATCTTGCGGCCCTGTCCATAAAAGGACCAGCAGCAGATTTCATCCCCAATAACATCCTTTATGAATAGGACCCTTCCGTTAAAACGTAGAGACAGCTTATCAAACAATTCAATGTTTTTCAACATATTGTCATCAGAATTGCTGCAAAAGAGCATTTGATAAGGTGAGATCTCAAGCTGGTAAAAATAGCCACCATTTGTTGGCCCTTATTGGGTCCAATTTCTCAACTACATGTATCTCATTTCAATCTTACGATAATCCCATGGAAAAGCACTACAATCTATACTGCTCAAAGAAGGAAAAGTGAGGGTCAGAGAAATTAGGTAATTGCCTGAGGCCAAAAACTAATAAGTGGCAGTGCCAGGCCCCCAAAAGATAGTTCTGGCTTCTAAGCCTATGATCCTACCCAGTATGCTTGAGTGTTGGCTCTCCAACAGTCAGAGAGAAGATGCTAACCCATTGGGCCTCTGGGCACAGGCACTAGGTGGAGAAGACAACCTCACGGACCCATACAAAGAGCAGAATAGGAGACTTTTTATCACACATCTTTTTAAGGATCTTGATTGCCCTCATTAAATGGCCCCACATCCCTAATGTTCCCCTGGCATAAAAATGGACCCAGAGTTCAGCTCATTAAGGAAGCCAACAAGGTTAGGAGCTAACCTTAGACAAACCACACTTGGTTCCCAGGAGCCAAAAGGCATTCTAGAAACCCACATGTATTGCTGGTGGGAATATAAAATGGTGCATCCACTTTAGGAAAGTTTGACAGGTCCTCAAATGACTAAGCCTAGAGTTACCATATGACCCAGCAATTCTACTCCTAGGTATCTATTCAGGAGAAATGAAAACATATGTCCATACAAAGATTCATACAGTAATGTTTATAGCAGCATTATACACAATAGGCAAAAAAGGGGAAACAACCCGAATGTCCATCAAACGATGAATGGATAAACACAAACATGGTCTATCCATACAACAGAATGCTATTCTGCCATAAAAAGAATGAATAAAGTGTTGATTCATGCTATAAAATGGATGAACTTTGAAGATACTATGTTAAAGCGAAGGAAGCCAGTCACAAAAGGCCACGTACGAGTCCATTCACATGAAATGTCCAGAATAGGCAAATCCACAGAGATAGAAGGTAGATTAGTGTTGCCTGGAGCTTGGGAGTGGAGGGAAAGTGGTAGAGGAGAAATGGGGAATAATAAAAATGTTCTAGAATTAGCGTTGATGGTTGCACAACTTAAAACACACTAAATTATATACTTTTAAAAGATAAATTTTGTGGTATGTGTGAATTACATCTCCCTTAAGTTCTATCAATCTATCCATCTATGTATCTAGGCACTCCAGAGGTACAGGAGTCATCGTCATCTGACTGGAACAAGAACAACCCCTGACTGGGCTAGAGTGGTGTGAATGGAGGTTTTCCTAGTGAGTACAGATGGAAAACCTGGCTGACACCTTACCTGGTATATGAGTATTTGTTGTTACTTCTGTTGTAGAGCAACTTCACGGCTGGCTGTGGATTGTTTTAAAAAAGGAAGACGACAGTTACTTGGCATACAGATGAAATGAACCACTGGCTTCCTATAGAGTGAGGGCCTTGCCACAAGGCAGCAAAGGCAGACAAGCAGAGCCTGCTGGCTGGAGAGGGGGACCACATGACCCGAAAGCCAGAGTGGGGGGACACACGATGAGCTATAGCTTCCCATTCAGAACCCTTTCTCAAGCCTTGCTCAGGCAATTACACTTGCTTTTATTTCAAAACTTATTCAGAAGAATCTCCACTTGTAGTAGCAAAATAAATTCCACAAAGGGTGCCTCCAACATACCTTATTTGAGGTCGCTATAAGTTTTTGTTCTTCCTTGGATGAGGTGATCACAGGAACCTTGCAGAAAGGCTCATAAGTATCTTTGTTCTGCTGGAACAAAACATGCTTTCAGCCTAGGAGGCTTGCTCAGCATTGCATTTTTAAGCTAGCGTGCTGAGCAAAGACAGGCTCTAGTGAGGGGAGATGGGGCAGTTGAGGCTGGGAAAAGAGGAGGATTCTTATCACCAATGGATTAGATAGACAATGAGTAGGATAGGAGTTGAATTTTCCAGTAAGTTCTCTTGGCTATGGAATACTCAGTAAATAGTAGCAATGATGATACATTTCTACAGCCCAGTCAACAATAAGCCCTCAATGTGGTAGTTTAAAGAAGAGTTAACTGAAAGTTCCTAAAATCCAACTACAATGACTGCAAAGGAATTTTTTTTTTTTTTGGCCGGGGCTAGATTTGAACCCACCACCTTCGGCATATGGGACCGGCGCCCTACTCCTTGAGCCATAGGCGCCGCCCTGCAAAGGAATTTTTAAAAGGTATAAGAGAAAAAAGAAAGAAAGAAAGAAAAGAGAGAACAGCAGGGACTTTACCTAACAAATTCAATCAGTATAACCTGGTTTCCTGTACCCTCAAGGAATCCCCAACAATTAAAAAAAAAGTGAGAACAGCAGACAAAAATAAGGTCAGAAATTCAAGGTGGAAAGCAAGTCACAGGTGAGTGATAACCAAGGAGATGGAGAAAGCTGACAAACTTGAGTTGGCAGATGGGAAAGAAGCCTGACCAGTCCTCAGAGAGCAGGGCTAAAAGTTGGTGGCAACAGGGCTACAGCAGTTGCCAGTTGGCAGAAGTCCCAGTGAGACCCTCTTCCCCAATCTGGCAAAAGAAAAAGTCCACCTTCTTCCTGAAGCAGTTTGTGCAGCAGAGGGCAGGGCTGAGCTGCTGTTTTGAAAATGGAGACTGAGTGAAGATCTACATACTAAATGGTGAGCACCCCCAGCTTCTTTCCCCAATAGGCAGCCAGTTAAGGCTTATTCCCAGAAGGTAAAAGGAATAGAGGGAAACCACATGCCACTCAAAATAACTTATAGATTCTGATAATTGGGGCTCCAACTGAAAAAGTCAGCCTTATCACTTGACAACAAACCCCACGGACAGTAAGGCCCACCCATGCACAGCTTTTCAGAGTCACTGTATTGACAGACAGCCAAGGATCGTTAGATTGTATATTGAAAGCCGGCTCAAACATGAGAGTGAAACCAAAACAGAGAGAGAAAAAGAAAAAAGGAGTCCACGAAGGGAGAATAAAGTTCAAACTTATCCTCAGACGAGTGAGAACAGACAGGGCATCCTGTGAAGTAAGATCAGCATGCTAGATAAAGTACAGCATTAAGAGAATAAGAAAAAGCTGTTAGAAATTAGAAAAATGATAGCAGAAATGAAAAATCCCATAGAAGGTTGAAAACATAATGTCTCAGAAAAAAAAACCTCTGAAACACTGGGAAAGTAAAAAAAGATGAAGCAGGAGAAACTAAGAGGAAGGAGAATAAGGAGGTTTAGTCCTGGAGGTCTAAACTCAGACTAATAGAAATGAAAGCTGGGGAGAACATGTCTCCAAGACACAGATGAAACAATCTCTCCTGCTTCTGAACATACCAACAGAAGACCATCTGAGAATGTGGGGCTAAATTAGGATATACACTCAGAAAACCAAGCAAACAAAACAATAAGGAAATCACTAATTCCAGCAACCTGAAAGTTATACTAACATAAAATAATCATTGTATATTCTGTAGCTTAACTTTTAGTTATATTTAGGTCTCATAATGTAAATTCTGAATTTAACCAAACTGTGATAAACTATTCAGAGAACGGGACAAGATAAGCTTAGCGGTGGTTGAGGTGGTGTAGTATATGGGCTAAATTCTAATTTACTATTGTAATGCTAGTGGATAATGCTGAAAACCGAAAAGTCAATAAATAGCTATATAGGCAAATTATGTAGAAATATAAATGTAAATAGAAAAACTACAGAAAGAATTCAAAGAGCCTACCCTCAGGGGTGAAGGTAGGTGGGTGAAGTATAGTAGTGTTTTTGACATCAACCTTGCAGTACTATTTGACTTCTTAAATGATGTACCTGCATTGCTTTAATAAACATAACAACAAAACAGAACTAAACTTAATGTTGCAGATTCATTGAACCTGACCACGAGATCACAGGCTCTCGGGGTGGAGGTGGTGTGTGGCAACAATGGTGTTTGGTCAGGCACTGGTCAGGCACAATGGGTTCAGCTCCAGTGATGGCCAGACACACACATGAGGCTCATGCACACATCCCACATTCCTAGGACAACATGATTTTCCATCATGTTGTAACTTTGCTTGAAATAAAAGGCTGTTGGCTATACCTAGGAGCATTATGGTTTTATGGGATTTTACTATTACTAGACTTGATCCCAACAGTTCTGCCCCAATCCAGCTAAGAAGAGAGGGGTGTTTTTCCATAATAACTATACTTGGCTTCCAACACCAACTCATGGGCCATAACAAATCCCAAGATAGATCCAGAACACTGATCAAGTTTTATACCCTGTGATTTACTGAACAGTTTCAACATACACAAAAGGACCCAACACCATGGGGACTGAATTAGCCAAAGAGAAGTTAGGTGACCTGCTCATTCAAGGGATGCCTCTCAGGGTCACCCTGACCAAAGGGGAGTGGTTCCAGGCTTAGGTAATTAACTCTCACATTTCTGGATGGTAGGAACTGGATGAAGGGTTTTGGCGCAAAGAATGAAGAGGCCTGACACAGTCTGTGCAGGGAGACTGAGGAGCTCAGGGAGGAGTCCTCCCAAGAAAACCTCAGGTCCATATTTATTATCATAAAACAGGAAGAAGTAGATAAAAGCTGCTTATCAGACATCAGCACTGATAGGGAGGACATGGAGATCAGATAGAATGTCTCCACCTTGTTTTTACAAAAACACAGACCTTGAGGACCACCTTTACCTCCAGTGTCAAGAGACCTTTGGAATCCAGAGGATCTTTATCATCACACCTCACATATACATTCTCTTTTGGAGGTCAGTTTTCTGCCCTCCTAAACATACACAACTCACATACCATTCTCATGACTCTTTAAGGTCTCTCAAGCAGAAAGTGAGCCTATGCTCAAGGTCA